>NC_092422.1:26728367-27077924 GCF_036169615.1 Heliangelus exortis | reverse complement strand
TAGGGCTCTGGGTGGATGGGACACCACTGAAACGTGGACCATACTGTACAACTCTCCCAGAATGGGGTAAGCACAGGAAAAGTGTTGTTTTCTCCTGCAAATCCCCCAAAATAATTTTCTATTCTTGATAACTAGAATTACAGTTGCAGATAACATTTCATGGTCCTTTAACCATACTTCTTTTTCCTCTCCTACCTGAAGAAAAGGCAGATATGATTAAAAAAAACTAGCAAAATGATCCCCCAACTTTTTTTCACTGCTTTTCCATTTTCTCATTTGAAAATTAGAAATTAAACAAAGGAAAGCAGAAGAAAGCGCAGTCAGAACACAAAAGAATTCAAAACTAAAATTGAAGGATGAAGTTTTCTGATCACTGGCACACAAATGAATTGTTATTTTCAGTTAAAGAAATTATCAGTTCACTTGAAAGCAACGACAAGACATAGATTTTCCCTCTGAATTTTATGGCTGGTGGTATTAATTAGATTTCATAGAAAATTTTCAATTTCTATAATATCTTTCTATAATTCGTTTGAAACTTAAATTATTTCGGACAATTCTGGTGTAAAGTGTTCCAAATACTGCAGACTCCTAGCTCTCTTGAGTATGTCTCCCTCAATATTTGCCCAAATTTAGATGTGAGAACTGAAACTGGGTTGTTGTATACTACTTACCAGGGAATATTTCTTTGTGAAAGCTGCTTGCACTAGAATAATATTTTGTGCCAGGGCTGGGAGGCATTTCAAGCCCTGTTGCACAGCCAATACTTTCATCAGGGTGCTTGCTGATCCATGGTCTTCTGATAAATGATCTGTGATCAGGTAACAGGATACATTCATTGCTGGTAGGCAAGAGACCATTTCACTTCCATGCTTCTTCTAATGAACTGTCCACAAGTATCTCGGGTCATCATTGATCAAATATTCATAATTTCCAAAAGTGGTTTGGTGGTTTATCTGAGAAGAGTTCTGAGATTTCTGAGTCCTGAACAGTCCTGTGCTGTATGATGCCTGGGACAATGCACATACTCTGGCACTGGCCACTGGAAAACCAGTGATGTGAGGCTCCCTCTCTTTCCTTGATGGGGCAAGACAGTGACAGAGGGACCTCAGCAGGGTGTTTCATATCAAACTCAGTAGGTGTCTAAAGGAGAGGGGATGATTTGTCCTGTGAAGGTGCTACTGCTCCTGTGATTTTATCTTGGAAAGGACTAATATCAAGCTGCCAAACAAATAGATTGCTAAATTTGACTGAGATGTGCCTCAGATGTATCAGGGGCTGTTGGCAACGTTGCATCTTTTACTTTCTGCCAATCTGAGAGTGCTCTGCAATTGTCATACAGCTTTACTTTCAATTAATTGGTATTGCAGATTCTTATTTTGGCTACAGTGGATTAAGTGTATAAACAGCCGAGTAAACTGGGCATCACAAAAGCTTGCTGGCTGGTTGCTGCATGCCCCCTAGGCAATAAAAACATGTGCAAAGAACAAAGAGCTGCACAAATCGACTGCAGATATGACCACACACGTTAAGATGTAACACGTCACTGAGACAGGAGAAAAAGCCTTTGTAGCAACCAGCACTGGGTGAAACTGGCTAATCCCATTAAAGAGCACCAAACCCCACTGATAAGGGGCCAGCTTTTGTGCTCTCATTTATACTGGGGCAAACATCCTGACCTCGGGGAAAAGGAGCTGAGAGCAGAACCTGGGGCAGTGTGAGTCCCCGTCCTTGCCTGCAGAGATGGTAGCATGTGGGGTAAGTGGCAGGGCTGACACAAAAGTCTGGGTGGCACTGGTTCCTCCCAGCACCCTGCTGTCTGAGAGACAGAAGGATGGAGGAAGCTTATAAATCTCCTCACGCCAGGATGTTATGGCATGTGAATGTGTGGATTTCAGAGGAAAGACAATGGGAACTGTATAGATACTGTGGTTCTTGGGAAACTGACTGTTTCAAGCTTGGATCCTCAAGAGTCTGCAGGCCCTCCCAGGAATCCCTGCATTTCAGCGTGCTACAAAATTCTGGTTGCTTTTTGCTTGGATGCCTGGATAAGAAACTGGGAAACAGTGAAGGCAAAGTACTCACCTGCATGGTTCCTGAAGGAGGTGCTGACCCTATTCACAGACAAGACAGGCATCCAGAGATCCCCAGGAGACAATATGCTCACACCTTCTTTTCTGACTGACAAGAGTCTACCACCTCTGCTCATACCTCTGAGAGTGCCTCTCTTTGTAAGTGATCATGCAAAAAACCATAAAGGAAACTGAACCACCATAATAGTTCCTGTTGTGCCATTTTATACTCTTTTGGACTGATGTTATGTCTCATATAGACTTGCATCCTTTGACTACAAATGCCTGACCCCATGGTGACAGCCCCAGATTATCCCAGCTCCCCTCCAGCTGAGAGGCACCACATTTGTAACCTGCCTGTGTGCTCCTTTGCCAGCCAGAAAGGCTGTGCCAGCTGCCCAGGCTGTCCCTGCCAAACATAACAGCAGAGTTTGGCTCATCCTTCCCTCACTGATGTCCCTCTGGGGTCACAGATTTGGGTCTATTTGGGTCTATTTTCTCTTCCTTCACTTAATGTTGGTTGAAACTTGAAAGAAAATTTGTTAGGGTGTGTGTACTGAGGGGAAGGGGGGTGTAAAATCCAGGCAGGAAAGCAGGCAGAGCAAGTGCAGGATTCTTCTTCCCAAGTTAAAATTAACTGAAGCTTGCACAAGCTCTTTTGGGGTGAGACTTGGTTTGGGGAGCAAGCCCTGATCCTAAGCAGAGTGAAATGATCCTGGGGCTTTGATAGGATGAGAGGAGAGAGCCCTCCTTCACCCCGAGATCCTTGCAACTTCATTCCTGGGCTGTTGCCATGGGGCCACCTACAGGGGTACGACCAGAGAAGAGGCTCCCTCCATCACACTTGTCCTGTGGGGAACAGGGATTCTTTTCACATCCTGTGTTCACCTCAGGGTGAGCCCCTAGATGAAGAAACCCAGGATGAGTGGGCTGCAGGGAGCCCCAGAACCCCCCAGCCCCACCTGGACTGGGTGCCCTGGGGAGCTGAGGTGTCCTGTGACATGCTCAGCCTTGTCCAAGAACCTGCTGGAGGCAGGCACCAGCCTGTGTCTCACTGTCTCAGACCATGATGTCTTTGTGAGGTCATTTGCTTACCTGGAAGGTTTAAGAAGGTTGTGTCTGCTAATTTAAAAAAATAACTCTTGATTTCTTGTTCCTTTCTACACAGGCTTTTTTCTATATATCAAATGCTTAGAACAAAGGTGAGGAATGCAGGTCTGCTTTTACATTTTTATTTGGGGACATTTGCTACATATAGTTACATCTATTTAATTTTCTGTGAGCTCTTTGCTGTTCACCTCTGAGTAGATGTTCATCTACACCTGAAAATATGAGAAAGGCTCAGAGTTGGCTCAGCCAAGTGAGGAGATAGCAAGCAACCTGCAAGTGACTTTTTACAGAGAATATGTTTTCAGACTAAGAATTTTAAAATTTGTGTATATCTGTGAATCTGGTTGTGCATGAGGCTTTCTTTTTGTCTGTCTCCTAGCCCTGCTTCCTCCTCCTAACTCTCCCTCTCCCCATCCTGCCTCAGAAAATTAGCTTTCATAGAGCTTTTATAGCTGCACTTTTAAGTTAGTCAAGATCATTTTCTGGTGCTTAAATTCCTAGTTAACATGTCATGGTGCCAATCAGTGCTGGAAATGATGTAATTTATTGGTTAGCTAGTCAGTTGCACAAATAGCTGGAAAAACAAGTTTGGCTTGATATAAATAACAAGACACAACAGTATACACAGTACAGCACCTTGCCTCCTGCAGCAAATATCCTGATTTCTGTTATTCTGGCTTCATCATGCCTAGCTGCCTCTTTACATTCACTATTATGAAATAAGATAATTATAGCACAAGTAAATATTACCCAGTCAATCTACTGTAACAACTGTTAAAACAAGCCATCTTATAAATTTTACTAAAAAAATACGTCTCGACCCAATGTACACAGGAGGTAAGCTTCTCTGACCTTGAAATAAATTTCAAGAGCAAAAAACATTACATGCATAATGAACATCCAGTGATGAGAGGCAGAGCTGGGGTCCAGCCCTGTTTCCTCTGAAATCTTCCTGAGCTCAGCAGCAGAAGGATGGTGTATTTTGTGACAGCTTCTTTTTGCATCTACAGAAAAATTGAAACAGTCCTCTGATACTCCCAGTTTCCTCTCTTCACTGAAGTCCAGTGGCTGGATTCAGGCAAATTAACCCTCCTCTTTCCAGGCCAACACTAGATTCCAGTTATGGGTGTGATGGCCACACACAATACCACGAAGCCTCTTTTAAAACCAGAAAATCCTTTCTCTCTCCTGACCAAACCGACTTAAAAAGAGAAACAAACAAACAAAAGAGAATAAGTTAGTCCGTGGTAAAGTACTCATAATTCTTAGCTGAAAATACTGAAATACTGCACATGCTCACAGAATTTTGTACTGCACAACAGTACCCACATCAGGGGCAAACTCTGGGACCAACTGCAGCACCAAGTATGTTTTGAAGTGCTACTGGATTTAAGGTTTGAATCCAGGCAGTGCTCTGGAGGTTTGCCTAACCAACTCAAGACAGAGGACACAGTTTCTACTGAGGTGGGGATAGAGGAGAAAAGGAAGCCAAAAATACCTGATTGTAAAGACTAACACCTTTTAGAGAAAATGAAGTTGTTCTGGATCTGAGTGTGGCAGTGAGAGGTCTCAAGGGAAAAGCTAATTACGATATACTGCTTGAATATCTCCATGTACTAATTAAAAAAAAGACAATGGATTTGAAAACCCTTGGGTTACCAAATATAAGCACTCTAGGGCCAGTGTTGGCCCTACTCTCTCTTTGAAAACCCCACTGCAAGAAGCAGTAGGATAAAGCATTGTCTGGACATCTCTCAACAAACGTGGAGTTTCCACTACAAATGTGAAGTATGGCCCTCTAAGCCCTATCAGAGGGTTGGTTGTTCTGGTTGTTCTGGTTGTTCTGGTTCTGCTTGGTTTGTCTGTTGGTTCTGTTCAGGCCTTGTGTGGGGTGTAAAGTGGGATGGATGGTATACACCATTGGTACAGTGGGTCTGCAAGCTGTGGGGTGTGCACAGTCTGGACTTGCAGGAGAGAAGAGACATTTGTTGGTATCACTCAGAAATGTTGCCCAGATTTTTCTCTGAGGTCCAAATGAGATACCTGGGATATGGTGGAAGTCACCTAAGACTCCTCAGAATTCAATGAAATAAAAAAAAGATCTCAGAAAGGGATCTGAGGTCCAAGGTAGGCTGAGATATCTTTCCAAAAAGCTGAGTAATTTGTTGTTCTTCCCTCTGCCTGGGAAAGTGTCCTGGGGATGGTGGCAGGGTAGGTCTGGACTAACTTAGCTAAACCTCTTGTAAAATCCACTCTCCATTTCAAATGTGTTATGTGGGTGGGCTGGAGGTGAAATATTGCATCCATTCCTGCAGTAATGGAGAAGCAGCACTTATTAACTTTGGTATACTCCATGCTGTGCCTTCTCTGCCAGCTTCTGGACTTGAAGCATGCTTCTTTAACTAATGCCACGTGTCTGCTGCGAAGCCTGATGCATGAGAGGGCTCCCACTGGGGTTTTCTAATGAGAACTTACATCCCTAAGGATTGAGAACACTGAAAATACTGGTGTGCCTCAATTTGCTCTCTCTCCCTGTCGTGATAAACTAAATGTCCTTGAGATTATTTGTTGTAGAATGGCCCATTTCCTTACTTACTGGACTGCTTCACCTTCCAAAAAGAGGCACCTGTCCAAATTTCCCATCTGAACAGCCCCTTGCTCATGTTAACCTCTCAGTCATGCCTGGAAACTGAATGGGAGAGTGCTAGTTAGCATGGGACAAAAGCCAGGTCCCAGATTTTGCATGATCAGTGTCCATAGTCACCTCTCCAACGTCCCTGAAACTTTTCCAGGGCCTGTATGGCCTGAAAATTTTCTCAGGGTCTATTCAAGCAGTTGAGCAGAACAGCCATCTAACCTCCAGGCATGGGCATTGTTTCATTTACTCCTAGGTGGCCTCCTGGTCCCATTTTATTTGACATGGAGTGACCAGAGAATAAGCCTTCATCCATGTGTGATGCAAAAAATGTAGAGAATAAGCTGTATAAATACATAAATTAAATACATAAATGCATTTGTTTACTGGGAAGTGACTTCCCCTGGGTGTGGTTGAATCTGCTTCTTCTGGAAAATTATAAAACCAAAGATGACTGCTGAGGAACATACAGAAGATATCTCAATAAGGATTCCCTGACCTGGTAAACTCTTCTGATCAGAAAGCAAATCCTCTTTCCCATTACCTTTTGATGTGCTGTTGGCTAAAAGAAGAGGATTTACTTTCTGACCTTCTATGGAGATGCTTCTGTTTTTTCTGTGCCAGCCATACTCAACAATTAATGGCATTAATTGTTTGACATATGTCTTCTGTTGTTGCTTTTTGCTGAAAATCTGGCTTTCTCATCAAGTGAGAATCTTTTGCAGGAAAATTCTCAAGTCTTTTTTCCTTACTCCTTTTTTGGACAAAAACCTGAATTTTGGAAAGGAATGTTGAATGTATTTTTGTTTCCTATTTTTGTCACTTGTGGGAGAACAAGCATTAGTCACTCCTAGTGAGGTGCTGAGTGTGCACCTGGGAAGGAAAAACCCCAGGAGGAAGTACATGTGAGGAACACCCTGCTGGGAAGCAGCTTTGCACAAAAGGATCTGTGAGTCCTGGTGAAGAACAAGTTGACCATTAGCCAACTACAACAATGTGCCCTTGTACCAAATAAGCTGAATGGGGTCATGGTTTGTATTAGGAGTGGTTCTGCCAACAGGTCAAACAATGTGATCTTTCCCACCTACTCAGCACTGGTGGGGCTGCACTTAAGTACTGTGTCCAGTTCTGAGCTCCTTGTGAGACAAGTGAGACATGGACATACTGGAGAGATTCCATTCAAGGGCCACAGAGATAATTAAGGGAGCATCTCTCCTTTGAGGAAAGATTGGGAGAACTGGGACTGTTCAGCCTGGAGAAGAGAGGGCTCTGGAGGATATAAATGATGTATTTAACTCCCTAAAGGGAGAGTGGAAAGAAGATGAGGTCAGGCTCTTTCCAGTGGTGCTCATTCATAAGACCAGAGGCAATGAACATAAAATGAAACCCAGGAGGCTCTCTCTGAACATCAGGAAACACTTCTTCACCATGAAGGTTACTTAGCAGTGGTAAGAGTTGCCCAGAGAAGTTGCATAGACTCTTGGATGCATTCAAAAGCTTACTGAATATGTTACTATAAAGCCTGCTCTAGGTGACCCATCCTGAGCAGGGAGCTGCTTGGACAAGGATGATCTCCCAAGGTCCCTTCAAACCTCAAGTCCTTCTGTGATACTATGAGCCTGAAAGCCCATTGGGAGACAACACAACAGTAATGTAAGAAACTAAAGCAGTTGTAACCTTGCCTGTGTTCTCCACAGGGAGCAGTTCTTGAAGCCAACTATTCCCAGAAACATACATGGATTTAATTTTCAAGAGAAACATTTGATTTGCTCCAAAAGAAAAAAAAATGACACACATGGATGAGATTGGGACATAGGAAGGAAGGTAGGATCAAGGTGATTTGTGAGGCACCTTGAGCTGTGTCTTAAAGAAGGGACAGGGTTCCCAGGAGGAGAGCAAGTTGCACTGGCAGGGACAGATCCTGCTTTACAGCCTGGACAGGACAGTGTGGGAAGGTTGCTGTGCTACTTCCACTGGAAATCCAAGTTTGTTTGGAGCTGCCTTGCATCCCAGCAGGGGGGCAGATTTCTCCAAATTTGTTTCATGCCTGACATTCAAAACTAGACATTCAGCACGGCCTCAGCACAGCTTTCCAGTTGAAACACCCTGAGTCAATGTGTAGACCCCACTGCATCCAATCAGCAATGAAATGGGCTCTGCTGGTTTTGGGTGGCAGCGTTTTCTGCCTCAACGGAAAGAGCTACATTTGTTGTTACAAAGCCAGGGGCAATCTCACAAAGACAAACTTAGACCAACCAGAGGAGAAAAGAGAGCAACACACTGTGCAAGGGTGGAGAACAGGAGCTTGGGATTTGGGGTGTGTGGTTTTGGGTGTGCATGTAAATTGTTTGTGTGGGCAATTTTCTGTTTTTACAGTGAAAAATCCTGATCTTCCCAAACTGCCTGTGTGGAAAGAAAAGAGAGTGCAATTTTCACTACTCAGATTTATAATCTGCTCTTGAAAGTATGCCCACAGGAAGCAAAATTAGATTTTTTTTCCCAGGACAGTGCTAGCTCAGGAGTTTAAAATATATTTTGAGCTAACATTTTTGTGAGTCATCCTGCATCACTGAATAAAGATATCCATGATGGGAGCACTGCAGATTTAGGAACAGGCTAGGGTTGTTTTATGCTTTGCTCCATTATTGAATATTTTCTGATTCTGCCACCAGTGGTTCATTAGTGGTACAGCTCCACAGGATGATGAAGAGGTGGCTTTTGTGCTATAAACATGCTGTTGAAATTTGAGCAGCCAAAATACGTGACTATGGATTTTTGTGGTGCTTTCATGGGTATCATTACACAGAACAGCTAGTTAGGTACCAGCTCACAGTCTTATACCCTCAAAGGGAAAAATTAACTCCAATTTCCATGCATGAAATGATTGCGTTTAACAGGAGATATATCAGTGTACTGCAACGGAGTGTAAAGTATGTTTGGTTTGTAATCACACAAGCTGCATTGGGAGAGTAAAACAGGGGTTGAACAAGGCCACAAGTTTAATCAGAGGTCTCATAGGGCTATGAATACAAGGAAAGCTGATCTTTTTTCATGATATCAATACAATGCAGTCATCCTGTGTGGGTTTTGCATATCATCCTGTCCACAGCCAGAGAAGTGACTTCTATTTTGGTGAGAATTAAAGCAAAAGCAAAGGAAAAACAAAGGGGTGAGGGAGCAGATCTGGAGGAGATGATGGTAAATCCCACTGCATCTTGTAAAAACCTTCCTGATCTTTGCTCCACAGCAGCATTATTTTCACATCATAACCACTTCCTTAATAAACAATTGAGGTTTGTGTTTGGAATCTAAACATACTTTTTGGGGGGCAATGGGGAGAGATGAGGGGGTGGCTCAGGGTTTGGCAGTAATACAGTCAAGAGTCTACAGTGGTTTGAATTTGATCCAGGTTGTGTTGCCCTCAGTATTTATTAACCATCCTGGTGCAGGGGAATCACCAACTCCATTCCATACTGTTTTGGTGGATCTACTCTTTAGTAACACGAAGCAAAGTAAAGTAGCATGCATTTATTTTGTCACAAGAATTAGATTTATTTTGAGAGGCCAATTCTTGCTGATGCTGTTCATGCCACCAGGTAACAGGAAAGCAGTTCAATAGCCAAGTGAATGCTGAATAAATGATTACAAATATTCTACCAGGGTGTTTGATTACAAAAATGATAGGGACAGAAAAACAATGAGCGAAGTGGCTACCTCTGCACCTGTGGTCAATACCTCTGCTGATAGCTATGGAGATGCAGCACGGGATGACCTTACTGCAGGGATGGACTGATGGATTTCCATGAGCAAAACAGCCACAGATATCGCACAGCTCTGCTACAGGAGAGGTCTTGCCTTCCTCCACCAGCTAGAGGACAGGTAGGACTGATCTGGCCCTTGGGCTGAGCCCTGGGATGGTGGTGGCTTAGTGTGAGCACTTTCCCTTGCTTTAAGTGGCCTCCAGCCCCGACCTGCACTGAGCACTAACCTCCCTCATGGTGCTTGGTCTGTGTGGCCTTAATGTGGAAGGGTCTGGGGCCAAGAATTACTTGAAAATTCTGAGAAATAAATCTATGAAATCGTAATCTCTCAGAAATTCACTCCTCGAATCAAAAGTAAAAAAAACAAACAAAAAAGAAATAATGGAAGAGGACAACCTGGCAAATGACTGGCTCTAAATAATTCTCTTGACTCCAGGATAAAGACTGGTGCCTCCTTCTCTGCTCCCTAACCCCAGCCTGTGGGGACAATTACACTGCTACTGTCTATGCTGGTTATTGTCCATGGCCTGAGATACTCCCTTCCTTTTCAGTGCCGTCAGTCTGGCAGCTTCCCATTATATGTAGCTATTATTAATTTTTTATTTTGTTTTCCCCCCAAACGCTTGGAAAATGATGAGATAGTTTGCTAACAAACAGTTTTCATGAAAGAAACAGCTGGGTTGTTCTACTTGTAGCTCTTTACAAAGGCTCTCTGCATGTCTGTCGAGCCGGGGTGTAGCGTGATGAGCTGTTTCTGTTGAGAAACCAGAGTTTACAGAATAAACAGAGTTGAGGTAAACCCTGATTATGGGGAAAGTCTGCACGTTAGGCTCCCTCACAGCCTTAACTCACACGACTGGCCTGTATTTTTGGAAACACTTCCAAGGTTTTTCCTTTGTGAATTGGTGCAAATGGCTTGTTGGAGCCAGGCGTGCCTAAATTCTCACCGACTTTTCCTTAATCTCTTTGACTCGAGCAGGGCCTCAGACAGGCGTGAGGAGATCAAGGGGGTCCCTGGGGAGTGCTCAGCCAGCAGGGTACCGTCCAGCAGAACCGGCTTGGCGCTCCCAGCTCCCGGCTGCACACAGAATTGTACACTTTCCTAAATGGGAGAAGAAACAAAGCAATGTATGTCAATAAGCTAAAGGGAATTATCTCATATACAAGGAACAGCAAGCTCTGTGTTTTCCCTTGTTTGCTCTGGGATTTTTGCTGTTTGTACTAAATTCAGAGTGCCAGAGACTAAGCACAGCCTCCCTTTCCGGAGGGCCACATTCAGACATGTCAGGTCCTCGGGGTTGGGGAGAGGGGATTTGGGGAAAAACCAGCTGCGAGGGATAGTGGTTGAGTTCAAGCAGCTCTTTTTCTTGGACTCTGTGGCCCTGTATAACCTAACAGCAGCCCAGGTGCCCTTGCCCTCAGCATTTCTCATCTGGGCATTGTGACATGGGGTGGAAAAGGCCCCATCACTTCTGGCTCCTCCTGTTCTGCTCCAGGTCCTTCCTGAAGCCTCCACACCATGAAAGCACACAGAGCCTGAAACCTTTTTATCACGTAGCTATTGATTTTTGCAAAGTTACTAATATTGGTGTAGGTGGGATGAGGCATGTGTTGATGTTCTTCATCAGCCCAGAAAAGATCATGCAGTTCAAATGCTGATCTAAGAGACTGATTGCCCACTCCGCTGTGTGGTGGGTGTTTTACAAGTATCCTTAGTGAGTGTGAAATGCTAGATCTTTATTTGGACAGCCAAAAAGCACACAAGGACTGGTGTTTATTTTACTTCAGTCCTTGCTTTAGCAAAATTTCTTCGTTGTGGGATTACCTGTTACAGGGCTGGGGTGAGATGTCTAGGCTATGTAGCATTAGTTTCTACTTTCCAGCACGGTGGGATTTTACAGAGTTGAAGCCAGGAGGTGAGTAGCTTTCTAACTAAATACTCCAAGATTTCTGCTTGTTTTATTTTGCTCAGAAGAATGTTCAAAGATAGAAGGCTGATTAAGAGTGATGATGTGCTCTCACGCCAGTTCTGACTGTCCTTTAGCCAGGCCTTCAAAGAGAATTTTATTTATGTGTGTTATCATCTGAATTTTTTGAGAACGTTGCTTGCAAGAAGCTGTGATATTACCTGGGAATTATTAATTGGGAGATGCTTACTACCTTCTGCTGCTCAAAAACAACTAGAGCATGTTGTTTGTGAAATGTGGAAGAAAAATGAAAACAATTTCCTATTTGCTCTCTTTGAAGTTAAGGGGGGAAAAACCCTCAGAGTATAGCTGAATTACCACATAAAGCAACATTTTTTTATTATTATTATTATGTAAAGATCAAAGTAGAGGGAGAACAGTATTGCGAGGAGTTTACTTTGATGAGTTTGGTTAAAAATCAAAACTTGGTTTGATGGGGGGGATACAGGCACAAAGCACTATGCACCACAGATTTGCTGAATATGTTAAAAAAGTGCTGAGCAGTATTAAATTAATGCAAAATTGAAGATTACACAAGGGTAAACACTGCAGCTAATGTTTGACTAGAGCTGAACTGAGGGCTGAGTGCCTCCACTTAATTTGCAGACCATGCCCACGGCAACCCCCAAGAGGCTGGGAGTGGAGGAGACAGACATTTTATCGTGAGGAGCCACATTATTATTTTTAAATTTAGGAAAAAAAAAAAAATCTGGCTAAAGTTACTGCTTCAAAACGTTGGGGAGAGGCAACCGAGAGAAATCAAGAAAGCAGGATCAGTGAGCGGCTTTCGGAGCTGAAAGAGAAAGATCTGCTAAGCTAATACCCTGTAGGTGCGAAAGTCTCTAGTAAATACTATACCATAAATAGAACTGAGAAAATCAGTGATGTTCAAAAGGCGTGCAGGAGATAGCTATTCAGCCTGAAAGGGACTTGAAGACACTGCTCAAGCATGTGAGTGAAGAGAGTGCTTTCCATGAGCGTTCATTTTCATACCATCCAGGAACCAAACGCCTGCGGTGAGTGAGCATCGTGGCCTAGGGAAATCAGGAAAATACGAAGTGGCCTTCAAGTACAAACAAATATTTGAAAATTATTTCCTCCGCTCCACCCAACTCAGATCCTGGCGTGGTTTCCTTCTCTAGCAAGAGGGCCATCCCCATCACGCTGCCTGGTGGCCTGAATTTGCCTGCTAGGACAAAGAGCACAAAAGGCTGCACTTGATTTGCAATTAATAGTTTTGTACAAGATCTTCCACTTCTGAAGGGCACTTTTGAGCTCCTGACAATGTTGCAACTTATATTCACGTGAGTGGTTTGAGAAGCGAAAGGAAGGAGGCACTGGGCTGGGACTTCAGCTGATTTAAACTTATTTCTCAGATATCTTTTTTTTTTTTTGGTTGTTGAAGCCCTAAGTGCCTTTTAAGCATGATATGCTATGTCTTCAGTAGCACAGCAGTGGATATCTTTAGATTGGGTTTTCATCATATACTTTAATTTTCTAGGCCGGGGCATGACCATAATTGCTGAACAATTCAATGCAGTGGAATGGGCTAATTCAGCTCTTTTTACTGCATTTTTCCACATAATATCTAAAATCTTCTTTTCCACCGTAACCCATGTTTATGAAAGCAAGTACTTAACCCGCACATTTCCTGGGCTTGAATCATTTCCTTAATAAGGCATAAAATTTTGCAAAATCACTCCCCTTACATTAACACATCATTATAAGGAGATATCAGCGTTTAGCACGTCAGAGGCACACACCAGTCTGTGCAGTGTACAGCTGCACCACTCAGCCTCAGAGCCACGTATCATGGCTTTCCAGTAATAATTCTATAATAGAAAGAGCTTTCCTTTTTTTTATTATTATTTTTTAATTTTAAAAAAAATTATTTTAAATTCAGTGTTTTCTTCCTAGCTGTTATAGGCTGTTCTCTTACATAGGATGAAGTATGTTAAGCATGCTAACTTTACTTTTAGTTTTGGCTTTCAGTCTGATAAGTAGAAACAAAGCAGCAAGCAATGGCTATGATTTGAAACTGCTATAACCGCAGTTCATAAAGCAATATTAAAGATGACAAAAAACATAAAAATCTCTGTTTCCCTTTTGTTGCTCTGTTCTGTCAAACAGGAATCTCCTTCTCCAGGGGGACACTGAAAATCTGATACACACCTTCAAAAATAAAAAAATATGTTAACAAACCAAATTTTTTCCTGTCATGGGGCTCTGAACTCATTGTACTGTTGCAGGACTGTTGAACATCCCAGTGACCCGGGTACACAAGTAGATTATCACTTGTGAGCAATTCCTGACATAAAAAGATTTGCTTGCTTGCATTG
Organism: Heliangelus exortis; assembly: GCF_036169615.1. NCBI lineage: Eukaryota > Metazoa > Chordata > Aves > Apodiformes > Trochilidae > Heliangelus > Heliangelus exortis. The sequence continues at coordinate 27,064,040 of NC_092422.1, read as the reverse complement.
ACTAAAACGTGCTCGGAGGACCTGGTCTTCACAAAGCTTTCTTATTATTGCTTGGACTTCTTACCAGAAGAGTTTTGCTGCAACATATTTTTCCATAGACAGGGTCATCAAGCTAACAGCTCTATACCTTCTTATCAGCTGAATGCTTCTCTGTGTCCATTGAAAAGGTGGAGTGACCTGCAGAGCCATCTCCAGGGATGTGAGACTGAAATTTGCTCTGGTTTTGTGCACCTCTGAGCTCTGCTAACTCAAACCATTCTATACACAAGGTGCTTTCCAGGGGAATGTCTCACAAGTACTGAAAAATGCTGGTCAAGCAAGTCAAATCTTTCTTCGTTTGTGAGTGGGGACAGAGATCATATCTGACTGTGTTTCAGGCAATTGGACTGTTTATCCCAGGAACCAAATTTTGCTCATGAGAAGGCCATTTAGCAGCTTTCTTCTTGGAAAAACCATAGCAGGCTCAGGTGTATACTAATAAAAATCATAAGATGCCATAATTTCACAGGCTATCATAAGTCTGACTCTTCTCCCATTTTGTAAGCATGCAGTCTGAGTTCTGACCATTCAAGACACATTAGAATGAGCACACCAGAAATTACAAAGAATAATGGATTAAAATAAGATTGGAATGATATAGGGTTAATGAAAAGTAAACACATGAGGGCTACACACAACTGGAATTAGTGCTGGTAGCTTCCTGGGTCCATTCTTTGCATGGTTGAGGGTTAGGATGAATGCTGACAGAGTATCACCACAGTGAGGCTGTTTGTGTGGGAATGGACTTCGTTCTCTTGGAAACGTGAAATCATAATTGTTGAGTTCCTTTCAGTTTGATGCAGTCCAGAAGTGATACATCATCTGAGTGTGTGGGAAGAGAATTTCCTTTTTGTCTTTCTCTCTTGCTTTCTCTTTTCTACTTCGTGATGCTGATGCACGACGGTAAATAGTAGTGGGAGAATTATTCATACTTAATAATTTTGTTGATATATTTCCCTCTGAAAACTCTTCAAGCACATTGTGATTTCTTCAGCAAGCGTTTGAGAAATGCCACTAACCATAAGCCACGTGATATGGTTTCCCTTCCCTAGTTGGATGACTGACTCTGTGATGATGCTTCTGATGAGAGTGCTCAAATGGGTCAGGAATGTGAAGCATGTCTGAGTCTCATGAATTTTTCATGAGTCATGGGATTTCCACCAGGCCAGAGCCTATGTCTTTGATTAAAAAAATAAAGAAACTTCATCTCTATCATGTATATCAGTCCAGACCAGGAAAAATCTCACTCCCCCTCACTCTGGCTGCCCGTTTTTTTTTTCCTGTGTTCTGAGTGAAGAGCAGCCCATAAAAGCCCAAGTTGGCCAAGTTCATCTGAATTTCACAAATAGCTGTGTTAGAGACACTTATTTCCTCCAGACCTTCTGCAGGCATGATGGAGTAGAGAAGTGTTACCAAAGTGTTTGGAGACAGCAGTCTGAGGACAAATCCAGCTCCATGCTGAACACCAGTGACTCCATGGGGAAAGGAAGTGTCACACATGCTTCAACTAAGTGAAAATATTCAAAGCTCACCCTTTATTCCTTCCTGGTCAGGTAATCCAGAGATGGAGAACAGTAATAGTGTGGCCAGCAACACTGGGGTTGGAATTCTCCCCCTGGAATTCTCTTCCACTGGTGAGGCCTCACCTTGGGTACTGTGTCCAGTTCTGGGCCCCTCACGTCAGGAAAGATATTGAAGTGCTGGAGCAGGTCCAGAGGAGAGCAACAAGGCTGGGGAAAGTCTTACAAGGGGGAAAGTCCTATAAGAAGAGGCTGAGGGAGCTGGGGTTGTTTAGCCTGGAGAAGAGTAGACTCAGGGGGGACCTTATCACTGGGGCTTGGGCTCTTCTGCGAGACAGCCAGTGACAGGATGAGAGGGCATGGCCTGGAGCTGCCCAGAGGAGGTTTAGGTTGGCTATCAGGAAGCACTTCCTCATGGAGAGGGTGATCAGGCATTGGTACGAACTGCCCAGGGAAGTGGTGGAGCCACTGTCCCTGGAGGTGTTTAAGGAAAGGCTGGATGTGGCACTTAGTGCCATGGTCTAGCCAGTGTGGTGATGTTAGGTCATGGGCTGGACTCGATGATCTTAGAGGTCTTTTCCAGACTCAATAATTCTGTGATTATGTGAAAAAGGAGCTGTGGGTGTTGCAGGTAAAAAATTGGCTAAAACTATGAACACCAACAGGTTGCAGATAATTTGGTTCATGCATGTGTGTGACTGAGTGAGTGCCCAAAAATGAGCTTTGGAATTCTCAAGCAGATGTTGCTAGTGGCAACTGGTACAGCCTGGTTGTCAATTTTGGGGCTAAATGAAAGCAGCATATCCTTAATTCTCCAGTTAATAAAGAGATGTGTGGTTGATATACCTATTAAGAGACTGATCACATGTTGTGCTTTCTCACATAAACTATTCAGATTATGAAATCTGGAGTTTGGTGTCCTGGAAATCAGAGTTACCCAAACAGAAAGGCTCCCAAATAGAAGTGATAATGGATAAGAGAAGGAGGGTCAGGAACAGGGAGGTAATGATCCTGGCAGGATGAACCCTGCTGGTAATGGGTAAAGTTCCTGGAGATCAGGATGAGGGACCATTGACACTATTCCTGCTCACCCAAAGGACTGTGGGCATCTCAAGAGAGAGCAGCATGAAGGCCGTGGGTCAGAAATCCTATGTACAGTTCCATGGGCTTTCCTTGGCCTGCCAGGGGTGTGCAGAGCTTGGTGACTCTGCTCTCTCTTCTACACCATCCACCTCCTTCTATCCCTGGGGTTACCCTAATAAAAGCAATTTGTGTTTGCAAACTGATCTGCAATATAGTGATGCAACAATGTGGTGTTTGCACTGTAAGCCTTAATTCAGGCTGGGACTTTCAGGCAATGTAGAACCATGCAGAATGCATGGCCCTGCTTTGAGGATTCTTGTTGAGGAAGGCAGACAAATGGCAGAGAAGCACAGGGAGGAGAAACAACAGTCTCCAGGTTTATCAGAGGTCCTCAGCACAAAAGGTCTAATTCCTCCTGACAGTCACCTACTGCCTTCTCACATTTTTGCCCTGGTAAACTACTATTCAGCACCAAATGCCTCATAGCCCTGACATACCTTTAGCATCAAAAGTCTAACTGAAAGCCCTCCTACTTTGATATACTTCTCTGGACATTATCCAGGGGCCTATTTCCAGGTAATTTTTCTATCATGTTCAACCACACATGGTTACACTTGGGTGGAGAAATGCTCTAAAAAGGTCATTTGTAATTTGGAGAGAATTGTTTTAAATGAAAAGATTTGAAAAATGTGCTGAATGATCTGGAGAGGGAAAAAATCCCAGCAAAGGCCTGAAAAAGCAGGGAAAATGTTGATCGCCATGGTGTGACTGAACTTTAAAGGGACAGAGAATGACAGTAAATAAGCTAATAGCAGCACATACTTCTTAATGTATTTCTTTCTTTGTGTCTTCCTTCCCTGCTAACCTCCTTCCTCTCCTTTCTGCTTCTCCTCTCCTCTCCTCTCCTCTCCTCTCCTCTCCTCTCCTCTCCTCTCCTCTCCTCTCCTCTCCTCTCCTCTCCTCTCCTCTCCTCTCCTCTCCTCTCCTCTCCTCTCCTCTCCTCTCCTCTCCTCTCCTCTAATAAGGAAGAACCCAGGTTGGTTATGGATCTAATGATGGAAGGGAGGGAGGGAGCATCCTGGAGTTTGCATCTACTGCCTTTCCCTGTTTCAGCATGACAACTAAATTCTGCTGGTTGCCAGTTTTAGTGTTGGTGTCCCTAAGTTTAGCTGCTATCACCTCCCTTTCCAGCCCACAGGCTCCCAGTTAAATCAAATCTTGTTGCTGGAGGCTTGACTGAGAATTTAGGAAGAGGCTGCTGCCTAGGCTGTTTCTGTGGATGGGGAACTGCTGACTGATTCTCCCAGCAAAACATCTAGGGGTCCTGACAGTGCTGAGCTTACAGGAGATGTGTCCTTACCCCACTTTTAGAATGAATTTACACTCTGGCAGAGAAGGAAATGACAGGGAAACAAAAGCCAAGGAAGAGAGAGAACAAGAGAGAAGGAGGGTAAGGGAGAGGGCAGGAACGAGAAGGAGAATTAAAAAAAAAAAAAAAAATTAAAATGAAGACTCACAAAGAGTCTTTTACTGAGGAACCTTGAACTTGGCATAGCACAGAAGGTTACAAGTAAGGCACCAGCAGAAGCATACAGGCAGGTTAATGTCTGAAAAATAAAGCATGAGCCAGTAATAACAGGGTCTTACAAATAGCAAGCTACAGCTGGTCAGAAAGTCTGCGTGGTAACACACCATTAGGTTCAGCAATCACTATATATAAAGAAACATGTCCCCACTTCCCAACAAGCACTGGGAGTGCACAGAAAAGGCTTTTGCTCCTGATGACAAGCCAGGGTTGGGATGAGGCAGTGCTTGAGGATGTTCTGCTTCCTTGGTACAGACCCAAAGCTGGCATTCTAATGAAAATCTCACCAAGAAAAAATGGAAAATGTTGCTGTTAAGGTAACACCATAGAGCTCTGTCCATATGGAAAAGCAGTGAGCAAGACAAAGACTGTTCTTCCTTGCTTGGTTTTCACATCTAATGGGACATATGGAGGCATAAACAAATTTTTTGCCGGGTATTTTTTTGATGGTGAAATTCCTCTTTATGGCAAAATTAGAGAAAATGAAGAGAAAAGAGATGGAGTATTTTATGCCTTAAAAAGGCAAAACAAGCCCAGACTTACTTTGTTAATAAAGCTATTTCTCTGCTGCCCCATGCCTTTTTAAATTGTGAAAGTACAAAGGAAGTCACCTGGATATGAAATACTGTGCCTGATCCATATATAAAAATCCATACAGATGGGGAAATTTGAAAATGACAGGAATCTAACAGTGATTTCTTCACATATATAACAGCATCCACCCTGCAAATGGCATGCTGTTTAATCACTGGGAAAACCAAGGGGCAATCTCCTGGCCTTTCTGCCTAGCTGTGTTTTTTCAGTCTTGTGAAGGCACTACCACCTTGTGAAGGCAAAAATCTGGTGTAGGGAACTAAGAGTAACTCCAGACAGGGACTTAGACTCTGAGGAGGTCAGCATCTCAGTTAACTGAATATTTACATACTTGTCAGAGTGGGAGCTGGCTGAATGGGGCTGCTCAGGAGCAAAGGCAGATGGTAAAACAGGTTTGCCTAAGAAACAAGGTTTTTCACTGAGGGCTGGACAAGATCAAACAAAAATGGCACCACTGGGCTGACCAGGCTTTGGTAAGCTACACCTGTGCAGGAGCAAATCCCTATGTGGTCTGTCCATCTGTACTTACTTGCAGGATGCGGGCTGTAAGTTTTTCTGAGAGACTTGATGATTCAGCAGAATAAAATTAGTCTCTTTTTCTTGGCATGAATACTCTTCTCAGGATGTTTCTCTGCCCAAGACTGAAAATGCTTTCATAAAGAGATGAAATTGAAACAGTCATTGACAAACAAACAAGTGTGCAGCAAGAATGGAGAAGACACCTGTCTGTACACAACTTTCTGGCTGATACAGGGGATCAAGAAAACTACAGCAGTGGGCTGAATTTACAATATATGCAGTTAATGTGCAAGAGACACAAGAAAAATAATACAAAGCAGGCATTTATTGTCTGCAATCCAAGGACTTCTTCTAAAGAATGTGATAACGTCATGAGAGTAGGAAATCCCCGATTAATATTGAGTATTCACTATGAATTAGATAAAAAAGAAGAAATAGCTACACCACAGTCCCAGAAGGATCTGCATCCCAAGGCTTTATAACACTGCTTTACACACTGTTCTGGACTAGATAGACCCTCTGACTAGGGGAAGTGGTGACTGGAGATAAGAGATTTGGCTTCATTTTCCCCAGGGAAAGACTTTCTCTTCTTGGCACCTCTCAGCTGCTTCCTTGTTTGTGTGAATGGAGAAGACCCTATGTTGAGTGGCTGCAACCAGAATAGTGTTGTGCGTTTTTTTTAACATAACTATTAAAGACCAAGCAGTCGTGATTCCTCAATCTGAATGGCCTGATAATCTATTGACTCTCTTGGGCCTGTTCCCACAGCCGCTGATTTAAAACCCTTGTAATGCCATTGATTTCAGTGGAGCTAATCTGAAAGGTACACACATGGGAGATAGATAAGAATCACTTCCCTCCCAGGCTGAATGACAGGGCCTGCATTGCAGAGTTGGCAAACTTGTACATTTAGTGGCACCACCACACATTTGGGATAGTAGACGCTGAAATTACATTAATCTGAACTGAATATTCCAAGCAAAACTACTGCCAAAACACACACCCCTTTTGGTAGCAGCGATGGAGGGAAGCCAGCACTCCTTCTTCCACCCCCCACAAGGAGTTCATGCAGAGTCTTCAAAAAGTTACTGAATGCACAAAGCAGGGGAATGTATTTGTCACCTGACAGTAATGATCACAATTTCAGGGTGAATACTCACCAGGTCCCAATTAAAAATGTGAGCTTCTTAAACTGTCATAATTTATGGCAATATGCTTGCTGCCTCCAGTCATAAATCACAATTTTTGCTAGGGTGTGGGTGAAAGAGCCATCTGTGCTGATTTGCAGCAAAGCCTCCAAAAAGTCCAATTTATCAATATTTTCTTTGTCTTTCTGCCCATCTCAATTGGCTTAAGCTTATTTGAATTGTGTCCTGTCCCTCCCTCCCAGTGCAGATCCCCAGGACAGACTCTCCGACAAGCACATCCCACCCTACAGCACCCATTCCTGTTGTCCACCTGCAATGAAGGGCTATTTGGCTGTGCACTCTGGTGAGCACCCATTTTAACAAGTCCCTGGTTTGCCCTGCTTGGTTTGCTGCAGCATTTATGATGTCACTATCAGAAATTATTCTTTTTTTTGCCTCTGGGTACACTCAACAACAAGGTGTCTTGATAAGCTTACAGAGGAGCAATACTCCTACCTCAATGTTCACCTCTCTACCACGGTCCAAATGACTCATATAAAGTGTTACAGCTTTCTCATTTCAGCTTTCTCATTTTTTTTTTAAAGCCAGCTCTACTGGTGACTAAAGCTTATGTAAGTAATCTGAAACCTCAGTATTTACAATATAGAACTGCCACAAGAAACCCCTCTCAGACCTTAAGCTTCTGTAGGATTTAATTCAGGAGAATTTTAGTTGAAAATGCAATATTCCCTTCCCCCTTTTCTTTCTTCCCAATATGGAATTAGAAGACCAGATCTTGGATGGAAAAGCACTATTTATAAAAATGAGCTTATCTCACTTGTGTAAGAAAGACTGTCAACCTTGATTAGAAAGCAATAATTCTCAAATGGAGTCTAGTAAGGTTTAATACTGTTGTTTTCTCTAGGCCTGAAATGATAGAAATGTTCAGAAATTATAAAAAAAAGAAAAATGAATATGCAACTCAGGAAATTAGTGTATCTAAGAACTAATGCAGGCTGGTTAAAAAAAAAAAAAAAAAAAAGCAGGCAAAAATAGCTTATCCTGTCTTAGGATTCTTGGAGTTGGAAACCTTACAAAATACTTAGAAGGATCATTACTAATTTAAGCTCCATTCTGAGTTTTACTATAGCCATGGCCAACTACAACTCTATGACAATAGACTTACACTGGAGTTGCACAGTGCTGAATCAGGTCCTAAGAATGGTTCCTATTTACCATTATTTCATCATTCACCTTTTTGGCTCACTCTCCTTAGCATAAGAGTGGGATAAGGCCTGCACGAAACTGGTTTTAAAATTATTTAGTTAAACTGGTGCAAGGTGTGGTCACTCGGACCTATTTAAATCTGGTCTGCATCAATTTAGTTCAAGTCATTTCCTGATCAGATTAAGGTAAATCAATGCAAACCAACTTTAAATAGATTCCAGTGTTTGCAGTGGCTTAATTAATTTGATTTTAAAACACATCTTTAATTTAAACAGTGCAATTCTGAGTGTGGAAAAGGCTTTGCATGACAGAACTGCTTGTCTGTGATAACTGGCTAATATTTTACTACCGTGTTGTGCTAATTGTGACTTGCAAAATACAGTGAAAAAGCAATGTTATGCCTAAGAAGCATGACACTAGGTGAGACTTTGAAAAAAAATGCTGTGCCCTCCCCATGGCTTAGGGGAGTTTTGGTGTGGGGAGACAAATAAGCTATTTACAAGGAAGATGCATTTAATTTATTAAACGGGCAACTCTAGAGAATTGAAAGCAGTGAAGAAAGCAGTTGTACCAGTGGCTTGGTGGTTGTTTCAGTCCTCTTTTTGCTTTATTTTAATCTTTTTGACTTGAGTGTCCTGCATGGGGTGATTTTTTCCTTCCCTGGAAAGAGTTCCCATTTTTTGCAAAGTGAAGAAATATTGTAGGAAATTTTTAGTCAGAGTGAACACATGAAACTTGCAGTTCATCCCAGGGTTAGAACTGTGACCATTCTTTGAGTTCTTGGGGTGATTTTAAAATTTTTTTGCTATCTTCATGAGCATTCTTTTGTATATTCTGTAAGTCACGTAAATTATGTGCTTGACTGAAACTCAGAAATTTGCACGGTACTTTTGGTCAGCAGCCCAAAAGTATTAGAAACATACGTAATCTCAACTAAATAATTGATGCTCCAAGTAACAAACAAGCCAGGAAGCCTACGTGTTGTTAATTCCATTTTGCTAGCAGGGAACTGCAAAGCTGGGAACTGCAAAACAGATCCAGCTTACCTCTCCTGTATATCTTGCATATCACCAAGTGACCATGCACATCTGCCAGAAACATCTGCCTGGGCTGCTGGGCAAAGTGGGTTGGAATCAAGAGGAGCAGATAGAGATCCATCCAGGAACACCTTGATTCTTCCATCATTCTTCTGATTCTGCAGGGACATTGAGGTCTTCGTGGGCTGGTCACACCTTCTTAAGGAAAACTTACCCTTCCTTCTTTAAGGACTGAGAGACCCAGCAGGAAAATATGTGTGCCTCCACATATTAAGGATGCAGACTGCCAGGTTTTTTTTGCTGTCTTTTGTATCATGTTTGATTAGGTCAAAGCAAAATGGGTACTACAAGACCAGGTGTTCAAAAAATATAGATCCATCTTCTCCATAGAATGGGTTTTAAAAGGGTTTGTTACTCTGTCTTGGAAGTCTTTAAAAAAAATAACAAAAATAAAAGGCTGGCAGGCTAGCATCAGTGTGCATATTTAGGGATGATGTCAGCTGTTGCAGCAGTAAATTACCTGCTCCCTGTGTGTTACCCCACAACATCTCAGTGCTGAATAAACAGGGGAATACAAACCCCCTCTGCTTTGGAGAAGGTGAGGAGGAAAATCAAAGCTTTTATTCTCTCCTCATTCTCCTCATTCTTTTGGGAAAGCTGGAGCAGAAAACTTGCTGTGGGGTTAAATGAAAAGGCTGCAAAAAATCCTTGCAAACACTGTGAGGAGGTGAAGGGTGAAGCAGCTATTGAGGAACTTGACCAACAATGGACATCTAAAGTGGTGTAGATGTACCCTGCGTGGTCTCGTGCACAGACGTCCCATCTCTGAAAGGTGAAGAATAGGATGGCAGATGCAGTTCTCCATCCCAGAACAGGTCAGCTTGGTGTTCCTTTGGCTGGCTGACTAGTAGCTAACTTAGGTATTGCTGGACAGAGAGATTCACACCGCACCTTCTGCCTGAGTAAAGTTAATAGTTCTGCACTGTTCCACTTGTTGCTTGGTTTCACTGTATAAGTCGCCTAGAAGTGTCTTCATTTTTACATACAAAGCAGATGCAAAGAATCACAGAATAGTTGTGGTTGGAGAGGACTTCTGAGATCACCGAGTCCAGCCAGACACATACACAACAACCAAAACACCAAAATCCCTACAATCTCAGCCACTAGAGCAGGCCCTGAAGTGCCACATCTACATGTTTCTTAAATATCTCTAGGGGTGGTGACTCAACCACCTCCCTGGGCAGGCTGTTACAGTGCCTGACCACTCTTTCAGTAATGGAATTCTTCCTAATATCTAATATAAATCTCCCCTGCCATGGCCTCAGACCATTTCCTCTGATCTTGTCATTCTTCACTTGGGAGGCCAACACCCATCTCCCTACTCCTTTCAGCTAGTTGTAGAGGGCAATGAGGTCTCCCCTCAGCCCCTTCTTCTTCAAGCTAAACATGCCCAGTTCCTTCAGCCACTCCTTGTATTTCTTGTTCTCTAGGCCCCTCACCAGCTTGGTAGCTCCCCTCTGGACACATTCCAGCAATGTCCTTGTAGTGCAGGGCTCAGAACTGAACACAGCACCCAAGGTTCAACCTCACCAGTGCCAAGCACAGAGGCACAATCACCTCCCTACTCCTGCTGGCCACGCCACCCCTGACACAAGCCAGGATGCTGTTCACCTTCCTGGTCACTTGGGCACACTGTGTGTCTAACAAGCTGAGCCTGAGCATGCCCTTGCTTAGGATACTTTTGTAGAACATACCAGAAGTTAAAAGTGTGCAAGCAGGCACATGAAACACCTTACATCCCACCTTGTAGTTTCTGTTTTAAAACCTGTCTGAATGAATCAGAAGCAGCAGATGGAGAATTCAACTGCTAGTGCAAAGAAAGCACACATCCAGGATCCCTTCATTTAATGTGAGATTAAAGCCTGTAATCACCCGTACTGGGCTGTTATTCTGTGTGTTGTGATGATGCTGAGATTTCCAAATAATAGTAGAGGCTGAATATTATAAAGACATTAGAGACCCAGTGAGACCCAGTGAGACTGGGCCTGCAAATGAACAGCTCTACTGGTAGGGTGTTAAAGGATGGGGTGAGAAACAGAGACCTGAAAAGACAGAGTGATTTCTGGGAAACCAAGCTTGTAGCAGAGACAAAATTAGATTAAGTCTGGTGTAAGAGGGTATTCATTCACCTTTTGAGAAACAGATGTAAAACACACATTGATGGGTCTCAGACCTGCTCATATACATGAGTAATGAATCCAGTCTAGAATTTCAGTCTTCAGTCAGAAATACCTTAGGAAACCAGACATACTGAGCCTCATGCTCTTTCTGTCACAGACTTTATGATATCATTCTTGAAGTTCCACAGAAGACTCAAAGTTGGACCACAGTTTGCCCATATTAGTGATGCAGAAAAGTCTGGACAGAACAGATGTGGAAGGAGCATCAGAGGGATCAGTCTGAGGACAGGGAAACATAGCTGAATGTGGAGCCAACTGCACACACCCTTACTTTGCTAAGCATAGGTGATATCCCTGGAAAAGCTCATCATTCCTGGAAGCACTTGACCCTAGCCACAGCTGGAGTCTGTGCAGAGGCTGTTACAGATGTCAATGCAACTGGATCAGGCCTTTAGAGAGAGTTGGTAATATTCTGGTGAAGAAAAATATCTCTGTCCAGGGCACATAGAAAACTGCAAAGATGCAGCAGCACTCTACAGGATTGTGAGTTTGCACTCACAGAGACATCTCTGCACCAGCAACACACCCACATTATTCTTGCAAACTCCTGAATGGAAACTTTCCAAAAACAATACCACAAAATACATATCTGTCCTTCTCTTTGTGATAGGCAGTGGTGTAGTTAAGGGTAGACTTGGTTAGACAGAGTATAATCACTTTTTATTTTTGGAGGCAAAACTTTGCCTGTTTTTTGGCAGCTGTAAATGTGGGTATGCCAGGAAAAAACCCAACAGCCTTGTTTATCTTACATAGCTTCCAACCCTCTCACTTACTGAAACTGCCCTTGGGATGATAGCCTTTACATACACCATGGTATATGTAATGGTGTTATGATAGAATTCTTGATAATATCCCAACTGCTTGATAAATCAGACATTGTCTCTGCATAATTTTCTGGGATGCTAATTAAACAAAAGAAAAGAAAACCAGAACTTTGCCTGTAGAATCTAATGTACATGTACAAGTGAAGAAAGCAATGTGGTAAGTCTTATCTGGCAGCTGGCTTGCTGAAAAGGACCAAAATGGAACAAACAATTTGCTGTATTTGCATTAAAGGATTGTCCAATGGCCAAGGTTCTCAAAGAGCTGCCCAAAGTAAGATTTTTGGCATGGGCAAAGGTACATGAAAAGCACTCTTTTTAGTAAAGAAGCAACCAAAAGTAGAGTTTGAGCAATAGCTATTTATAGACAAATTTCCTAAAATATGTAAATATCAGTTCCTGAGACTTACATGCCCAGTTTACAGAGCTAGTCAATAGATTAATATAAATAAATTTACATTTCGTTTGGGACTGTATCAAAATAGTAAGTCCTAATCTTACATCTAGTGCAGTGAATGGGCAACTTTCCACTCTCATTCACATTCTTTGGTTCATTTGGCCTGGTTTACTCAAAAGACAGAAAACAGCAGAGTCAATGGTTTTGGTTTGCTTTGTGCTGTTGTGCAGAGCCAGTGCACCTAAGGGAGGAAGATATTTTTCCAGTAAAAAGCACCAACAATTTTTCAGTGATATATATTTTTTTAATACAATGGGCTTCCAAGATAACTGATTTCCATTTAAAATTTGATTCACCATTATGAGACAGCATGCCACTAGTGAGAGTTGCCTTTTACATTCCCTGACTTTGTAGTTTTTAGTTAACTTTAATGTTTCAGGAACATGGAATCTTCTTCCCCAAAATTTCCATTGTTCATTAAGCAAAAGAAGGGCACAGGAAATAGCTGGATGTATTGTTCAGTGTTTTGCTTTTGCAAAGTTGGTCAGTTTTGGCAATGTTTGGCAGGAGAGCTTCAAGGTTCATTAAGGAGCCTGTGTCAAGAATCTACAGACACATTGCAACCAATTGCATTCCCAGTGTATCAAGACTCTGAGGACCTGTCACCTTGGGACCCATTCCTCTGGGGGAAGAAAACTGGAGGAAACAAAGTTTTCTATTCAAACACTGTATTTGAATCATACTCATAATTTCTCAACATTCAGGAGTGTTCTGACCAAAGACTGATTTTTTTCCTAGTAGATAAAGGAGGCTGCACTCAGAACCTTCTTGTCAACCCAGGTCCAAACTTCTCCAAAGTTTATTTTTGGGGTGGAATAGCTCTGCTCCTTAAATATCTGAGAAGAGGCTCATTGGAGAGTTTAAACTACAGGAGTCACAAGGTGATGTAATGTGTTTATCTTTTGCTATTTCTCCACATTTATTTAAAAAGTACCCATCAGGATGACTCCATGCACTTGGGTAACTATTTTAAATACACACAGAGCTATGGATAAGAATCCCAGATATCTCAATTTGCTCTACTGCAACAGTTCCTGTGTCAAAGCAAGAGGCTCACTCAACTTGCCATCTTGATTCACTCAACCTGTCATCTCCAATAAAGACTACGAAAATAGATGCATCTTGCCAGCATGCCCCCAAGTCAGTGAATTTGAGTTTTTTCATATTAAAAGAGTGGAGGCTGTTTCAGAAAGGAGAACCCTACAGGGGAAAATACCTGCTGTCAGTACTTCTTTCCTAAACAAAGGGTCTCTGCCCAGTCTTGCATTTGTGGCACTATCATGCGTGGGAGGAAGATCTCTTGAATAGTCACAAACCAAGCACAGTGGTTAAACCCACCTATTCCTCCTTGACACTTTATATTCTGACTTAGGTTCCAGTGGCTGTAAAACACTAGCCTTTTGGAGCTCTTCCACACTGGAAAATTGCATCATGATAAAACACAACCCCGAGGAATCTTGGTAACTAAGACAATGCTAAACATGCTGCTAAACATTGAACACAGACAGGGACTGTTGTGTTTAACATCACATCAGCTGGTTGTGGTTAAGCCCATGGGCTGACCAGCTGCCACAATGTTAAACATGATGGTGTCTGCCTGCACTGAATATTTAAGTGTGTTAGCAGCTTGAACTCTCAAGGGTCTTTTTTTTTTTTTTTTTTTTCCTTGCATGATCTGGTTTTCTAACATAGGCAAACATTATATTGATACAATTTTCTGTTGTGAGGTACCGGATTAACCAGATTGGAGTGGTTTACATGGTGATCTGATTTATGTCAAAGACATCACTCTCTTAGTTGAGCTCTTCAGTAAAGTAATTGCAAACATCATCTTAGTTCATGCCCTACCTTTGTTCCTGCACAAAAGTGTCACTTCTCTCAGAACAGCTGGATTGTTATTGCACTGGACTGATGGTGGAAATGGCAGGCACATGGCACCCTTTCAAAAAACCTTGATTTTTTTATGGAGTTCTTATCCAAGGACAAGAGAAAGGGAAGACAAATGTTAGAAGGGAATTTAAGTACCAACTAGATGGTGAGGAAAGAAATGACAAGCATCTGCTTTCCTTCATGTGACTGGGCACGATGTATTGGGAGTATTCTCAGCTCTGTAATATAAAAGGATAACACTAAGTTATCCTAATGGATCAGTTCCAGAACTATTTCAGCCCCAAGAGATATGTGACATTTGGATGTCATTTTTTAATTTATTCCCAGATATCAGACTCTTGCAGAAACAAGAGATCAATATGTGAATGGTCTAAAAATTGGGGTTGAGTTTGTGAAGCTCGATGCCTGGCAAACTCCCCACAAGACTCGTGGGATGATCAGATATTTGGCTTCTGAAAGGGAAAATAAAATCGTTAAACAAGTGAAATCAGTGGTTTCCCTGAAAATGTCCCTGAAAATCCCCCACCAAGATGACAGACATTTTTTAAAGGTGGGAAATGGAAATCTAGGCAAGTATTCTTAAAATAGCATATAGTCTTAAGAGATTGTCAGTTCTTATTGCAGCTTTGCCATATGCAGAGGGGATGTTTAGGGTCTTTCTCCTCACTTTAGCTGCTGATTTTGCAGTCACTGAAATGATAGCTTCAGCTGCACTAAAAATTTCAAAATTGTTGAATGTAATAATTTGAAGGTTTTTTTACATTTGCCAAATTTTACTGAAATTAATCAGTAATCAATCATTATGAGGTGGAAATGATTAATATAATGAAGAAAATGTTAACTTTGTCTTTCCTAAGAAACCAGGTGAAAATGCATGTACCACATTTAAGTTAATGACATTTTTTCCTTTTTTATAGTTTTCGATTTTTTTTTTTTTTACATTTTTTCTATGATTCTTTTAAGAAAGGAAGAGAAGTCAGTAAAAGAGCTGATATTGGTAATGCAGGTCCAAACAGAAGAGAGAAATGTAGAAGATGTACAGGATGAGTTTGAGGCTATGAAAAGAGCACTCAAAGAGACAACAGAGATATCTGAGCTTCTCATGGGAGCACGGAGTCTCCTCAACAAGGAAAGGTTGTGCACAGGCTGTGGAAGAGAAGGGTGACCCTGAGTGGGATGAAGAGGGATGAGAGAAGAGCATCAGAACTAAACCATATGTGTCATCCTTCTCCCAACTCCATTTTCACTGCTGATAAAAACCTAAACCTGGACACTGCTTTTTTCTAAGTGAAATAACTTCAACATACAAAACATTATGTATATAAGCATCACAGTTTAAATAACAGCTTTTATCAAGTGAGCTTGTGAACTTCCCTCCAACTTCAAAGTGTTCACAACATTCTCGGTAAGTACTTGGGCTGATGAGCATTTTTCGCTCGTCCTTCCTCAAACTTTTCCTCCTCAGTGCAGGCCCTGAGGAGAGCAGGCATCTTCCTCACACTGAACTGCCTGCTGGGCTCTTACCTAGCCAGACACCTGACTTGAAAGCCACCAGAGGCAACTAAGGTCACATATTAAGGTGACTAAGGTTGCCAGGTGACTAAGGTGAAGTCCAAACCTCTCATAAGCCTACAACACAGCTGTAGCTTCTGATAAAGCAGGTATGAAACTGAAGATAGGGCTAATGGTTATGGAAAGGGTGAAGAGTCCACACTGTAAATATGATGCACAGATGACAGGCTGGAGAATGAAGAGAGCAGAAGGAGGGAAGTAGGTCTGCTCTTGCCAGCTACTATGAGAGGGTGGCAAGATGCCAGTGAGGCAATATCAGCTACATGATCCTGAAACAGGGGGAATCGATTCTGGGGAAAGAAGATTCAGGAGTCATCAGCATAAATATGAAAAAAGAGGAGTCAGGAGACAATGGAGAGTCCTAGAAGAAAAGTGTATTGGAGGGAGTGGGGAGCACAGATGGAGGCTGACAGAAAGGCTACTGGGCATGCCAGCTGGGATAGGAAGTGGGTGGAAGAAGGAAGATTATAGAAACTGCTGAGAAGTTGGAACAGCTTGAATAGGAAAGAAGGAAAGAAAAAAAAGAAGTTTTGCCATATTCATAAACAGACTAGATGAAACATATGGATCCATGGATGGTCTTCAATAGAATTGGACTCCATCTGAGAGTTTCCAGTGACAAGGAGTGACCTGCGGAAGTAATGCTGCAATGCTCAGGTCAGGTTGTGTGCTGCAGAAAAGGCTCTGAATATTCAGACTTAGGGATGATTCAGAGATTAAGAAGTGTGTAGAGCACTGGGAAACTCTGCAGGTAGGGTAGAATGATTAAAAGGTACATACCAAAAAGCTTTCACTATGCCAAAGAAATATTGTAGATATTAATGAGGCTTCAGCAACCCCCTCCTCCATATCCTTAGCAACTTGTAAATCTGTTGTCCAGGACCAAGGATGGTCTTTACAGAAAGGGAAATGAAGCTGCTGATGGATATTTGTTGTCAAAGCCAACTTGTCTCATCCTGATAAGAATTTACCTTGTAAACTTTAGGCCAAAAAGCTCCCCATTTTACCTAAATTCCACTGTCATGTCTAGCGCAAGGGCTTCCTAGCTCTTATTGGACTTCAAAAGTGCTTTGGTCAAAAGACGCACAGGGACTAAATTGGAGCTTAAGTGAGATTCATTTGGTCCAAAAGGATCACGGTATGATGTCTGAATTTGCCCTTAACAACAGCCATCAGCAGATCCAGTTCTGTATCTCTATTCCCCCAGTGCTCTGAAGGAGAAGGAGGTAGCTGATTGCCAAGAAGAAGTGACAACAACAACCAGCCTGCTTTCCTGACCTCATAGTATAAGGTAGGGTTAACTGGTTATTTAGTATCTATACTGCTGTAGTCTGTAGGGTCATTTACACTCACAGTTGTATTCTAATTTCAGAAAAGGAAAAGCTGTTGTGCATAAAGAGGCTGAGTCACCTGGAACCCTAAACACTCAGGATTTTCTGCTTGCAAAGGCACAGGATTGTGAAAATCCTTCTTGTCTAGCCTCGAAGTCATCCTGTCTAATGGGATAGCAGGGTAAGCAAGCAGAACTGTTGAAGGATTTACTTGTTGAGCCAAAAAAGCCTATAAGTAGTTAACCAGTGTTTAGCCTTGCTGAACTTTCATAAGGCTGTCATTGATAACCAAGTGGGACTTGCACGGCACAGGCTCATGGAAAAAAAAAAAGAGCTGGACTTGTCCTTACTCAATTATAAGAGGCCTCTTAAGCCCCAAGTGGTGAAAGATGTCAAAGTTAAGATGTCAGTAAAAAGACACAGCTGAAGGCAAAGCCATTGCCCTTTTTCTTTGACAGAAGTGTAGTAAAACTATGAATGAGGTGCTCTGGTAGCATGGGCAACAGGAGTTATATTGTGTTCTCCTGCAACATCCATCTGGGGACTGCAGCAAACAGAGAGCCATGGGGGGAAAGCATTTCTGTTTGAGCATTTGGGTGACAGTGTAAGCACACTGTGAATAAGAGTCTGCAGAAAGGTTAAACCAAGACTATTCACAGTTTTTTTCTTTAGTAAGTATAAAACAAAGGCTTAAAAAAAAAACCCAAAAGCAAATGTGCAGGCTCATTTTTAATTTGACCCCTGATATGCAAAGACTCACGGGGCTGGCTCCTTCTTTGTCGGATGAAAACTGGGACTGGAATAGGCTTTAAAAGGATTTTCATGTGGTGACTCTGTTGAAAACTGAAAGAAGCTATCACTTGACTAATTTTTTAAAATTTTTTTTTTCTCTACCATGGAATGGATTCAGGTAAATATATAAATAATTAGAGAACAAATTCTCACACTTTTAGGGAGTTATCTGCCAGGGATTTGAAGTCCAGTTGGAAGTACAGAGTTTTTAAATTTTTCTGTGACTATTCCAATTTATGACTACTGAGAAACTAATTAGATTACTCCCTCTCTTCAGGAGTTGAAAAACATCCCCAGTCATCAAGATATACGTGATCTGACTTACCAGAGGGGGACAGCCAAATTTCTGAGATGCATACCAAAATATGAAAACAGCTGAGAGCTATCAGTTGTCTCACCTGTCAGAAAGCTGAGGAAAGGGAAAACCCAGGAGCAGGAGTTTTGCAGAGATCCCATCACCACACTGCCCACTGGCCCAGGGCTGAGAATGAGGCAGGCACCTGGGGTTACCAGTGGCATAGTCCAGAGCTGTCCCCTGTGCCCACCTTCCCTCCCCACTGGGCAGGCAAATTCCACCAGTCCTGGACACTGATTGCTTCACACAACCTTAGGGGAAGAGCTGCACTTAAACATTTTTCAGCCATGTAGAACTTAAAAAGTGACAAGATGCTCTTTCGTGTGTCCAGTTCTGGAGCTCCCAACACAAGGACATGATGCTGTTGGAGGAATTCCAGAAGAGGATCACAAAAATGATCAGATGGCTGAAGCACCTCTCCTGTGAAGACAGGCTGAGAGAGTTGGGGTCATTCAGTCTGGAGACAGAAGGCTCCAGGGAGCCTTACTGTGTGGCCTTTTACTACATGAAGAGGGCCTACAAGAAAGATGGGGACAATCTTTTTAGCAGAGCTTGTAGTGATAGGACAAAGGGTAATGGTTGAAAACTGAAAGAGGGTAGACTAGACTAGACTAGATATTAGGAAGAGATTTTTTACAATGAGGGTAGAGAAAAACAGGCCCAGGTTTCTCAGAGATACAGTACAAGACCCATCCCTGGAAACATTCAAGGCTAAGATGGACTGGGCTCTGAGCAATGTGATCTTGTTGAAGATGTCCTTGCTTACTGCAGGGGAGGTTGAACTTGGTAGATGACCTTTAAAAGCCCCTTCCAACTCAGTATCATCCCATGATTCTCTGACCCCTAGTGTGAACTATCGTTAATAGCTTAGGATATTTAATATGACAGGTTACAGCACATGAGAGCTTTATGAAGCCAGTCTACACTGAATTAGCCAGCTCAAGAGCAAAGGCAGAAATACATATTATATACAGATTTGGCTCTAAGAACATACATTTTGGATATATCAGAGGGGGAAGAAGATGCCAATTCTGACTATAGAGCAGCAGTCCTCTAGCAGTCTCTCTGGTGACCTATGCAGACAATATAGAGTGGTGTCAACTGGGCTCCCCTGCAGGTGTGGTACCTCCACAACCAAAGGGCTCATCATGCAATCTGCATAATCACCTTACTGTAACCAGGTACAAACAGTTTGGGATGCTTTGTGATTGCTGTTGGAGTCCTTGCTTGCTGCCAAAAGGGTTGGTTTTCTGTCTTGCATGCAATTCTACAGTGCAGCCAGAGTCAGCACTCTGAGAGCCTGTGTTTATGCCACATAGATGTAGAAATGCAGCCCTGACAAAGTGCAGTTTGTTGTGCTGGTGATGGAGTGTTGGATTCATCTGGTCACTTCATTTCCAGATGTGCACACAAAGCAAGTTCCCACTTGATAGGTGGTTTCTGTCTGGAATACTACGTTTACTCATGGATCTGTAATAATGCACAGTTGCTATGGCCTTTCTAATGGTTGCCAGGTCTGCTGAAAGACGGTGAGAAGATCACAGTTTAAGCAGAGGTCTCCAAACAGTATTTGTGTGAGTATAGGGAGAGTCAAGCCCAGGAAGTCTGTAATTATCAGCTAAATAAACAATTTAATTAATAAAAACTCTGGGCTAGATCGCAGCCTGACTTGGCAGTTTTATTCTATTTTAGGGAGGTATAAAACTGTGCCAAAGCCCCCAGATTCAGCCTTTGGAGATTTTTCTTTTTTAAGAAATCCCAGGTGTCATGCAGAGGAGGAGACATAGCTGTGCAGGTTAGAAAAATGCATCAGAAACAAACAAGAACTTATACAAATGAATCCTTTCTCCCCCATTGCTTTCACAAAAGCTCAGGTTTTTTTCATCTCCCATCAGGTTTTTTTCATCTGTACATACCTCTAACTTTCTTGCCTTTTGGCTGGGACCAGATGTGCAAGAGCCAAATACTGTTATAGCTGTTTTTGTGTTGGTTTCAGCCCAATTGGAAGCAGGAAATACTAAAATTCTCCTGGGTAATCCTCTTCTCTGGAGAATTCCAGTCCAATTTTGCAGATTCATGAGTGTTACGTGCTTTAGGAAAAGTTCAGACATGCAACTGAAGCCAATTGCTACAGATACGTAGACATGAGACACACAGGGAAGGCAGTGAGTTTTGTATGCCTGCAACATCCATCCCTTGCTTGCACCAAACTACTGCAATGTCTATTTAGAACTGAGTCCTACATCATACTGTTTCTGCACACCTCCAGAACTTTATCTTTACTACTTTCTGTCAGAGGGTTCAGGGTCAAGCCAGCAGAAAAACCATTCCAGGACCTGAAAGCAGAGGCAAAAGTAAAGAAGGCAAAGTGCATCATCCTCACTCTGGTTCTCTGCCCCTGGAGCTTTTCCACTTCTTGATTGACACTGGTGATGCTGAGTTGCATTATACCTCCCTGACAGTACTGCTGGGTGACAGACTTGCCCAGCATGGCCCAAATGGCTGGAGACTGTTGGTACCATACACAGCAACAGGGGTGAGAATTCAGAATTTGTGCATTGTATGAAGGGCCAACTGGAAAAAGTTGGAAAACTCTGGAAAAAGAATCTAAGTACTAGACTGAGGTAGGGTTTTCTCCCTTCTAGAACCCTTTTGATAGCACAGAATTTCTGTTGCCTTGCCCAGGTAGTGCAATGTCCTGTCTATCACTGAACCACTAGTAAAACATTTTCAGTTCTCAGTTCCTGCCAACTGAGCAGGAACCTTCCACTGCCCTGCACCCAAGCAGCATTTGCACCAGTTGTGGTGGGGATGAGACATGTGAGCACTGCTGGAATCCAATTTGGACTTTTTTTTGTCATCTTCTGTCTTCTGGGGACAGGCAGCAAATTTTAAGTTGTTCTGGGAAGAGTACTCAGAGGCAATAGTCCTACAAATACGGTTCTTCTCCATGGTGAACCTGAACTTGCTGGTGGCAAGCATGTTTTGAGCAGTGTCAGAACTACTTCATGGAAATTTCTACTGGCAGTGAAAAAGTAAAATCTTTTTGAGAAAAAACAAAACCAAACCAAAAAACCAAACAGAATAATCTGGGAAGTTGTTGGAGGGATTGGAAAGGCTGGGTGCTGAGTTCTCAGATCAATGTGATTTTTATCACTAGTGCACAAATAATCTCACATGATGCTCCTGTCCTCACTGTGTGCTCAGCAAACAGTGTGGACATACAAAGCTTTATGGACATCAGCCACTGTCAGAAAACCAGGGAGATTTGTTTCATGAGGCCTGTTTCTGGGGGAAAAAACCTGAGCATGTGTTTCTTTGCCCACTCTGGAGATGATCAGGAGATCCTTGTTTAATAAGGCTATTATTTTGTATTGTTTGCATGACATTAGCACAACATTAGTGCTCATTGAAACTGGAGACTCATCTGAAGTGGCACTGTACCCAAGCACAGAAAGAGACAGTAGTTGCTATGCTTATCAGCTGAGCAGACAAGATGTGGTGTGTCCCCTTTCCAAATGGGGAATTGATACACACGAGGGATGAAGTAATCTGCCCCACAGATATTCAATATACAAACACAGGCATGACAGCCAGCTGCAATACTGAACCATGGTAAGAGGTTTAACAACACAGAAAACAATAGGCATTGTATACTCTAGGCTTATAAAATAGGACTGGATTTAAAAAAAAAAAAAAAAAAAAGAAAAAAAAAAGGTTGTTTTCTGCCTTGAGAAGTGACAGATTTTTGTCAAACACAATTTGGCTGAAAACTGAAATCATGGGCTGATTGGAATATCTTTTGTTTTGTAGCCTTCGTTTATTTAAAGGCAAAATGCTAAAGCAGACAGCTCTCATGGAGAATTTGGTTTTGACTTAAAAAATGAGGAACAATTTTCAATGAAAATTTGCTTCAATGAAAAAATTTGCAGCCAGCTCTGATGCACTATACCTTATGGTAGGTGGTTCCTTTCTATTTGCTCTTGCTTTCAGCTCTTCAGTTCTGCATTGCTTTGCCTTTACTAGAATACCACCTTCTGCTCCTAATATACTTTGCCAGCTCCCACAGCTTGAGCATAAATCTTCCTAAATTTGAGTGCTGGGGTATTGCAAGGTAGGAGGAGGAGATGGAGAAGGGACAGACTAGCTAGGGACAAGGGGGAATTCAAACCCCAGTTTTAGATGACAGGTGTCCAGCTCTGGTTCAAAAATTAAAAAGGAGTTTTAGCTACTGTGGTCATGGAGAAATGCTAGAAAATGTGGAGTTCACAGGCTTAAAAAACACCCATCCGCAGACAAAGATTCCTGATTTTCTGCTTTGCTTGCAATGCTGGAGGTTGAGGAACCAGGTGCACCCCAGCCTGCTGTGGGCATTTGGGGCTGGAGTTTCTGCCAGCAGCTCTGTCCTTGTGCCTTCTCCATGGTGGCCCAAGGGTGCTACCCCCAGCCAGCTGCCCTTGCTCCCCCATAACCTCTGCATACCTCCAAAACCTGGGAGGAGGAATGAGAAGTTAGTTTCTCCCACTGCTGGTTCTGACTTGAGGCTCTTCAGTGGCTTCTCTTTCACCCAAGGAGCTGTAGAGATGGAAACCCCATAAGAAGAAGTAAGAAGCACTTTGCAAGGACCACATATGTTCTTTTGTGTTGCTGCTTGCAATGCATCATGCCCAGCTATTGCATCATCACCTCTTTTTAGACTATTAGGGCTATTTATATATGGTTAAGGGCTACTTGTACCCTAATCCTGCATGCTAGGGTTTGGCCAACCCTACATGTCCTCTTCTTCTTCCAGGATGAGCCATCTTTGCAAATTTTCTTTTTGCCTGGCTCTCCCATCTGTTTGAAAGCAGGATTCATTTCCCCCCTTCTGAAGCTTCCTCTACAGTAATAACAAGAGAAAGATTGGTTTTCCTTACCTCAGCTTAGTCATTTCCCTACTCTTGAACCACATTGATTTTTTTTCTGGCAGCTCTGGGAGGCTTTTGGTGCAGGACCAGTCGCCGTGAGCCTAAACAACATGTTGAATAATCTCAGCAAACTGTCAGCATGTCCATCAGAGAGCAGCACGGGTCCCAAGGAGGGGTTTGGTGCAGTTTTTCACTCCCCGGGCTGCCTTGAGAGGTGCCGAGGGGAGACAGAGGGGGATTTCAGCTGCCGAAGCAATAACTCTGGGGACAGCTGGCAGGAACAGAAGCAGAACAGAAGTAAGAGGGCAGAGGGGGGTTGTGAAGTTAAGTGGAACTGAATAAGCGGAGATTATTTATTGCAGGAGAACAAGAGCTTGTTCAGAGGGTCCAAGCAAGGCGCTTCCCAGCAGGGCTGTGGGGTAAGGCTGCACTGCAAGCATTCACCTCCAAGACCAGATCCACCCATCAGGAAGGCTGTTATGGACTCCTGGGGGTGCAAAGGGAATTATGACCTTCCCTAAATTTCACTACAGAGGTTGTAGAAGTAGTGTGGAGATGTGTCTGGCTTCTATATTTATCCTAGTATGAAGCACTGCTGCTGTGAACAAACTCTTGTGCCAGCTTGCTTAAAATGGTGGAATAAGGTCATGGTTTAAACTTTGTCACACCAGTTAAAGCTTTTTCATACCCTGTAGTCCCAGGTACATAACACTAGACCTCACTTACAATGCTACTGAATTTTTTTTCCTCTGTCAAAAAATGGTAGCTTTTAATTCTCAGGAAGTACTGAGCTACTCTCATATGTATCAAGATACGTTGGCCAAATACTGTTAATCAAAATAATTTTACAAATTCTAGAATGTTAGAAGGCTATTTAGATCAAAGCCAATGCCAGATGTTCTGTGACATAAACACCATAATAAAATACATTCAGATATTTTTCTCTTCTTTGCCTGCTACTTTGTGTGAGAAGTACACCATAGAGTAATGAAAAGGTTATGCCAAGTGTTTAAGAGAAAATTCTCAGCTTCAAATACTATATTAAAATGGAAACATAAACACAGTTTTTAGAAGGACGTCTCTCCAGGGGGCAGACTGGGTGGCCCTAATGGTAAGAAACGCCTCATTGCACAGAGTGTCATTCACATACAGTTATTTAGAGGACAACACACATTGTTTGTAAATTAATTCCGTAGCGGAAAATGGGTTGAAAGGGTGAAAGCCACAAAAATGCAGGGAAACATATTTGCACATCTGCCCGTATCTTTTGAAGTAAAATCAGTTGAATAGTTACAGTAGCATGAAGACTTGTTTGGGTGGAAAGGCCAACATATATGTATTAATTTCCATCTGTGTAATGTTTATGTGGTTTACGGGGTTTTTTTGCAGTTTTTGTGTGTTTGTGGGGGTTTTTTGTGTTTCCTTTTGGTGTTTTTGGTGCTGGTGTTTTTTTGATTTTTTTGAGTGAAGCATATGCTGGTGGGACAGGGATGCTCTCTAACCTGAGAGATTAGCATGTAACCTGCTCACAATGAATATTGCATGTAATGCCTATATGAATGCTTCTAAGCAGCTACTGAAAATTAAATACAGTGATTCTCAAAAAGGAGGAAAATTATTTTTATAAGGTTTGATGTCAGGTATCACTTGTTTGTTCTGACAACTTGCTGAACACGAACCAGCAGTGTGCCCAGGTGGTCTGGAAGGCCAATTGAATCCTGGCTTGCATCAGGAACAATGTGGCCAGCAGAACTAGGGATAGAATTCTACCCCTGTACTTAGCACTGGTGAGGCCCCACCTTGAGTACTGTGTCCAGTTCTGGGCCCCACACTTCAAAAAAGATAGTGAGGTGCTGGAGCAGGTCCAGGGGAGAGCAACGAGGTTGGGGAAAGTCTTACAAGGGGGAAAGTCTTATAAGGAGAGGCTGAGGGAGCTGGGGTTGTTTAGCCTGGAGAAGAGGAGACTTAGGGGGGACTTTACCACTGGGGCTTGGGCTCTTCTGCGAGACAGCCAGTGACAGGATGAGAGGGCATGGCCTGGAGCTGCCCAGAGGAGGTTTAGGTTGGCTATCAGGAAGCACTTCCTCATGGGGAGGGTGATCAGGCATTGGTACCAACTGCCCAGGGAAGTGGTGGAGCCACTGTCCCTAGAGTTGTTTAAGGGAAGGCTGGATGTGGCAATTAGTGCCATGGTCTAGCCAGTGTGGTGATGTTAGGTCATGGGCTGGACTTGATGATCTTAGAGGTCTTTTCCAGACTCAATAATTCTGTGATTTTGTGAAGGAAATTATTTTGGAACAGTCCTCTTAAGTCATAAAGCTATTCTTGATATGAATGCACTCCTGAAAAGGTTGTAATTCCCACCTCCTTAACTGATTTGCAAACCCTTCTATGTTCTAGGTTGCCATTTGAGTTAGTATGCACTTGATGCTTAAAAGGACTATATATACAACTAAAAGGCTTGTGAGCAACCAGTACAGATACACTTGAAATTGCATCCCACTCAGCTGCCCCCATGGAAGTAGCCACTTAGCCAAAACCATCTGTGTATCACTAAACAGACAGTGGGAGAGCATTTTTGAAGCATTTTTATTCAGTGTTTATCTAAGCATGATACAGAACATCTACATCATGGTATCACCTATTCTCCATTTGTGACTGAAAATGTATACCCAGAACCAAATGTCCATTCTTTCAATAATTTTAGGAGGCTTAACACTCATGTTTATTCCAGTGTGAGAGAGATGCTTTTTTTGCATACTTCTTCTAAGTGCCTGTATGTTTAATTTCATATTCATCAATGGGTGATAAAAACAGTCTTTACTTTCCCAGCTTATTTAGCTTGCAGAGATAACTCTAAATACCCACATAGAAGCTTTATTTTTGTCCTTACTGTTTCGTTTTGCAAAAGTTACCTTACAGGTACCGCCTTATATTCAGTAGAGAGTGTACACACACACACACACAGAGAAATACATATATGTATAAAAAGCCCTGCACAAACTATGTAGGTTACTCCTAAATTGTAAATAGAACTTCCAGCAGGGAATCCCCCAACTGTGTGCTACAAAAATTGCAGATGAGTCAAGTTTTCCAGTAAACAGGACCAGAAAGCAATGGCAATGAGGAAAGCAACAGCCCCAACAGGTCTTGTAGTTATGAAACTGTTGTTGCATTTGTGACTGTCAAGTATATATTAATGAAGGGTACCTCAGCTTCTGAGGTATTACTTAAGAGACCAGAGGTAAATCAGAGAGGCTACAATCTTCTTTCCACAGAAATAGGGGGCTTTGAGCATTTTCCGAGCTGTTAATTCACTAAAACCCTCTAGCAGTGAGCTAATGTTTCACATATTGAATCATCAGAAGAAACGCTGCCAGTGGTTGGTGAATTATCTGGGGTTTTCTCCTTCTGGGGACTAATGAACCTTTCATGGCTGTGCAATGCACTCCACATCTGGGACACCAGGACCTGGATCTTCCATACAGGTAAAAAGGTACCAATTGGAGTTGCTTGAGAAACCAGGTTTTTGATTTGTCACCAAGGTCTCCCTAGAAGAATAAAATCAGGCAACAGAATTGGTTTAGCGTCACCTGGCATTTTCTCCTACTTTTCCTGGCTGAATTAAAAATCCCAGTGTGGTTTGGAGTAAGTTAAATATCTCATATCAGAAGAAATGATGTTTTGCTCTTTCCAGTACTAATGAGAAAATCAAAGGAGAAAAAGGACTAAATGAGAAAAATGAACTGAGAACCAGAACAAATATGCCTTTTTTTTTTTTTTTTTTTTTTTTTTTTTTTAAATCCAACAGTGAGAGAGCCATGGCATACACACACCTCTAGTTCTGTTCTATTGAGAATCTTCAACCCAGGTCTTGACATTCCCAGGCTGTGTCCTCACCACTACTTGACACAGGTAGGACACTCAGCACCTTCTGCTGGCAGCTGTCTCCTCCACACAGTGCCATGGGGGCTAAAATGCATCTCCCTACTACAGGAGACATATAGCTTCTGTACCCCACTCTGACAGGAGTATGGCCATTTATGTATGGCAGAGCAGCATCAAGAAGAGAGATTGAGATTGGCCCACAGTGCCAAGAAGATGCAAGAGGTCTTTCTGGGGAGGGGGCTCAAAGAACAGAATTCAGAGGCTAAATTTCTCCTGAATAAAATGCTACATCTCTTGCTGCAGCATCATACCAAATCTTCCAAGTACATAGATGTGACAAGATCTGGCAAATAATCTTGGAGCTGGTTCATGATTTAAACCCATGACAAACCAAGAATGGAGGCAGAAGATATTAATAGGCTGGCACAAAAGAGGACCTTGGGAATTCTAAGTATGGTGGCTGGCAAATATTTTTTTTAAATGTTGGTGGGAAGGATTTCAGGGGAAAACAGGGAGAAAGGGGTGAAGTTGCTTATTGACTGGCATCTGAGACACCATCTGTGTATGACAATTGTGAAGAGAATGGGGGACAGAGGGAGATTCAGAGAAATTCACTGCTACTTCAAGTGAGAGTTTGGACATAGGAGGGAATATCTCAGGGAATACTTAGTCTTCAGTATTACTGAATTATGTCTCCAATGTACAAATGCAGTAGATCTGTCAGTCTGTCCCTCATACCTGAAGCCCTGAGGAGTGGTTAATAAACATTATGCAGTTATGGAAAAAGTATGAGTAAAGAGTTCGTACCCGAAGTGAAAAACCTGAACTCCTATCTTCTTTACAGAAGAAATGCAGAGAATTGTTTTAATTATAAAAACAAAATGGAAACCTGCAGCCCTCAAAAGGTTTGGCAAGGTTTGGTTTGGGCTCAGAAACTGCTTGAGATTTGTCGAAGCTGACTTTTAAGCCAGTTTAATTAAAAGTGGTTACTTCTGTCTGTTCTGGTCAAGCAGTTCATCTGGTGTGGCTCCAGCCACTGAAGAATCTCCTGCAGTGAAGCCAGAGCCAAACCGCTCAAAAACCCAAGTAAGAGCTGCTCCAAGTTAAGGAAATTGTTTTTAAAACACACCCTTGGTTAAGTGGTGCATCTCAGTATCCATCATGAGGAGCTGTGGGTTTGGGTGCTAATGATGACAGCAGGGAGCAGCAGGCAGACGTCGCTGGGTCTGAACCCAGCTCTCTGCAGGCAAAGTGAGCCAGGAGCTAGTTTTGAATAAGTGGGCTTTAAATCCCATTTATTTTTGGTCCTCACTTTCCCTGAATAGCTTTCTACTCTGCCTCGGGATCTGGGATTTCTGCAGGAATCAGGGCAGTGGGGGAGGTTTCGTCATTTATCAGCCTGTTTTACAATCTTTTGCTTCACTTCTAAGGCAGACAGATTGATGGAATAACTACTGTACAGTGGTGCCACAGTTGTAGAAGTGCACGTTCTGTTACATTTTGGTGTGGTTTTGTTTTCACGCACTGGCTATTTTTTTGTTGAAGTAACTCTTTTTTTCCTAATACCTCCAGCCACAAAGTAGTTTCATCTCAGCAGATGTCTTAAGCATAGTTCAGCTGCATCAGCAGATATTCCGGCGATGGTATTGCTCCCCTGTGACTCTCAACAGGGATTTTATTTTAATTTTTTTTATTTAAGTGCTGGCAACATGGTTTATTTATAACAAGGAACATATTTCAAGAGCATTTTCTAGATCCATATCTATTTCTTCAATCTTTATCTCAGTAAATAGAACTTTGTGTTCACATTTAGATTTTTCTTTTTTTTTCTCTCCTTCCCTGTACTTTCTGCTCTTCAAACAGCAGAATGGTTAAGGAAGGTTTGGTGAAAGTGTTGTTTGACCAGTATTAAAGTCTCGAGCAGACTCAGCGGCACTATGCAAACATTTTCTTTACAGCATTAGTTCTTTCACCTACCAGATATATCAAGCTAAAAGTTCGTAACACTGCTTTTTTCCCTCATGTGTGTTTCAATCTTTCTGACATCTGGAAAAAGTGGTTTTTGACTTGGTCCTTCCTGCATAACTTCTGTTTAAACTCGATTCAAAAAAAAAAAAAAAAAAAAAAAAAAAAAAAAAGATATAGTGTTTGCCTAGGGTTCGGGTGATTAAGACCATTTCTCCTTTTGCCTGGCAGCACTACAACTCTTTGGTAGAAGGAGCCCCAAAAGAACTACTCTGGGAATTGTCACGTTTTATGATGTATGAGCTTCTTTTTCTTTTTAATTTTACCACAAGAAAAGAAGGAGCAGTCTCCCATCTGTGCTGATCTCCTCAGCCCTGCTGAAGATCGAGGCTCAAAGCTGGTTAACCATTAAAATGAAAGGCCAAAATCCTACAGAGTCCTCTCAGGAAAAGCTCCAGACTCCTTCAGTAGGTGTTTTGCTTGATTAAATATGGAGAGCCAAACCCTTAACAGACAAATAAACAGGCTTTGGAGGTGGATGGCCCCCACTCCATGGACTGGGGCAGGGACCTTTAAACTGGTACCAGAGCACTGCCAATGCAGCCCCATGTTGTGGTGACAGCTGTCACTGTTTTGTCTCCTTTTTAAGGGAGGGTTGGGTTTTTGTTTTTTTTTTTTTTTAAGTCAGTTATTCTCACTCTTGCAGACCCACTGGCTGGGCCTCATCCCAGTGTCCTCCAGATGCCACTCTTGAGCAGAAGAAGGGCAAAGGCCAGTTACTTCTGTGCCCCCAGAAGACCAACTGGTCTTCCATATACATTCAGATCCAGAAGGGCCATTTACATCAGCAATAAGGGAATAAGGGTAAGACCTGATGCTGGAAGTTTTCACTGGCATGACATGATCAGGGTGGAAGACTTTCAGCTTCTTGACTTTAACCATGATCAAAGGGGAACAAGATTGAGCTAAATGAAATCTGTCTGTAGAATAAGATGTCTTGGAAGTGATGTCCAACGGGATTCTGCCTACTGGTAGCTGCTGAGTCCATATTTCCAGTCCCTTAGGCTGCAGAAAAGTGAGAAAAGTGATGGCCCATAGTGCTAAACTGTTAGCAGTGTCCTTTAACATGGTTTTGGCTTAGATCATCTGTTACTCTCTGTTTATGGCTGGTGAGTCCAGAGTTAACACAAGGGAGAAGAAACTCCTAATAAGCAGTTTGCTCATGGCCATCCCATTTTGGAGAGTAAGTGAAATGAGTAATACAGTTTTTTGTAGCCTTTTGCCCTCAGGGCTAGAGACTGGTCCTTGGCATGTTTAATTTACTGTTATATTACTACTATAAATGTCAGTGCCCCTTACTGTTTTTGTTGTGGATGTAGGAAAAC
The DNA here is from genome assembly GCF_036169615.1 of Heliangelus exortis. Classification (NCBI taxonomy): domain Eukaryota; kingdom Metazoa; phylum Chordata; class Aves; order Apodiformes; family Trochilidae; genus Heliangelus; species Heliangelus exortis. The sequence goes on along the minus strand of NC_092422.1, from coordinate 27,033,706 downwards.
ATGAAAGAACAAGCTATGAGTGTCCCAGAAGTCTGCTTTAAAGTCTTCCTTGCTATCCATTGCTTGAAGGAATATTCATTTACTGTGTTCATTTGAAGATGAGACTGTTTTAAAATACTGGTCAAAAGACTAATGTTTTCCTCTTCCCATTCTCAGAACTAGATCCTGTCATGATTAATAAAGCCATTTAAAGAACATTTTCCATTTCTCTTTTCCAGCTGCCCTACCTTGCCCTGACCTCTAATTAGTTAAATGAAATGGTGACCTTACTGAATGTGCCCTCTCTTTCCATGTTGTAATCCCAGGCTCAGTTTTGTCCGACTTGAAACATTGTTATAAGGATTAACTGTCCATCTCCTGCTCTGCTTGCACCCCGTCCCCTGGTAGCCCAGCTTTACAACCCCTCTCATTCACAACTGTCTCCTATTTTCACAGGACTGGTAACACTGCAGATGGTACAAATGAAAAGAAGAAAGAACTCCTCATTTTCTATAATCACAAAACATGGTCTGACCATTCAGCTGGAAAAGTCCTCAGAGCTGGGCTGTTGAGCTCCATTTTTATTCCTGGGAGTGTTACTTGTGCAGTGGAGAAGTGATCAAACCTCTTTCCTGCATACACATTTCTGAAATATCAGGGACATTTTGTAGTACTGAAAGGTGCATGAGTTTATCCACCCTTTGTAACCTCCCTGTGGTCACAGGAAAGGTTTGCTGGGGGAAAAGTGTGGTTATGTGATTTCTTAACTGGTGATTTGGGTCACAGAGGCAGTTACAGAAAGGACAGGGATTGCAGCTGTTGTTTTTCCTTGTCAAGGGACCTGTTCCTTTCCTGACTGCCAGCACTGTGCTCAGCCTCACGGCTGCCTGTGCTTGGGTTGTCGGCACACGCCTCCTGCCCTTGCACCACTGTGACTCTTCTGGGAAGGTCTGTTTGTGACTTCAAGTCCTTCCAGCCTGATGCTGTAAGTGCAAGGACAGATGAGTAACAAGAAACCTGGGAGAAGGCAGAGCCGACCTTGGGTGACACTGTAAAGCTTGGCCAGGGAGGAACAGCCTCCCAGGAAGTAACCGAGATTTCTGCAGCCTGATGGGTTCGGTGTTGCTCCAGGTGGGTGACAGTAGATCCTGACTGTCTCAACCTTGGACCAACCCTTCAGGTCACTCGGTACAGCTGTGCAGGTGGAGCCAGTTGGGATGTCAAGATCGTTGTGTTTCCTTCACCAGATTGAAGCCCTGAAATAGCAGTAGTGACAACTGAGCTGGAGATGGCAGCAGACCCTTATCATCAAAAAGGAAGCCTATGGTTTCAAATTGTCTTTTTAAATTGTCTCTTTCCATAAAGTCCAAGATGCTTTTTCTGAATGGAGGTACTCTTGTTGCAGATCCCCTTCCTGTCATCTTGGTCATATAGACCTGGCATCCAAAGCCACAGTCATGCCAACCTATGCACAGAAAGCCTCCTCTGACTCTGTGAAACTCTTTGGAGTCTCAGAGCATCCTCCTCCCCCTTTGGAACTCTCTGCTGTCTGAAGCCTGCTGAATTTCAGGGAGAGGATTACCTGCACTTTATCACAGGAGTTCATCAGAGAATCACTTTCCTTGGTCTTCTGAAAACAGGGGGGGAAATTTGCTTTTTTAGTATTTCACCAAGTACTGATAGAATTGTCACCTACCTGCATGCCACAAACATATGGGTTGTGTGTAAACTGAGATGGCTATTTACTTTTACAAGTTGAAAGTGACAATCCTATTCCCCCATTTCTAAACCTGATCAGCACCTGCCCACTAAATACATGTGTTTCGCTCTCATGTGGTTCTTTTCTGCCTTCATTCTGCCTCCTCCTTATTTTGGGACAAATTCAGCTCCAGCAGATGCAAGTTTAACTCTGGATTAAGAGGAGCCAAATTTATTTTAATTTATCCTTTGCTGGACTTGCCCAAATTTAACTTAGAAATTTGTCAGATAATGTTCTCTATAAATGATATAAATGCAGGATCATTCCAGAAACAGGAATTTCTTCAATTTTAAAAATAATTTGGCCTCCTAACATGTCCAGTTGTGTATGTAGTAGAAGAGAGGAAACTTAACACATCACACCGCAATAACAAAGAATTTCAGCAGGTTGTATAATACTCTATTTCCATTCTCTCCCTCAACATCCTTGCAAAGACATGGCATTAATTCAAAAAACATATTTAGCAACAAAATCCAGACCAATAACAAAAGGCTCAGCAGTGTCTGTCTAGGATCAAACTGTTGCTTTTTATTTCATTTCACTGAGAAGGCTTTAAAGTACAAAAGATGTTTTCAGGAAAAGAAAGGATTTGCAAAGAAGTATTGACATGACAATTAAAAAAAATAATCCCTAAGTAATAATATAGAACTTTTTTTTTTTTTCTTGCTGACAAAACAGGGTTCTGAAAGTCATGTGGTAAAACTTTCTTTGTTTGAAGACCTTTTCACCAAAACCAACATATGCTGCTCTCAGTGCAGCCCAATAGCTGAGCTTCTAAGGAGCCCAGATATCCTTCTAAGGAGTCCAGATACCTTAGAGAGTCTTCACACCCTGGCATCAGTTCTTTGGTCACCTCCAGCAAACTGGGGGTGCAGCCATGGTGAAGGGTGAGTGTTGGAGCCCTGCATCACTTGACTGCGTGAGGTTTGTTGATAAATGCTGGTGCCTTGTAAAAGGACAATGGTGAATATAAGAAAACCATATGATGTCAGATCTATAGTAAGCTTGTTGGCTTTTGTCAGGTTTTAGGTGAATAAAATCCATGATCCACCAAACTAGCTCTTTCAGCAGGTTGTCCATCTGGCTATCTCCTTTTCTGGTACCAGAAAGCCCCTAGATGCTGACAGAACCATGTAGTCTTCGGGCTGTACCATGTTCCCAACTGCAGGAGAAATGTTTCCTGAATCTGCCTGAGGGGTGTTACTGCAGAGGCATTCTCTGTGCACAGCAAACATGAGACAAGAGTGTGTTCAGCAGCAGCAGTTCTTGCCTCATTTAAAAAATAAAAAGAAAGAAAAGAAAAACCTCAGTGCCTTTACATATTATGCACTAAGTTAGGTGTTACAAATAAAGGAGAAGGAAAGCTAGGTACAACACCTTTATAAGCTTGGAGACATTCAAAACCACATTTACTACAGAACTGGGGAGTACTTTAAATCATGTCCTTGAAAATAAGTTGGTGTGGAACAGCTCTTCCAACCCTGAAGTGGAGTGATGGTATTGCAGTTAATAAATTAATGTGCAGCTCATCCAGCTGAAATGAAAACCAAGAGGGAAGATGGCTCAGGCTGCAGGGGGTCAGGGTGTTCAGCTGGTGTGGTGCACCCCAGGGCTGGTCTGTGCTCCAAGGATGGCTAAATTTTTGTTCAAATAGACCCTGGATTGAAAGAGAAATAGTCATGAGAGACTGTCTGCTAGGTTACAAAGTCAAATATTCTTCTGTCCAGGATGAAAGTCCTGCTGGTGTTGTTGTGTATATGCTGATGGGAGAGAATAGCTCTTGAAGACCAGTTTGATGTCAGAAAGAGAGGGAAGAAGTGGGTGGACTTCAGATTGAGCTGAGAATGGAGCCTGGGATTCTGTTTCCCAAGTGAATGCATAGTCACTAGGATTTATTAAAAAAAAAAGCAACAAACAAACAATCAGCAAAAAACACATGTATTTTCATTATAAAATGTTGAGATGATTAGAAAAACAACTCTAGGCCTGCTTTTCTAAGTAACCTTGGCAGATGCCATGGAACATATTGCAAATGCTGGTAGCTGAAGGCACCTCCTGCAATTTGGTGCAGAAGCTGCAAAGTGGGGCAGGAGTCCAGACTTGGCTTGTGGTTCCTATCAGCCACTGTGGAGTGCAAGTTTTGGGGTTTTCAGGGGTATTTTTAGGTGATATTTTTATTTTTATTATTTTCTTAAGCTACAGATCTGCCCTAGTTGAAACAATATGGGGTTTTGATTCTGCTCTGGTGTCCAAGATCCCTGCAGGCCCATCTTTGACCCCACGTGGCCTTCAGTGAGTGCCTTTGAGTGGCTCTGTGAATCCTGGTGCTGAACCATCTACTGTGTGAACCATCACGTGTGCTGTGCCATCTAATTTCTTAGCCAGCCAAGTGTCCAGCATTGTCACTCCTTAGTAACTAATGCACACAATTTTGACTTTACACAATGCAGTGCAATACATTCGGCTCCACAATTTGAAAAGGGTCTGCCCTTTGTCTCTCTTTATCAGTATTATCTGACATTGAGTTATGAGCTGCTAATGACCCAGAGATAATGAAAGTCATGTCTCAGAGAGCTCACAGTCTGAAACACTGATGCAAGAAGACAGAAAAACCACTCAAGAAATCCAGCGGGAAGAATAATCTGTGGCTTTGAGCATAATATATATTTTAATTACTGTTTGTTTGGCACTCTGGTAGGGAATATGGAAGAAAAAAGCTTTTAGGAGAGTTTTCAATGGGCTGACGGCAGTGGTTTTGTTTTCTTCAGCTGAATTCCCCTTCCCCCCTTAGTTTTTCATCTCAGAGTACTGGCACTTTGATAAGTGTTGATGGAAAACACTGTCTTTTATGCTTAATGTGGGTGTAAGTAGAGGGGAGAGTATATTGAAAGTGCTGCATGCAAGTGCCAGAAATGCCTGTGGTTCCCACACTCAAAGGAGAAGAAAAACTCCCCCAGGAGACTGAACAGTGTCAGAGGATGCAAAGCAAAGGGAAGGTGGGCTGTAGCCCAAGCTTCTGTCTCTTCCCCAGTTCTGAGTAATTTGGAGATCCTAGCAAGGTCATGTGGGTTAGGACCTCAGTGGCCTGAGGTTGCTTTTTGAAGATGCTTCTCTCAGGTGTTTTTACAACGAAGTCTTGCAAAACTTTCTTAGGTTAGTCTCCTGTTGGAGCCCCTTGGCCACTGAATCTTCTCAGCTGAATGAAGATAATTATTCCTGTGTAAATTATTCAAGATTTACACTGGTATGATCTGGACAAGAATGTGGTGCAAATATCCTGCAGATATGACAAGAAAGGAGGCAGTTGTATGTGAACACATTCATTATGTGTATTACCCCAGAGAGGCAAGCCACTGTCTCCTCTTGCCACTTCAAAGGAGTAGAGTGGGTCTGTTAAGAGAAAAGCAAAATCCTCAAGATGCCTCTAGGGAGAATAACTGAGATTTTGTTGATTTGTACAGACAGCAATGGAGACAGAAATCTCACACTTGATTTTAGGTTTATATGGCACCCTTTTCTCAAGCACACTGTTGTATATGAGCCTGAAAGCTTCAGCTAAGACACTCTAGCCCAGCAATGAGGCTCCATGATCTTCACAATATGCCTTTGTTTTTGTTTTTATAAGTCAAGAGTATGCTGCTGATGAAAGACTGTCACAGATTCCCTGCAGAGCACTCCCAGTCTGAATCTCTCTCTCATGCCACCGGAATGAATCAGTCTGCAGACAGCAGTTTTTAGCAAAGATGCTTTATTACCAGGGCTGTAGCACCCACTAGAATGAGGGAACTCATTACTTTTAGAAAATTATTCTGTTGTTTGAAGTTCTTTTGCAGCCCCAAACTGAAGAAACTGCAAAGCTCCACATTTCTTTTTTTAAATGAGAATGAATGCACTGGATCTTTTTAATTAAACAGAGGTGGAAATGTATTAATTACAAGAGGACAACTCTCAACCTTCAAGTAACAGTACAGATGGACTGGTCCAAGCTCTCAGTGGTAATAAAGCATTCTAGCATGTTGACTAACAGCCTTAATGCCTGCTGGGATGAAAAGAATTGGTGGGTATTTCCAAACCTCACTGTCATGATGTACCATGAACAGGACAACTACTGTACACCTTTGGAATGCTTATTTTCTAATTATACATTGTGTTTCAATTGAATCTCACTGATTTGCACATGAAAAATAATTAGTTGTTCCAATTTTCTCTCCACTTCCACACTATCCACATTTTAGCAGCAGCTGTCTAAAGGATGGGGGCACTAGACTATGTTTAAAACATTGTTACTTCCATTTTTGAGTTTATCTTTAAAGTATTTTTTACTGAATCTCGCAGTTTGTGAGACGTGTGGCTACTAAAAATGATGCTGAAACTGAAGGAAAGGAAGGTGATAATCAGAACAGCCTGATGTTTAAGCTGGATTGTGAATTAACTTATTCAGCTGGGGTTTCTTTCTGCTGGTGTCTTTATCAGCTGTTGTCATTCCTTCATCTGTTACAAATGCCTAAATAAATTCAATGGAGAAAAACAATGGATGTCAAAAATGTTGACTAGAATCCAGAGTGATTGGGAGCAGTTGCAGCACCTACGTTGGTTGAACAGGGAACAATCAATTGTCCATGACAACAGCAAAAGGCTGAGCAGATTTTCTGGAGCTGAAAGGTAATTACTGACATCAGGACTTGCAAGAGCATCAGAACTTGACTGCTAACAGGAGATGGTGCAACTGTCTGCTGAATGTACATTTTTCTTTCTCTGAACACTGTATGAGGCTTCAAAGAGACACAGGTATTCCTTGGCCCTGATAATTTTAATTTTCAGATTTGACAAGTGAAGAACAGCTAAAGTAAGGCTCATTCTGTTGCCCAAGGTGATTCAGTCAGTGAAAGGGAGTAATACCAGGTTAACTGCACCTCCCAGATTTTCTTTATCAGCTTGGATGGTGCATTAACTTATGGTTCGAAATTCCATTAAAATTACACGCCAGAAAAGGTTTGAAATTGTATGAACAAAATTCCTGCTTTGTACTAAATCTGCATCTTTCTGTGTGCTTCTGGGATATCAGCAGAAGTTCTTAGACTAAGGACATGATGTTATGCGGTCACATTGTGGTTTTTTTATATGTCAGTCCTTTTCCTCACTCTGAATGTTTCAATTCATTTGCTGATTTCATCATGCTTTAGCAGAAGATAAAGTCTCTGATATACAAGGTTTCTGCAAAAGGTCTAGGAGATGCATGGTGGAAGAGAAAAAGTATCCACATTTATCTGACCTTCTCAATGCCCTGTCTTCTCTCTCCAAAAGAGAAGTGGGGCAGAATTTTTCACAGGGCAGCTGCAGCACTGTCATGAACTGTAGAAAAGTCTTTGACTCCTGAAAAACTGCTTGAGAAAAAAAAAAAAATGTGTAACCTGGCCTGTCAACCCGTGTCTATATAGCTCTGGTCCCTACAAAGGTCTTGATGTCTCTTGGCCTACCTTGGCAAGTTAGACAAAGCTGTGGGAAGATGTGGGTAGGAGAAGAAAGGGCATAAGGAAGCTATGTTAGAGGAGTGAGGAGTCCTTCAGTGATGAGAAATGAAGGAATTGAGGTTATTGTAGTGGGGCTGTGGGTGATATGAAGGTGAGTTCATTGTTGTGTTTTATTTGAATGTTTAGACAACCATAAAGCATAAGTATAGTGGAAATCAGAATTAATTAGTGATGAAGTTCACAGAGTTAAATCATTGCTAGTGTATTTCATTCCTCTGCTTAGCTCCCTTTGCCACATTGGGAAAGTGTTCTTCTTTTCAGACCTAGTTATATGAAAGGTCATAATTTTGACCCAAAAATGTTTACGTAATGGCTTTAAATGATGGATTGCTCTGTATCTTAACTTAATGGCAGTGGCACTTGAAAAATGTGGTGGTGATGTATGGATGAGAAAAACAAGGCTTAAATCCTGGTCTCATGCCAGGATCACGTTAGTCAGGCTCTGGTGTATTCTGTTTTGTTGTGTTTAAGCATATTCATAGGACCCATCAACACTGCACTCAGAGCACCTGACTTCTGCAGTCATATTGAACAGTTCATTTGCCTCACTCTGATCTAATAGTAAGATAAATCAGCAGTGATTTGATTTAAATTGACAAAGATAGGGCAATATATTTAATGTGGTGATGCCAGAATCTGGTTCCTAGGATTTGATCTGACTTCAGTGTGCTCATGCAATAACTGGAAGAAGTACTAACTGTAAAACAATAGGCTCTTTGCCTTTTTTTTTTTTTTTTTTTTTTTTTAACTTACAGTTTTTACAGCTGGCTCTGAAGAGTTGGAGTCTTGTGGGAAGCACTGTAGACTTCAGGCCTCAATTTATCCCCAGGCCAGAAGCAATGTTGGTAGCTGAAATCTGAGCTTCTCCAGAGCTCTGTAAATTATCTCCCCTTGGTTCCAGAAGATCATCCTCTCACGGGGTAAGAGGCAGCTTGAATATAGCCTGGTATCCTGAGCTGGCTTTAATGCTTAGGACCAGTGGGCATGGTCCATTGAAAGAGCAGATATGTCCCTTTTTTACTCTTCACTTAATACTGTCTGAAACACTTCAGGTATGGAAATATTCTGGCAGAACCTCAGCCATCCAAACCATCACCTTCTGGCTTTAAATCCGGGTCTGTTCAGTTGCAAAACTGTGCAGCTCTGGGCTTTCTAGGTTGCAGCTTTGGATATTTGTGATGGTGATTGTCCATTATGTTTAGCCACTCACATCAGTTTCTGATGCTTTCTACTTACTTATATCCAATGTTTTTGAACTTCTATCAGCAAGAGATCACTTAGCTTACTGTGGCCTAATCATTTAATAATTTTCTCCTTTTGGGGAGGATGCCACTGGCTGGAAACACCCATCCACAAAAAGACAGCCACGGCTCCCACTTTTTACCATAGCTAATAATGTCTGTATGTTAGACATGAGTCAGAAGTAACCTCTGTGTCTCAACATGAAGAATTTTTGAGCTTGGCTCAGCAAAGATCCCGGCATTACTGTGCAGAGGTCTTCAACACTGCCATTCTGTTTACACTGGCAAGCTGACTCACAGGGCTTCAGAGAAGACCAAGGATTCACCACAACATCTCAGCTGAACCCAGATCCAGGAGTCTCCTTATGATTCCCCAAAAGAGAGCCTGGGGAGGGAGAGAAATTGTCATGTTACAACTAGTGATTTTTTTTTAACCTTGAGAAAGTTACTTGTACTGTTTGAGGAAAAAAAAAGTAAAATATAAGAAAGTTTGAAAAGAACCTGATAAATCAGTTGGTTTAAAGCCAACTTTTTTTTTTTTTTTTTTTTTTTTTTTTTTTTTTTTTTTTTTGAGGTGAAAGGAAAAAAAGGCAGACACTTGCTAAAAGGAAAGATGGAAAAGCGAGGGCAAAATACTAAAACTTGTTGCAGGTTGCCTTGATACTACTTGTAGGCACATTTGCCATTAAGTTGAGGTAAGGTTTTGCCAGCAAAAGATAGCACTGTGTTTTCTTCCCTCTTCTGGCAGTAAATAGGTAACACTCACTTTCCCTTGTGATGTGGTAGTGCTCAGCAGCCTTTAGAATGAGTTGCTTTGTGCTGCTGCTTGCCTGAGAGCAGTTCTCCTGCCCTGACGAAAGCGATGTTTGTGTCATGTTCTGGTTTATAAACAAAATGTTCTATTTCATGTATAAAATGTGAAATGACTAACCATGAGAGTTTGATTAAAGTAGTTGAAAAGACCAAGAATTGCGTGCTTGGGATTAGTTCTTCTTTGATATCAAAGACCCTTTGGCCTGGACTTTTTTGTCAGATGGGAGAACAACAGTGCAGATAAATGACTTGCAGATAAATGCCTCTGTCGGCCTCAAATAGCACATGTGATGTGAGAAGTGCTCGGAGGATTTCAGTCTGGAGCCTTTTTTTTTTTTCATGCCAAATTGATGTAAGAACACTACAAAACAGTTTATGGAGCCTTTGGGCTGATAGAGAGCCAGGTGGGCTGATTGTTCGAAGACTTAAGTGTTTGCAGCTATCCCAAAAAACACATCTGTAGGTCACTAAAATGCATCCTGTCTTGCCATGTAGCTGTTGGATACTGATCTGTACTGAGAAGTTGCACGTGTGAGTAGTGATGACAGTGCTAGCATTAGGCACCTTATAAGTATGTAGCACTGCCTAAAATGTGTGTTCACCACAGCTCCCTATGGTGTGCCACGTGCCATGTATTTCCCACACTGCTTTTCCTTTAGCTCAAGAAGTAATAAACATATGGGTACTTGGGGCTGGAAGAAATGAGCTCTGCCCCAGGGTATTGCCATGAACTTTTGGCAGTGCCTGGCCAGTTTGATAGAGTGAGTATTACCTACAGGATTAGAGGAACTAGCAGAGGAGTTTAGTATTTTCTAATCAGTTTATTAAGATTCCATGGACAAAACCTATTTAAACTCATATTTTTTTCAGAATCATGTTTTCAGATGCAGTTTATAGTCTGAGAGCTGTCCGAAAGTTGCTATAATTAAAACATGTATAACCTGTGCAATTCTTAAGAATTGCAATCATACCCTTGTCTATATATGAATCAAACCTAGTTGTTCAGTTTCCAGTGTGACTGAGAACAAAATGTGTCTTAGCTTTCTTTTAAGACAGCAACAACCTGGATTTCAATTAATTTCATTCTTATACTATGATAATCTCTGTAGTACTTGAGTGTCTTGTAATATTACTATCAGAGTAATCTCTGTTGCATATTTGCTCTTTTGGTTTCTTAGAGAAAGTAGCATGAAAAAAAGTTTGGATTTTCAACTGTATGAAATGTGTGCTTTCAGAGATGCACATGCACACACCCAATCTGATATATTTCTATCTAACTTTACTTAATAAGCACACATGTCATTAGAAGTAGATATGTGTGGTTCAGCTCAATCAACTGATACTCTGAAATTTTTTTTCAGGTTCTCTTGTACTTCAAACTTAGTCATCTTTCATGGGAGTGTAGCCAAGAGGTCTCATTGCTACATGATGTACTATGAAATCAACACACGTTATAGACTAAACTAAAACTGGTGTTAGATAAACAGATCCAAGCATGGAGTAAGTCTGGATGACCTGAATGGATGTGTCATATATTGCTATGAGTTATTGATGACCTTTCATAATTCACAAGTGGCTCAGGTTCCCTCCACCACTTCTGAGCTATGAGATCATTAATAATGTGTGCAAATAAATAACATATCTTGAGTCAGTTCATTGTATTTCCTATTGCTCTCTCTTTCCCTCCATGTATGGTATGTATGCATATAATATTTATTTCAGAAACAGCAAAATTCCCACCAGCAGCTGTTGGGAAGAAAGTTATATCTTATATCATTGGAGAGCTGTATTTCATATCTGTGAGGTTATAGTCATAAAATATAGCCTCTTAATGTGTTAAGAAAAACTTCTGCTGTTATTTAAACCAATAGGACTATTGTATTCAAATAAACCAAATTTTACAGTACGGTCTCATCCACTGGGTCAAATTCTACCTTGACTTACACACTGAACTCATTGGAAATCACAAGTGCCATCATCAGTCAGTACAAAACTGACTCTGAAAATCCTCTGGGTATGGTGAAATCACACCAGGGGTGATTTGGTCCAGCAATTAAGGTCTTTTGACCCTAACTGTGCTGTAGCCTCAGTTATCGTTTGCCAAGTCTTCTCTCTTTTACCTTGGAGTAATGGGACTCTCTCAGCCAAAAGCTAAAATGGTCCCAAGTCCATTGAACTTAAATCTTTCCATTGAATCCGGTAGGCTTTGGATCAGCTCCTAAGAGCAGCTGCCATCTTGGAAAAAAAATCTATGTGAAAATTGTCTTTGATTTTGCTATTAGTGATCTTTGCCCTGAAGTTACTTCATTCCCATATTTTTCCAATACTGTACTTAAACACTGTTTTTCATTCCTCATTGTTCATGCAGCTTTTGAGGTCTGTTCTCATCAGTGGGTTTCTTACTCCGCTAATAAGAAAAATATTGCACTTTGTAATCTCTCCTTTCATCTTTGTGTTTATTATCTTTTGAGAATGCATGTAGTTCCATGGGTCAGTCACGTCAGTGAAAGAAGTTTTGTCATATCACTCAACTTTCCTGCTTGTAGCTGCACAGCCTTTTATTTCAGTTTCTGATAGGCTCAGCCTGGAAAAATGCTTTAGTAATTGAACTAATAAGATGTATCCAAGGGGGAAGTAAGCTGAAGGCTTTAATGTTTGTATTTATGCATATATGGTAGTGCCCCAGCAGTTCATTGATTGGTCACTTAAGGCTATTTCAGCACATGGACAGTAATCCAGTGTGCCCAGTAGACAAGTATAACAGTGTTTTTAATCAAACTGGCACCAAATTAGGAAACCTCTGTATTAACCTAGTGTCTGTATCCACAAAGTTAGATTTTCAAACAGCAGAATCCTTAAATAGCACTATAAGTGATGAATATTACTTAGACTATTACTCCTTGTCTAGTGCATCCTGACATCACAAGGGGTGTCCCCCAGGGTTCAGTGCTGGAGCCTCTTCTCTTTAATATCTTCATTAATAATTTGGGTGAGTAAATTTGCAGATGACACCAAAGTAGGGGGCTGTGTGGATCTGCTGGAGGGTAGGGAAGCCTTACAGCAGGACCTGGACTGGTTGGACCAATAGGCCAAGGTTAATTGTATGAGGTTTAACAAGGCCAAATGCCAGGTCTGGCACCTGGCTCAGAACAACCGCATGGGAAACTACAGCCTTGGGGAAATGTAGTTAGAGAGCTGTAAGTTGGAAAGGGACCTGGGGACATTGGTTGACAGTTGACTTAATATGAGCCAGCAGTGTGTGCAGGTGGCCAAGAAGGCCAATGGCATCCTGGCCTGTATTGGGAACACTGTGGTCATCAGGAATAGGGAGGTGATCATCCCTCTGTACTCAGTTCTGGTGAGGCCACATCTTGAGTTCTGTGTTCAGTTCTGGGCACCTCACTATAGGAGGGACATGGAAGTGCTGGAGTGTGTCCAGAGAAGGGCAACAAAGCTCATGAAGGGCCTGGAGCACAAGTCCTGTGAGGAGAGGCTGAGGGAGCTGGGGGTGTTCAGTCTGGAGAAGAGGAGGCTGAGAGGAGACCTTAGAGCTCTCTTCAACTGCCTCAAGGGAGGTTGGAGTGAGGAGGGAAACAGCCTCTGCTCCTTAGTGATCTGTGACAGGACCAGAGGGAATGGGTGGGAGCTGTGCCAGGGGAGGTTTAGGCTGGATGTTAGGAAATATTTTTTCACTGAGAGAGTTGTCAGGCATTGGAATGTCCTGCCTGGGGCAATGCTGGAGTCACCACCCCTGGAGGCATTTAAAAGGCATTTGGACCTGGTCCTTAAGGACATGGTTTAGTAGTTGACTCTGGTGTGACTGGATGATCTTGGAGGTCTCTTCCAACCTAAACATTCTGTGATTCTGATTCTCTGACAGGATGAGAGGGCATGGCCTGAAGCTGCACCAGGGGAGGTTTAGATTTGATATTAGGAAGCACTTCCTCACAGAAAGAGTGATCAGCCAGTGGAATGGACTGCCCAGGGAATTGGTAGAGTCACTGTCCCTGGAGGTGTTTAAGGAGAGACTGGATGTTGCACTTAGTGCCACGGTCTAGCCAGTGTGGTGCTCTTAGGTCATAGGTTGGACTTGATGATCTCAGAGGTCCTTCCAACCTCAATGATTCTTTTTTTCTTAATTGCACTTGGATTTTGCAATTAGTTAATCAAAGATAAACTACCAGCATGATAAGAAATACGTACTTAAGTGAGTCTTCATTCTGACACCTTTAGCCATTCTGTATGGTCTTTCATTCTAGGTCTGAACAGGCACATTTTTTTTTCCCTTCATTGAGCATCTTCTTGGGGAAGCTTTTCTTGCTGGAAAGCAGGTTTTGCAGGTCAAAACATCCAGACTGAGGAAGGTCAGAAGTAGAGATTTGCTCATGGTTTCTCTAAGGCCCAGTTTATTTAGCACAACTAGCAGTGCTGCAACCTGTAAGGGATTAATTTAATTTACCTAAATATAGCTCTGCAGAGGAAACTCTTGGAAGAGGAGTTTGGAAGAGAGAGAGAGAGACCAGTGGTTGAATTCAGGATGTGTTGCCCTTAAGATAGTATGGAAGGTCTTGATGGCAGTCCCCTCTCTGAAATGAAGCAATGCTGGTGTTCAAATCTCTGAGATTATAGATGAGCTACATGAGATTATACCACTGCACATCTCCCAAAGTGATTAGGAGGCCTGATACTTCCTAAAACTGCTTCTGAAGTCACTGCTGCTGTTAGTTCACACTGCCTATTTTCTTCAAATTGAAGTGACCTTAACTTCAAATATGATTTTTGGGGGCTGCCCAAATTGTGAGTCATTTCTTCACAGGCAGTTTTTCAAAAATTGCTGCTTCTCTGTTAGCAGATACCTGTCTTTCTCCTAAATAAGCCAAGGATTCTGTTTGCTGTACTGGCTGCACAGAGTAAATCACCCTTTGGCCCCTGGATGCAGCAACCTTTCTACTCTAGCCATGAAGTAATTGATGGAGTAGCACAGGAAAACTTGCATTCTTGCTGTCTGGCAAAATAATAAATAAAAATGTATCATTTTTTAATGGACTTATGAGAAGTCAGTAACAAGTCTGGTAAACGTGAGAGCAGCAGTCACCCTTATTTTGCTCGAACAGTAAATAAAATTGTTGCTTTAAAAATTCACCTACATAACCTCCTACATGAAATGAAAAATTGTTACTAACCCACCTAAGGAAATGTAACAAATATTTTTTGTTCAGGCTAACCAGTTGCCGTACTACCCAGTGGGGTCCTGGTCAAGCTTCCACTGACTGAAAATGGGGAGTCTTTCCATTGACTCTAATGGGGTTTGTTGTGCTGCTCCGTGCTGAATTAAGAATAATGAGGAAGATGGCAACCAAAAGCTACTCTGATTAATGAGAACAAGGAGCAGATTTACTCCATTTATCCATCCAGTGGATGGATAACTACTGTCTGAGAAGTTTGAATAAGAAACTAAAAACTTACCCGTGGTCTCTTTGGTTTGAATGGGGGAAATCCTACCAGCATTTGCAGGAACAGCATTGAGGCTTCAAAACCAACAGAGATCAATCACTGCAGAAATGGGCTGACAGGAACCTCACATAGTCCAATAAGGGGAAGAGCAACATGCGAAGTCCTGCACCTGGGGAGAAAGAACTCCGAGTACTGACATATACCCAGGGCTCTTCCACAGCTTGGCAGAAAAACCCTTGGGGGTCTTGGTGTAAAACAAACTGGCCATTAGCCAACAATATACCTTTGCTACAAAGAAAGGGAACAGGATCCTGGCCTGCAGAGTATTGACAACAGGTCAAGGGAGGTGATAATTTCCCTCTGAACAGCTCTGGTGAGGCCACACCTGCAGTGCTGTGTCCAGTCCTGGGCTCCTTAGCACAAGAGAGGTATGGACATATGAGAGAGAGTCCCACAGAGAGCCATGCAGGAGGTTAAGACACCAAAGAAACTCTCTTATGATGGAAGGCTGGGAGAGTTGGGACTGTTCAGACTGTAGAAAAGAAGGCTCGCTTCAGTTTAAAAAGAGGATAAAAAGAGGATCTCTTCAGTTTACATAAATACCTTAAGGGCAAAGAGGGCACAGCCAGGCTCTTTCCAGTGGTGCCCAGTGACAAGACCAGAGGCAATGGGCCTAAACTGAAACATGGGAGGTTCCCTCTGAACATCAGGAAACACTTTTTTACTGTGAGATCAGCCAAGCACTGGAACAGGTTGCCCAGGGAGGTTGTGGTGGTACTGGAAAGCTGACTGTACATGGTCTTGGGCAGCCTGCAGTAGGTGGCCCTTCTTGAGCAGGAGGGTTGGAATCAGATGAGCTCCAGAATCCCCTTCCAACCTCAACCATTCTGTGATTCTGTGAAGAGTAGAAGAGAATTAAGGTAAAGCAGATTGTAGCTCTACTCAGAACAGACACTGTGGTGTGAACAAGTAGTCTCAACCAAGATTATTCCACTGGATGTGACTTCAAATCACAATGGGGACAGCAAGAGTAAAAAAATATACAGCAGGGGTGGAGAGGGAGGAAACATAGCCAAGACTACTCATAAACTGTCCTATTCAGTAAATGTTTGTTATTGGTGTGAAATAAGTGTAAACTGGGTGAATTTGTGTGTATGGTGTGAATTAGTCATTGAAGTTAAAGAGAAATAAGGTTACAAAGAATCCTTTCTCTTCTCTTCTCTTCTCTTCTCTTCTCTTCTCTTCTCTTCTCTTCTCTTCTCTTCTCTTCTCTTCTCTTCTCTCTCTTCTTCCTTCTCAAGAGAAATGGTTCTCTTCTACATCAATGAATATAATAAAATACTTATCCTTGATTTTTAATGAATGCAAGTTACAAAACTTGGGAAAAAATCGATTGTGAATTGAGTAAATGCATGTAATAAGTGACAATTTGGGACAATGAATACCTTCATAAAGTCTTTCTCTAGGAAAGAAAAAAAAAAGGGGGGCTGCTAATTTTGCACAATTCCATCATATGGTTACTTAAGAGTAAAGACAAAACAGTTTGGAAATATGAACTATGTCTTAGCCAACTAAAAGGCTTACCAAACCCTGGGCAGTTACTTTTAAAAAGATGAGAGTCCTGGGAAATGGCTGGAACAAGAACAGAAGTACACCGGTAATCCTAAAAAAAAATAATAATAATAAAAAAAATCTTTGTAATTACAATTTTTAAAGTAGTTTAATCCCAAATGCAACACCTGATAAGGAAAATAATCTTTTAACATCTCAGAGATAATAAAATTACGATTGATAATTAACTGATTTGTCGAGGCTTAATGTTGCCAGGCAAACCATTTTTATAGCCTAGAGTAATTAGTGGATGAAGAAAATGAGGTAAATGTTATATTGAAGGTCACAGTCTCAGCTGGAGAAAGGAAACATAACTATACTGACTTCATCATACTTATTAAAGTAAACTGAAGATCAACATTTATACTTTAGAACAACATTTCTCTAAGTCTAATAAAGTATTACCTGAAAAATTAAATCAAATAATTTAGAATAATTTCCAAACATTTCACACAACATGGAACATGTATAAAATCATCACAAAATGGAGCAATTTGGAATGCTTTTCAGTGTTTCTGAAATATATCTTTCCTGACTTTGTTATTAATATAGGAAAGATCTAAATTGTAGTAATGCATCCTGGTATGTGCTATGGAGATTTGGAAAAAAGAATCAAAAATGTACACTGAGCTGGGAAGGAAAACTGGAAAATGAAACAAATATGATATTATTATTAGTGGAAAAAAATTGAAAATACTTATTTTCAGAATGAAGAAGAAACCTGACAGCAATCATGCCATTTTTCTGGCATGCACAAAGATCTATTTTTTTTATAGGTGTATTTTGACATATAATCTTTATCTTCTATGTATGCACTTCCATCTGCATTAAATTAATTCAGTGGAAAGGATTTCCATTATTTTCTTCATATCATTAGGAGGAAATTCTTTCAATAAGAAAGAATTACTTGGTGTTGACAGTGCATAGTTAGTGACATGTTTGTTAATATTAAAAAATATTTTAGTATATAGAATATAAAAAGAACAGCCTTTTACACACTAGGAGACAAGAGATAAGATTTAGATACAGACAATCAAGGAGAAAATAAAAGGGCAGTATGTCACAATACTGTCTCAACTCTCAAGCTGAGATTCTCCAAACACTTGCTGCATGTGAGCTCAGTTATATCTTGGACATTATTTCAGCCCAAAGTTTGGAGCTCTGTAGAGAAGAATCCAGATATAGTCACCATATCATGATGGTACAATGTTACCACACAGAGTAATTCATATTACAGGGATCCTCGAGTCCAACTCCCTCCAAAAAGCAGGACAACATAGAGTTGTGTTGGATTGCTCTGGGTCTCAACAACACTTCATGCAGGCCCACAAGGTAATACAGGTGGAAAGGACACAGAAGGTGTGAATTCCACAGCTTTTGGCTTCTCAGGTAGATATGAGTTGAGTTTCCCAGGTGCACCCATAAAAGCAGTGTTTTTTGATAAGTGGCTGCTTTTTTTGGCAGCACAGGTAGGAACATCACAAGAAGGAACTGTTGTCATAGTGCTGCAGGTGTATCCAGGCATAAACAGAGAAGGAAGGGCCAGCTTCCTCCACCCAGATTTTTGTGAGGAAATAGTCAGAAATATTTGCTACTGGAAGTTCATGTGTCCAGACTTGCATACAGGTTATGGGCAGTATTACTCTTCCCTTGCTACGGTTTGTAGTGAAAAAGTGGGGCAATTAGAAACGTGAAATTTGCTTTTTCTGCAATGTGTGCAACATTTATTTAAAGTGAATTGTTCCAGGGAGCATCTTTGCCAAGAAACTCTTTCAGGAGATAATTTAAGGAAAATGCGCACCAAAGAATGGAAATTAGGGGATTGAATTCGCTTAATTCAAACGGAAAATGTCTTCATGGTTTCTACCCAGCAGGTAATGCGTATGTTTATTGCATTATAGAAATTACAGAGCTTGTTAAAGTATTTCACTATTTTTGACATTGTGAAGATCTTTCCATTCCTTGTGATCTGAAATTGATACTTTTTCTGCTTATTTTACAATGTATTTCAGCAGATTTTTGGCAGCATTTTTATGAAATCGCTTTCGAAAATTCATGTTTACTAATAATCTCTTTTTCTCATGAAAATAGTGGAAATCATGGAAGCAACAATGTTAAAATATGTTGTAAAATATTGACATATGCAGTTGCCAAACTTTTAAGAGGAAATACTGATACTGCTTGAAGTGTTCCCCTCACAAAATAAGTATAGGGCATTTTTTCAACAACATAATGGCATAAGATTTACTAAGAACTACCATAAATCACAGAATTATGGAAAAAATTCAGTTTGGAAGGGACCTCCAGTGGTCTTGTAGTTCAGCCTTCAGCTCAAAGCTCAGCTGACTTTGAAGTTAGATCAGGTTTCCTAACTTTGCATTTTGAGCATCTCCAGGGATGGAGATGCTGCAGCTTGTGTGGGCAACTTGTGCTAGTGCTCTGTCACCACTATCATAAAACCTTTTCCATACATTTGATCAGGGCCTGCAGTAGGACACAATATTGTGTATGTGTCTTCATAAGTCCTGAGTAGAGAGGAATAACCAGGTACTGAGCCTATGCTTCTGCTAACACAGCTCGGGGTGTGCTTCTCCTTCATTCCCACAAGGTCACAGGGTTAAGTCAAGTTCAGTGCGGTCTTTATCTCCAGGGATGCTCCCTAGACACTTGGCCACCAGTCTGTGCTGACACAGGGGATCAGCCCTTCCCAGGTCCAAGATTTCTCATTTGGTTTTGGTGCATTTCATGGAGTTCCTTCTGGACTGATTACTCCGGCTCTTATGAGTCCTCCAGGTGACAGCCACTCCTTCCATACTGCCATCAGGAGTGCCTTCCATACATGCCATCACCATCAGGAGACTTGTTGAGAGCTCATTATGTCCCATTGCACAGGTCACAGATGAATTTGACATTTGTTAATCTCTTTGCTGTTGCTGTCATTCCCTTCCTGTGCAGTGAAATGACCTGCATGAAGACTTGCTCCATAATTTTCCCAAGAACTGAGGGAAGACTGACTGACTGCCTTTTTTGTTGCCTGGATCCTCTTCCCCACTTGTTTCAAAAAATATTTTTTTCTCTTACTGCAGACCCAAAGAGGCAGCCCTGCCTCACGACATCTCTGTGGAGACATTTGGTCAGAGGAATCACATATCATTTTGTAAATAATCAAGCTTGTCCTCTCCTACCCCAGAATACTCTGTTTTCTTGGGAGAATGGGGCCTTCATGGGGCACAGCTCTTCAATGTCCTCAGGCATGTCAATGCTGTCTATTAATCATGAGTCTTACCACATCCAGGCTTCTCTGTTTGTGTGCAAGCATATGTTCAGGTGTAGGCACAGGCTGAGATTTGGAGTTGTTTATGAGAGTCTAAACATGTCTGGCACCTTTGCACAGGACAAAGATCTTGTTCACTGAAGCAGACTGGATAGAGGAAGGACCAAACATTCCTGCTGGGTTTGCTGACGCACGGCCCAAGCATGGGTAGTCCTCAGCACTTCAGGTAAGCTTCAAGCCCAGGCCACATTTGAAGACACAGCCAGTGATAAAGACAGAAGAGATGCGGGTGATGGGCTCTCAAAACCTGCAAGACAGCAAAATGGACAGTTTCTTGTACCTCTCTAGTCAGAGGAACATGATGGACTTGTTGTGCTCTGTGGTTTTGTAACTGGAGTTGGAAGAGAAGGTTGTGGAATTAGTCAGGCTCTGCTTGTTTCATGTACTCACTATAAAAGAAATGCTAAAATAACAACTATTTGGTCTAGTAAAAGAAGACTTGTCGTTTGCTTTCTCAGAGACTGGGTGACTTTAGGCAAAATCTGTGGAAAAGGATTAGAAATCAGGCTACAAAAACATTTCAGCTCCAGGTTTATTCCACGCTACCCTCTGGCTGAACACACAGCAAAGCTCAGCCAGTTTGAAGGACTTGATCCATGAGCCATTCAGATAAGAAATGTTTTTTCTTTTCAAACCACAACTGCAGCAAGTCCTCTTTTCATGAAAAGATCATCCAGAAGTGAAGGGACTTTCACATCAGAGGGATGTTTCTCTGCCTGGGCTGTGGAAACCCCAGTTCTCCTGTGGAAACCAAGGTGGATGAGTGCTTGCTCCCAAGGCACAGGCTCCCAAGGCTGCAGCTTACAGCAACCTGGCAGCTCCCAGAGGAGCCTGTGCAGAAAGTGGGATTACCTCATATGTCACTGTGATATTTTAAAAGGGCTGCATAACTACTTTGACTGTTGTACTCAGACTGGGTGACAGGACTATAAAGACTGAAATTTGTTCCAGAAACTGTTTGGAGTTTGCTTTTTTCACACAGACACACAGACAGACACACACACACATGCACACACTTTTCTTTTTTTCTTCCTTTGTTGCCTTTCTGGGTTGGTACACAGCAACCTGAGACGTTACAGTGGGAGGGAAAGTGACTGAGGAGGGGGTAAATAGGTGATTCCAGATCCGTGCATGCTTTTACCCAAAGCTTAAAGGAGAGCCAGAAAGACACCTGATTTTGACCGCCCCAGCAATGCCCGGGGAGGTGGTGGAGTCACTGTCCCTAGGGGTTCAAAAAACCGATAGATGTGGCGCTTTGGGAAGTGATTTAGTTAAGGTGGTGTAGGACTGATGGTTGGACTTGATGATCTTGCAGGTCCTTTCCAACCATCATGATTCTATGATGACACCCAGTGGAGCATGCACATGCATCGCTGGTGGGTATTTAGCCATGTGGCAGCCATGTCCCTGCTCTGGTGCTGTTGTAGGAGGAAAGACAAAGCCTTACTCAAAGACACCTGAGGCCAACTCCTGTGGGATGTGTTGTGACCAGAGATGGCAGCAAATGTTACCAGGTTAGGCATCCCTCTGCCCTTTTTGAGGCAATAACTGCTGGTCTCTCCCTGAGACGTCACTCTTTGGAGTATAGCAATGCCTGCTCTGTCCCTGATGATTGTGGTCTGTGGTTGGAGGGACATGGGACCTGGTCCTCCCTGGCCACTGTGAGTTTGGTACCTGCCTGGGGAATCCAGCACTGACACTGAATGGTGGCTCCAAAATCAAGATATAATGAGGTTACCCCATGAAAAGTAAAATCAGTTCAGTGCAAAGTAGATGCCCTTGGCTTTGAAGGGAATAAGGAGTAAAAGAAGTCTTTGTTATCTGTATAATAGGTATTTACATTCAGCCTTTAGACCGTGACCTGTGTTATCTGATCCAGACTAAACTGCTTTTGGTTTTGGGACCTCACAGGACCACGGTTAAGATGAGTACCCTTTGAAGCATGTGAGGATCCACTGAGTGGTCTGAGCTTTTACACAGATTTTGTAGGGCAGAGATGAAAAATGAGTTTCAAGAAACATATTTCTCACAGGCACATAGAAAGCCCTTCAAGTATGGACTGTGCTCCACACAGAAAAAAGACCACATTAAAAAGGCATTTAAACCCCTGAAAGTCTTTTTGACTTCTGACTTCAAAAGAGTTCCCTCACAGAACTGCAACCCGCAGTAGCTGCCTCCTGATCATATGGTCAGGCATGAGGGAAATTCAGCTGATTTCTCCCTCAGCTATACAATGAAGTGTGTTATAAAACATAAAATTGGAAAATTATGTTAGGTTCTTAATCTTTTTATGCCAAACAAATGGATTCTTTATTTTCATCTAGATCTACTGGAAATGCAGATGTTGATGTATGAAATGAATTTTGAAGTTAGAGGCTAGTAAGGCTACATTTTCATTTTTTTATTCCAGGGATGTAGGGACCAGTTAGGTTTCCTTGATGCCTGATCCAAAGTGGAAAGACAACTGATCCTCTCAGGCACTGCAGTTCAGTGATGTGGTTCCTCCCAGGGACCTAGAAAGGTAGAAGATGCCATAGAGAAATTTGGGACAATTTAGAAACAATAGGCCTATCTCACCAAGACAGCAACTAAATAAAATGGAAATGGGAGAAATGAGGGCACAGAGGCTGGACTGTGTAAATAACAAAAGAATACATTTGTTGGTTGATCTGCAAAGTAGTTGAAATAAATAATTTGGATGCAGATCGTGTTCTACTCTTCCAACATCAGGATTTTTTCCTTGCCAAAGTGAAAAGAAGTTAAAAAAATAACAAACCAAAACTTTGGGGTAAAAAGTCATAGAAAATTTTCCACTTGGAGTTTTGAAGTAAAAGCCAAGAAAATTAAATGCTAGAATCATAAAGTTGGCAACATTTTTGGCATCTCTTTGACTCAGAAGGAACCCCTGGCCCAGGATGCAAGTGAATGTGGGGTGTGCTGATGCAGGCAGCTCTGCTGGCTGCCTGTCCTGCTTGTGACTCCTTTCTCTGCATCAGTCATCCTCACCTCCTAGGAGTGCTCTCCTCCTTGGAGCATCCTCAGTCTCATACCTTGGCAGGGGCTAGCAGAGTACCGGGAAAAACTGAGAAAGACCATCAATGGATAAAGTTGCTACTGTCCTCTAAAGAGGTAGAAGACTTTGATTCAAGTCAGGTTTTTTAATCAGAAAGGATACTTAGTTTGCAGAAGGTCCGAAAGGACCCATGAGAGCAGAAGCATGCTGGCACTGACTGATAGCCAGTGAAGTTTTCTAGAATGAAGGTGCAGCTCCTTGAGCCAGAGGAAGAAACTAGATGCCCATCTTTCATTTTTCAGCTGAGGGTATTAATACTGTTCTATTGAGTAGAAGGTTAACTGCCACCAACATTCCTTTATTTACATGACTTTTATTATAAGTACCCCAAAATTTAAATACTTAAAAAAATGTGAAGGGCTTATATTCATAAAATGTCAAAAAAAAATTGTTTCTAACACTTAACCCCACCCTCCCCCCAGTAATCTTAACTTGTTTTGGCAAAAACTGTTTATTAAATTTAGTCAAACTTCAGAAAGACTTCAACACACCTGATACAGTGAGTTTTTTTGATGACTGATGATTTACCAAACAAAGTATGCTGTCTTCTTCCCAGGAGACATATAATTAATTTGGGAGTTTATGGTAGATTTTCCTTTCTTTTCTCTCCTTGACAGGAAATTTGAGCTTCCTTGGGGAGACAGATTCTTTGCATTTTTGCCTTTTGCATTGCTGGTGATTTGGGGCTTACAAAGTGGGAGATTTCTCACCTTCTCCTTTGGACAGGAGCAGTGGACCATCCTTCTTGCTCTGCCTCACCCAGGCTAGAGGGCTGTTTGCAGCATCAATGGGCTGTGAGCACAGAGAGGCAGGTGGCTAAGGGAGCCTGAAATCATAAGGGCTGGAAAACCAACATCAGCAGGGGTTCTTGCCTGATTTTGCATGCTGTGTTTGGACAGATTTGAAAGAAGGCAAAGGGTGTTTCATTACCCATGTTTGATTTATGCCATCCCCAAGCACGTGAGGCAGTTGACCGAAACTATTTGAATCTGCACTGAGATTGCAGTGCTGGTGAATTACAGAGAGAGCAGGTGGTGAAAACAGTTTCCTGGGACTCTTCCCCCACAGCTGAAGTGGAGGTCAGCCCAGTCAAGGGGTTAGCACAGGGGGGACAGCATTAGCATCACATAGAGCCCTGGGAAGCCCTGGGGAAACCACATTTTTCTGATGAGGGGAGCTTCTTCATGTTGTAGTCTCACCCCGTGTAACATGAGGGGAGGGATCTCACTGGTCAGATGCTGAGCATTGAATAGGAGCCTGGTTACATGAGCTTGGAGTCAATCAGTTGTTGACTGTGGAAAGCCTCCCGGGAAAGCGGGTGGTTATCTTTAAAACAATCTTTGTCCAGCAGAACAAGGCTTTGGTTCAGTTTCGTTGGTGTGGAATACTCCCAGAACTTTAAATTATATCAGGATTTGACTGTGAGTTTAAACATATGTCGTGAACATTTAAGCCCTGTGCAAGCAAAGACCAGACTGGCCAAGACCAGCTGAAGCATGAACAGCCATGTTGTTCCTTCTCCACTCCAAGAACTGGATTCTTTCACAAAACCCTCTGCGTGGAAGTGATAAAAAGATGAATATTTGACATAGTTGTAAGATAACACTCTGACGCCCTAGTAAACATAAGTGAATTAGTGGTTATGAAAGAGACCCTGTGATGTGGTTGCTTGCAACAGTGAGGAGCTGGATGTGGTGTCACAGAAGGCACCTTCCAGCCTGCTTTTACTGTTTGCTGGTACAGATTCATGGGGAGATGTTCAATAAGATTTGGGTTACTGTTCTGTTTATAGAAAATCTCACCTACCCTTGCTATATAATGCACTCAATGTGTTGGAGCCAAGCTTGAAAAAATAGGTCCAGATGATAATATCTATTTCTTTCCCATCTGACCAAATTGTTATGCTCCTATTTGCTCTGGATTAATCATCTCCCAAAGGTCAGTGCAGCTACTTGTGGAACAAGCAGTTCCCAATGCCTTAGGCTCTGCTGAGTGTCTGGGGAGCACATCCACTGCTTGGTGGTGGTGGAGTGGCCACGGATGCTGCTGCACTTGCCTGCCAAGCTCAGGGGCCTGCTGGAGAAGTCATGCTGGTGTTCAGAGGGATGCCAGAGACTGAGTGCATAGTCAGGAAAACTGCAGAGACTTTGAATCTTTGCTGCCTGTAGCTTGTACGATATCAATAAAAAGCTCATATAGGAGAGATTTACCAGCGTAAGTCCAATTTAAAAACTGAAATAGATGGCCTTTCAGTATCCTCTGCAAAATGGTGTATCAGACTCTTACGGCAGTCTTCAGAGTCCTTGTCCCTCCTGCAGTAAAGCTGGTTCAAGTTCCCTGAACTTGATTTGTTAGCATGTCTGCTGTCAAAAGGTCTGTTTCTTATTTTTGTTGAGTTATACCTTAAATGTGTCTTTTTTTGGCGACTTATGTTCTCGTTTCTGCACAGCGGCAGCCAAGCAGGGGCCCAAGTACTCATTCCTGGCCCTCAGATTTATTCCCATTGCTTTGATGGGTTGAGTCTGGTACTGCCTGTATCACAGAGCACCTGGATGGGCCGATTGCAGACGTTCGCTGGCACTGCAGTTTCAGCTGTGGAAACAATTTTGCTGGCAGTGGAAGCCTGGTTTCGCTGGGGAGGGGCCCATATTTCTTTTTTGAAGTGTGTGAAGCCTCATCAGAGCTGTTATCAGAGCCACTGGAATTTTTTTTTCCCCTCACTCTCCTCTTGGTCCACTTTTTCTCACTCCTCTAAATCTTACTTCTGCTTCTCCTCAAAGTCCTTACTGTATCTTTTCTGGCTTCTTTTGCCATAACCTCTCCCCTCTTTTTTTTTTGTCACCCATTAGCTCTTCTCTTGCTTTCCTTCTCCACTGCCTCCTCCATTTTCTTCACCCCTCCATTTCATTTCTCAGGAAGAGAGAAATATCTACCCTTGTCCCTATTTTCATCCCTTCTCCAGAAGCTCCATAAAGGACAATTCCATAATAGGACATAACCCTTGAAAAAAGAGCTCTCTCATTTCTCAGAGATGCCATGAGATGCAGGTCTAGGTGGCATCATTGCTGATAATATTTTATTAACAAGTGATGCTGGGAACCCACGGTGCCAAACATTGTTTGGCTGGGCAGTGAAAGGCAGCTTTTGCTCCAGAAGTCCTCATGTGCTCCACAGGAGTACAGGGATCACGTCCACAATCTCACACATTGGTAACTGAGGCTTACAGAAAACGAGGATAAATTTACTAAGGTGTTTAGGCCCATAAAGTTATGAATGCATGTTTCTCCTCCAACTTGAAGCCCTTATGCACGTCAGCTGTCTAACTCCATTTAAACTATTGATTTTACAAGGGTATAGTTGACACCCATGTAGAAACCATAGAAAACTTTGCTCATTGTGACAAGGCCACATAGTGAACTTAGGATCATTCATTTCTCTCCAGAGTCTCATGGGGAAAATGAAAGCTCAGCACAGTTTAAGGCAAGGAGAGAGAATAAGGGGAAAAAAAAACAATGAAACATTTTAGACTGCACTCATCGTGGTGTATCTGATTCTGGCCCAAGGGTCTGGACTAAAAAGCCTGTTTTTTTCTGAGGCACAGCTAGAGCTGAAAACTGCAGCATGGTCCTTGTATTCTGTGATATTACACTACAGCATATATGAAATCAGCTCCACAGATGTATTAAGATGGAAAATTGTAGAACATGGAAGATCCAAGCGTGAGTACCGTGATACATTCTCCTTTCTGTCACTCTGACTGTCAGTTTAATGTTATCTCCCAGTTAGCAGATTTCTATGTGCCACAGGCTTTTCTATCAACATATGGTTGAATCGTTTCCTGTTACTTGGAGGTCAGTTGACATTTGTCCAGGAGATAAGTAGACCTGTTAAGTCTGAGAGCAGTGAGATAGTTAATTTGCTGATATTTAACTTGCCAAATCCTTAGTCTGCAGAGGTAGTGTTCTCAGGAGTTGAGCAGGTCAGCTTGATCTCCCTTAGCCATCATTTCAGGATGTCTGCAGAACCAGGAAAAGTGTGTATCAGTTTACACTCAGCTTCGTAATCTTGCATGGGGCCTGTTTGTGTCTCTTGTGCTGAAGGCTGAATGTAAAATGAACATTGTTAGCCAAGAAAGCAAATAAAGGGAACTATTTCCCAAGGCATTTTACTCAGTTTATTTAACGCCTCTGAACAAACTCCTTTCCACATCCTCTGAACCTACTGGCCACTTCAGATAGCTCCATTTCCTGCTGGGTGAGTTTTTTCTAAAATGTTTATTCAGCTCCAGGAAATGATGATTTCCTGAATATTCTGAAACTTCATATTTTTGTTGTATCCTGGTTTATTTTATAGTCTTACTTGTTGTGCAAGTGTGCAACACACAGCAGCAAGACTCCTTGTGATGGGACTGTAAGGACCAAATGGAAGTAGACACAGTACATCAAAAAAACAGTTTAAGTGAAATGAAATCTGTTTTTGCTAATTTATACACTAGTGTATTTCTATTAGCATGAGCAGTTACTTCTTATTTATACTGGCCTTAATGAGTTCAGAAGTAGGCTTTTAAATTTATCCTGCTCTTTAAGGAAAAGTGCCTCAAAATTCAAGCCAGTGAAGGAGAATTAATTAACATGAAGATCAAGATTTTATTATTCAGTTAATTCCTTTTCATTTTCTTTAAGCAGCAAATAAATGGAAAGGCCTATTAAGTTTTCTTCACCTACACTGGGACTTAAAAGAAGCAATGCTTATTTTGTGAGGTTGAAGTTAACCTGCAGCCAGCCCTCCAGCCTGACATGAACTTCACCATAGAAAGTGAAATTTTTATGCAGTCTTAATGAAAAGACCTTATGCACAAGGATGGGAACCAGGAGGAGCTATGCTGAAATGAGAAGAGATTCTCTAAAGTAAACCTACCTTGCTCCAGAAACCAACCTATTCCTCTCCTATAAATAATTTGTTGCTATTCCTATAATGTCAATGTGGAGGCTTTTTGCCTTCCCCCTAAACTATCCCTTCCTTCCTTCCTTCCTTCCTTCCTTCCTTCCTTCCTTCCTTCCTTCCTTCCTTCCTTCCTTCCTTCCTTCCTTCCTTCCTTCCTTCCTTCCTTCCTTCCTTCCTTCCTTCCTTCCTTCCTTCCTTCCTTCCTTCCTTCCTTCCTTCCTTCCTTCCTTCCTTCCTTCCTTCCTTCCTTCCTTCCTTCCTTCCTTCCTTCCTTCCTTCCTTCCTTCCTTCCTTCCTTCCTTCCTCCCTTCCTTCCTCCCTTCCTTCCTCCCTTCCTTCCTCCCTTCCTCCCTCCCTTCCTTCCTCCCTTCCTTCCTCCCTCCCTCCCTCCCTCCCTCCCTCCCTCCCTCCCTCCCTCCCTCCCTCCCTTCCTTCCTTCCTTCCTTCCTCCCTCCCTCCCTCCCT
Organism: Heliangelus exortis; assembly: GCF_036169615.1. Lineage (NCBI taxonomy): Eukaryota > Metazoa > Chordata > Aves > Apodiformes > Trochilidae > Heliangelus > Heliangelus exortis. Next base: position 27,005,502 of record NC_092422.1, on the reverse strand, counting down.
CCCTCCCTCCCTCCCTCCCTCCCTCCTTCCCTCCCTCCTTCCCTCCTTCCTTCTTTTACCATGCATCCCCCACTCATCCCCTATTTTTCCCCAGTTCACATATAGCTGTTGATGTCACTATCACCACTTGTTTCTGGGATGTGCTGGGATGTTTCTGTCTCTCTCAGAGACTGAACCCCTTGTAGGCACCCAAGGGGGTCTACTTTCAGACTTGTGAAGCAATGTGATGCCATTGTGCCCAGAAGGAGAGTTCTTGGTTTTGACACCAAATATTTGATATCCACATTGCTGAGGTGAGTAACCTCTGAGGATGCCATTCCTGCCATGCAACCTCCTCCCCAGGTTCATGTTGTGTAACTTTACCACCAGGATGCAGGACCTTGACTGATTTTTTGAGTGGGCTTGGACTGTTTTTATCTACTAGCTGATTAATTCAATTCACACCCTTGTGTGATCTGCTGTCTGCCATTGCAAGGGGGCAGTTCCCTCTCTTCCTCCTGTCTAACGTGGCCAGGCAGAGCTGCAGCACTTAAGTCTTATTTTCAGGAGAATTTGTTTTCCTACCTTTTCTGCTCCACCACAGCTCTGAGATCAGACCATCAGCTCCAACAGCCTCTTCCCCAGCTTTAACAGAATGAGATGTTTGTTGTGTTTTAACCCTCTTTAGGTTTGCTGAAGTTTTCAGAGGATGCATGGGACCCATGAAGAATGTTGTTTACATCCTACACAAGTTTTGGTGATTTGGCCTCTATTATCACTTCAGCCGAGGCTGCTGGGAATCATTTGCAGCACCATGTTTAAACCTGAAATTCATGAGAAAAATCTACTCCAGGCCACTATTGCATTTGTAAAGTAAGCTGTTAGGTGCTAGGAAAGCAAGAAAATCACACAAATAACCAGGTTTAAACTAACTCCAGGTCCTATACTAATGCATGATGACATTTACAGCTGCCTTGGCTTACCCTGCCATCTTCTGGTGATACCTGCTGCAAGATCAAAAGTTAGAGGTGAAATGAGATGAAATATTTTATTGCTAAGAACACAAGGGTTGGCTCCAATCCAACAGAACAGTTTCCTTAAATAAGCATTTTTAATATACAGCACCATATAAGATTCCTGCAATAAATGTTAGGATTCTAGATTTTGATTTAACTTCTCTCAATAATGTATTTATTTTACTGAATGGTGCTTCTCCGGGCTGAAGAAATGTTTCTGGCTTGACAATGCTGGCCCTGGAAAAGGTGGATAAAAAATATGTACCACTTCTTTCTCTATCATTATAAAGCAACCAAGGATATCGAGGCAGCCAGAGCCATTGACTGGCCAAGTATTCAAGACTGTGACTACTTGGTCTCCAAGTCTTTAGACTCCCAGTTACAAACTGCTTCTCAGCCATCCAAAACCAGACTATTTGACACTTTCCACAACAAAACCACTGATCTGTGCTTCAGTTCTCTCACTGTGCCTCTCAGCTTAATAACTTCTATAATTTTAATTTATTTTTTCTTCTTACTTTCCATTTCTGTTTGCAGCCTGGCCAGAATTAGGCTGTTTGTTTGGTTTTGCCCTTTGACCAGCCCTCTTTCTCTACAGAGGCCTCAGGACCGCCATTTCTAAAGGGAGGAATTGAGTTTTGATTTTTTTCTTATGACATTTGAAATGCTCCTGGTTTGGAAAGTCCCCCCCACACTCAGAGGGAAATCTGGATATTTTATTGGAAAACCAAAAAATATTCAGTGTTTGGCAACAAAGAGATTAGTCATGTCTCATAACTACAGGCCATTCTTTAATCCTCACCAAAAATGTTCATTTTTTTGTCTTTGAAAATGTTCAGTTGCCATAAACAGAGGGTTGGGTTTTTTGGTGTTTCCACAAAATGTTGAAAATTTTCATGGAAAGCAGCTGTTGTGGGTAAAAAAAAAAAAAAAGACAGTAAAGTGATCATATAAAAGTACTCTTTTTACAGAAGAGAAGTTCTGATGGAAAATTTTGACCAGCCTTGTTTTAAGACCTTTTATGGTGCTGTGTTATGAAAGGATTAGGCTTAGACACTACCCAGCTTCTTCACCTATTGCTGTTTATACTTCATTATATCAGTCTCTTCAGTACCTCAGGTTTGTAAACCCTTCTCTTTCATATTTACAATATTTATTCACTTGCTTTGTTTAAAATCTTTACTTGCTTCTGGTTTCATTTAATTGACTGGGCACCTTAGTTATGGGGTTTCTGTTAATCTGCCTGGTTTCTTCCTGGCTGCCCAACTCTGCTGTGTAAGTTTGTTTTCAAAGGTCTAGTAAGAGTCACTGGTTTAGTGAGATGGCACCAGGTCCTTAGGACACTTCAGTGTTGCAGACCTTTGTGGCTCCTTTGAAGTCCCCTCATGGAACAACATTCCCCTGCATCCTTGCAGGATTTTTATCCTGGGGCCTGGCAGCACAGATTGCTGACCTCCTTGGTGTTTCACTACTGAGGAACTTACAACTTATAGCAAAAATTTTTACTACTCATTAACTGAAGGAGCTCCTGCTTGGTATTATTTAGTTATTGCCCAGCTTCAGTGTTCAAGCTGTTTCTGCTGTTCTGGCTCTTAGCCTTCTTCTGTCACAGCTCATGTCACTTATTCTGCTCTAGGACTGCACCCTGAGAGGCACTGAGCTCCCACAGCAGCACTAATTAGGTCCCTAATTATGGCAAACTGCACAGGCTGATTCCAGATGATGATGGCTTCTGGTGCCCCACAGAGGAAAGAAATCTGGGGATGCAGGAGCATGACTGCTAAGGAAGTTTGGGCTTCAGAAACACAGAGACACTTTGGGGTACTTCCACAAACAGGCAATAACAGGGATGCTTAGAAAGCATGCACGGAGTTATTTCAGTATACATATGTAAAACTGCTTGTTAATGTGTTTTTTTGTTGTTGTTTTGATTTGTTTTCTTTTTTGTTTTCTTTTTGTTTTCTTTTCTTTTTTTTCTTCTTTAATGCATGGAAGGTCTCCAGGGAAATGGCAAGTTAATTTGGCTGATTGGTGTTTCCCCCCTAAAGTGTGTTTACCAGAACCAAGACTAATTAGCTCTCCAGACAGTATGTGAGTGCAAACATATCAACATTTATTTTCCTTCCACTAACTCCCATCTGATCTCACTCAATTGCACCTTCAAGCAGTGAACACATTAGGAAGTCTGTTGTAAGTCTCTGGAGCACATGAGCAGGGGATGCAAGGAAAGCAGAGAGCAAGACAGAGCACTGGCACAGGCTGCCCAGGGAGGTCGTGGAGTCTCCTCTGGAGACATTCAAAGTCCACCTGGATGCCTTCCTATGTGAGCTGCTGTAGGTGACCCTGCTTTGGCAGGGGATGTTGGACTCGATGCTCTTTCGAGGTCCCTTCCAATCCCTAACTCTCTGTGATTCTGTGAAAGGGAGTTTTGCTGTGGTTTGTAAGGTTGTGGTAGAAAAAGCTGATGCCCACAGTGTGGTGTAGTGGCAGGTCTGAATCTTCACCTCTCAGCATCAGGGGAAATTTTAATTCTAGCTCAGAAACAAGTGCAAAGCCCCAACAAGTCAGGCTACCTCATATGCACTTCTAAGGCCCAGAAGAAATTATAATTTTTATAATTTCAATAACTTTTCTCACATAACATCACTTTCTCTATATTGCAGAGACAGGGACTTGACAGATAGACTGTGATTTGGATAAGGAATTGGCTGGATTATCACAGTCAAGGAGTTGTGGTCAATAGCTTGATGTCCAAATGGAAATCAGTGATGAGTGGCATTCCTCAGAGGTAGATGTTGGGACTGGTGCTGTTTAAGATCCTTGTCAGCAACATGGATGGTGGGATCAACTGTACCCTCAGCACATTTGCTGATGACACCAAGCTGTGTTTTATGGCTGATGTGCTGGAGGGAAGGGATGCCATCCAGAGGGACCTCGACAGGCTTGAGAGGTGCAAACCATATGAAGTTCAACAAAGCCAAGTGCAAGATCTTGCCCATGGACTGGGGCAATCCCACGCACAATTACAGGTTGTGAGCAGTCCTGAGAAAAAGGACTCAGATGTTTTGGTTGATGAGAAGTTCAACATGAACCGGCATTGTTTGCTTGCAGCCCAGAAAGCCAACCATGTCATGGGCTGTATCAAAAGAAGGGTGGCCAGGAGGCTGACAGAGGTGATGGTCTCTCCCTGCTCTGCTCTCATGAGACACCACCTGGAGTACTGAGTCCAGCTCTGGAGTCCTCAGCACAGGAAAGACATGGGCCTGTTGGAGTGGGTCCAGAGGACAGCCATGAAGATGATCACAGGGCTGGAACACTTCCACTCTGAAGACAGGCTGAGTTGGGGATGTTCAGCCTGGAGAATAAAAGACTTCAAGGAGAACTTATAGAAGCCTTCCAGTACCTAAAGGGGCCTACAGGAAAGCTGGGAATGAACTGTTTATAAGGATGTGTAGTGATAGAACAACAGGTATGGTTTTAAGCTGAAAGAGGGGAGATTTATATTAGATATAAAGAAGAAATTCTTTAGGGTGAGAATGGTAAGATACTGGAACAGGTTGCCCAGGGTTGTTGTGGATGCACCCTCCCTGGCAAAGCCAGGCTGGATGGGGCTTTTAGCAACTTGATCTAGTGGGAGTTGTGATCTTTAAAGTCCCTTCCAAACCAAACCATTCTATGATTTTTCTCCACAGACAGTCAAAGCCTTGGGTCCACTGTTGTAGGTGGACAATCAATCTGCCTGAAGCATTGGTTCAGATAAAAGGGGGAGTTTTCCACATGAAACTACAGAAGCGCAGGTTATGTGAGCTTCTCCTCTCTCTTCAGCCTTGCCAAGATCTTGTGTGCAGTTTCAGACGACATCCAGGCTGAGGAGTGACCCAAAATATTCTGCAGGCAATCACACTGTGCTCATCATGGAGCTCTGTACCACTGTGCCCCCTGGAGTACCCGATGCTACAGGACATGGTTAATTTTGCAGAGGTGGTGGCAATATTTGAAATAAGAATGACCAGATGGTCAGAGGTTTCTGTTAACCAAGGAAGTGCTCCTAGCCAATGCCTGTACCGGAGAAAATATGGTTTTGGCATCTTTTTCAAAAGATTTTTTCTTATGGCAGGCAGAGAAGGCAGAGTTTAATCACAGTGACACTGGTGCAAGTCCAAAGTACCTGCCGTGAGTGACTGAATTATGCTCAAATCACAGCAGGGCAATGAGATCAGACCCTGACCTGCATCCGCAGTGACTACCATGGTCTGCAGTAATTCCTGTTTGAAAACAGCAGGGACTGCAGGCAGCAAGGCTGGTTGTAATTATTGGTATGTTTTACAGGAGACACAACTGTCTGTTGAATTGCTAGCATTTAAAAAAGTATAAACCACACCAATTTCTGTCTCGTTTCAGGGATGGGTGGAGCATCGCAGGTGGGGATTTGCAGGCGGTTTGCTCAGGTGGCCACAGCAGTGCCCTGCAAGAGGATCTGGCTCTCCTGCACAGAGCACGGGGAGCTGGGCAGCCATCCAAAGTGTGGCAAAAATTGAGACCATTTCGTGCAGCAATGCTGTGAAGAAAAGCCTGATTAGGAAAAACCCGGTTCCGTATTTTTCTGTCTTACAGGAAGATGAGGCAGTCATCTCTAGATCGAGAGCACTTGACTGTGCTCCTGAGACATCACACACTTATTTAATCATGTTTGAAGGATGTGATGGGTGGGTTTTAGGTCTTTGCATGAGGAAGAAAATAGATGTTCAGTGAAAGCATGCAGGAGATCATATATTGTGAAAACTGGATTAAAATGCCAAGAGACAGTATAGCCTTTTGGCACTTACAGAAATATTCTTTAAAAGAAACATAAGCAGACTCAATGAAAAGTGAACTGACCACAGCTGGAAACGACTCAGTGAAGCAGTATGTCCAGAGCACTGGGAGATGCTGATCCAAGGGAGACAGGAGTAGATAGCAGCAGGGATGGTGGCAGTGGGAGAGACATTGCTGTATGTGAATCCAACATAATTTTTAGTTTGTTGTTGTTATTTGTTGGTTTTTTTTTTAACTTTGGTAATGGAGTTCTAAAATCAAGTTTTCCTCTGCTGATAATTTTCAGCGTTCCCTTCAGTGTACTTCATAACTGGAGAACTAGTGCACATAAAAATAAATAAACCTGTAAAAAGATTAACTGAAGAAAAGAGAGGTGTTTGTGAGAACTGTGTGTTTTTAATTGCAGCTTGTGTTCCGGGACAATCCTTCAACAATTCTGCATTCTGGCTGTCAGATTTCCCCATCTTATCTATGACAAGATCTCCTAATAAATCCCAGATTTCAAGGTGAAGAGCCCTTCTGTATTCTTGGTGGGTTTGCCTTAAGCAAAAGATGCAGGCAGATCTACACGATCCCTATTCCTGGCTTCTGCCACACCATCCCATCCTGCTTGAAAAATAATTAGCAGCAAAATACCTAGGTTTAGCTGAGATGGTGAGGGCTTAGCCTTCAAGCGTGGCTTTGACGTCCTGTTGGGGCTAATGAGAGAAGGTATTCAGAGCTCTCAGTTGTGGTTTGGGGCTGTGGCAGGCACATACCACAATCCTTATGCCTGTTTGATGGCTGGAAAATTATTACTACCTAGAAGGTCAAAGGCTCAGCTTTAGAAAATAAACAAAGAAGTGGAAAATGGGTTTTCTGTAGTGCCTGGACATGCTGGGTAGACAGGGTTTGGTGAGGATCAGACAGTGTGTGCTGCCTGCTGCTCCTGCAATGAGGGCTGGGGGGCTGCAGCCCCTGGCCATGGGGGAACACAGGCATGAACAGTATCCAACACCATCCTTGGAGGGGGAAGCCATCACCTTTTAAGTAGGCTAATGCAAACAGCAGGTAGGATGGAACATGGATATGGCATGGCCCCTGCTGACTATGAGGTGTCTGGTTATGTACGGGACCAGGAAACTAAGAGCAATGTTTAGGGGGTAAATGCTTTGATGACACACAGGGTTGCACCTGATGGAAATTCTATTATGAGGACTTGAAATCAAAACATTAAGCTGTCAAGTAAACACTGAAAAACTGGGTAATAATCCTAACTTTTCATTCCTTTTCCCCCTCTGAAATAAATTATTCTGAAATTTATATTCAGTAGATTAGCAATAGAGTGAAATTTTTAAAATGGGATTTGAATGCCTGCATAAATCTGGTAGGACATTACCCTTCTGAAGTATGCAAGATATTCCTTGGCATGCTGCATGTTACTTAACATGGCCATTAAATGTGGTTTATCTGTGGAAGGGGAGGGGGAGATTAACGAGACCAGCAGAAATGATGAATTAACTGACTGTGATGAGGTGCACTTGCAGAGTGAGCTACTGTGGCAAACAGTTTTGTAAAAACAAGAAATATTAAAGCTGGATCTCAGGGGAGGATGGAAGTGTTATGACTATAGACAAGGTTTCTGCTACAGGAGCTGCAATGGGGTCTTTCCATGGGAATGGGAAATGTTTTTGTTTTTTTTATAGGACTCGTGGGAGTCCTGTGGGAGTCAGGGCTTCAGGGTACCTATGGTCCTATCCTGTGTTCATACATTCCCATGTTGTATGACACCTCTCTCACCCTGGGCACAGTACTTTGGCAAGCTATTTAGCATGTACATTTCAAATGCAGACTCAGCTTTTTCCAGAGTTTCTTGGGACTTCTGAGTGACTCACGTTCGACAGAGCATCAGAGCCTTTGGACACTCTTGTGAAAGACTAAATACAAGCACACAGCATTGGCCTGAATAAAGTTAACTTAGTTAAATGAATTTAATTTGAATGAAATAGACGTTAGAAGATCATTTAGTGAAACCAGTGCATAGCTGTGAATACGCATGGATGAACACAAGGGCCTTACAGAGATGTTAGGAGGAAGGAGTATGGCAGAGCCAAAGTACTCAGGAACAAGGAGCAGAGGAGCTGTGGGGGGGTGAAAGAGTGTTTTTCATACATTGAGCCCCTGTTTACTACTTGATTTTGGACAAGGTTAAAATTACAGTTAACTCCTCAGGATCACTGGCACCTAGGAGTGAGCAGAGTCAAGGCACAACTGGGTGTTGCATATGTTGAGGCTGTGGTACTGGCTATAACCCACTAGTTGTACAGCTGCTACCTTTGGTTTGAATGATGTAGCCTTCAACAGTCCAACATCAGACCTATCCCTAACACCACGTTATTTCATCGTGGGTGTGATTATTTGTGTTATGAAACCCACTGTGGCACCATGTTGCAGTCTCGTTGCAAGAGATAAGTTGAGACCCCATGGTGAGGTCAGCCAAGTGACAACTTTTATTTTCTTTGAGGGGGAAGCTAATAAAAGTGCCGAATGTGCTGAATGCAGAAATAAACTTTAAATGTAAAACTAGAGAATACATTTTTTTGAAACACACTCGTGCTATGAACATTTTCAAACCTTTTACTGAACTGGAACACCAGGAAAAGGCTTTTGTTCCCAAAATGACAGTAAAAGTTTTGTATTGGGTCTAATGCACTGGTTTGGAAATATGTCAGTTCAGCTTATGTTAATGTTTTTTTTTCCCCAGCTAGACCGTGATTATCCAGCTCTACCTGTGGCTGACCTGTGTGTCCCAGATGAGGGCCTGGAAGAGTCCAAGGATAGCCCAGCAAGGACTTGGCTGCCTGAGCCCATTTTGAGGGCTTTTACGATGCCTTCAGAGCTGGCCCAGACACTGTTAGGGTATTCCTATCCCAAGTTACCTTTAACAGCCAAGGCAAAAATTGCTGAATGTGTGAAAACAGTTAAAGCTCCATATGCTGGCCAGTCCTCAATGGCACTGATGGAGAAATCCTTCCTCTCTAGGGCCACCCTTGACTTGCCACCCTTGACTTACCACCCTGGTGGTATCTTTCCCTCTCCAATTCTCATGAAGGTTTCTCTGGAGCTGCCAAGTCTTTAGTTAGTTCTGGGCATACTGGGCCAGTTACAACATAGCAGAGAGGCTGGAAGGCATCTTCCTTCGGAGAGCACTCAGGGGAGCAAAAGGGAGCACAAAAATCATAGAATCATAGAATCATTTGGGGTTCTAAAAGACCTTTAAAATAAAAAAGCCCAACAATCAACTTAGCACTTCCAAATTCACCAGCAAACCATTTCCATAAGCACCACATCTACACATAATTAAAATACCTCCAGGGATGGTGACTCCACCACTTCCCTGGACAGCCTGTTCCAGTGCCTGACAACCTTTTAAGTGAAGAAATTTTTTCCTAATATACAATCGAAACCTGTTTTGGAACAACTTCAGGCCATTTCCTCTTCTTCTATCATTTATTATTTGGGAGAAGAGACCAACACCCCCTTCACTACAACCTTCTTTAAGGTAGCTGTAGGGGGTGGTAAGATCTCCCCTCAGCCTCCTTTTCTCCTGTCTAAACAACCCCAGATTCCCCAGCTGTTCCTTATCAGACTTGTTCTCCAGACCCTTCATCAGCTTTGTTGCCCTTCTCTGGATTAACTCCAGCACCTCATTGCCCTTCTTGCAATGAGGGGCCCACAGCTGCACACAATACTCAAGATGCAGCCTTGCATGACCACTTCCCTTCTCCTGGTGGCCATACTGTTCCTGATACAAGCCAGGAGGCTGTTGGCCTTCTTGGCCACCTGGGCATTCTGCTGTGGCTTGATCCCCAGCAGAGGGCTTGGGTGTTAGGATTCTGTGCCATACTTTGGAGAAGAAAAGAAGGACTTTGGTGCCTCAGTGTTTGCAGGTCATACCAACGAAATAAAATTAGAGCCCTGGGAAAAAAAGGAAAGTCATGATTCTGCAGGAGGAGTGTATGGTAGTCAATATAAGCTGCATCACGCTGGGCCAGACTACAGGTTTGTCTGTTTTGGCAATGAGTTTTTGGCAGCAGTTAATAGTGGCTGAATGTCTGTGTTGAGGGTCCAGGTGAACATGCAGCTTTCATGAACCCTCTCCCAGCATCCAACCATTTGCAGCTTGGTGGCTTCCTGAGGCAGAAGTGGTTGTAGTAGTTCACCAAGCAATGTTCAGCAGATTTTTAACTGTCCAGTTTCCCCTTGAACCCATACACACTTTTAGCATCTGAGGCTTAAGTGCACATCCTGTGCAATAACACCCTCTTCCACTGGTTTTGATCCAGGTACCAGCTACAAGGTCCATGATGTGCACTGGAAGAGCCAGTGAATGCAGATTTGCTACCTATCCTTTCCATGCTACTCATGATTACTTGATTTTTTATTCTATTGAACCCTTTCCTCTGCTCCCAGATCTTCTCTTTTCTGGGCTGAAGTGTTCTAGGGCATTCAGTTGTTCCTTGTCTGCAAACCACTCCATACCTTTGATCCTCCTTGCCACATTTCTTTGAACCTCCTTGCCACTTTTCTTTGAACCTCCTCCAGTTTCCACTATATCTTTTTTAAGACGTGGGGGTGGAAGAACAACCAGGGCTGTACAAAGTGTACCTGATGTAAGCCCATCATGGCTTTATATGATGGGATATGATGCTGAGCTAGCTTTTGGCTCAGCCTCTCCAATGTGAATGCAGGTAGAGACAGACAAAGGAGCTGTGGTGAGGACAGACCTTCTGGGAAAGAGCAAAGTGCTCCCCAGCAGTGTGGGAGCCATGGGCCTGGGAGGCCCCATTAACCTAATGGGCACAGCTACCACAGACTGGTCCTGGAGGAGAAAAAGGAGGAGAGGGCAGTGATGAGGTGTCTGTTCCTACACCTCTGAACAAGTTAAGAGCTCCCCAGCCTGCAAGAAAAGGCTTTTTAATAGTGAGAGTGACAGAGCATTGGAACAGGCTGCCCAGGCAGGTTGTGGAGTCTCCTTCACTGCAGACATTCAAAACCCACCAGGACATACTCCTGTGTGACCCACTGTATATAGTCCTGCCCTGGCACAGTAGTTGGATTCAATGATCTTGTGAGGTCCCTTCCAACTCCTAACATTCTGTGCTTCTGTGAAGCTGTGATGGGCAGCTCTCCAGCAATGGATGAGTGCTCCGTGCAAGAGCAACGAAGATGGGACACAGGACAGGCTGTTTGCCAATGGGCAGGGGCAAGAACATGGCTGGTTTGATAAAAGCAACAGACTTTGAAAGGGAAAAGACCTCAGAGATGTCTGGAGGCAATAGGGGCTCACTGCTTGTAAAGTGGGTGGTCTGCTAGGGTCTGGTGCTGGAGCCTAAGAAAGGGACGTTTATACAGCCCACCCAGGAAACAAACCTCCTGCTGGAATTACACCTTTTGCAGTAAATGGAAAACCAAACCCAAACCAACCAAACAAACGAACAAAGAACAATCAAACAAACAAGCAAACAAACAAAACCAAAAAACCAAACCAAACCAAACAAAAACAAAAAAAGAAAAAAAAATGGGAAAAGAAACGGATGCAGACCAGGTGCCAGTTACCGGGGACTCTACTGCCAGTCAGAGTGTCCATACTCTGTGTGTACAAGCAGAACTGAAGATAGTCTCTTGAAATCTGTTTTGTTTGTGGTGTCTGTGCTATCAGCAGCAATTTCTCTATCAGATAAAGAAACAAAATTGTGTTTTAACCTAATTTGTCCCCCTGAGCACGTTGAAACGTGTAGAAGAGCTGAAAGTCACTCATCCATTGGATGCAAAGTCTTGGTAGTCACCTATGAAAAAATCCAATTAGAGGCTACCTCATTTCAAAATTAGCAAGGTATTTGAAGAAGGGGCACTAAATATTTGTTTTGAGGTTCAGAACCTTCACGACACCAGGTCTCAGCTGCTGCTGTTCCAGCTGGGTCATCTCTGACTTTAGCAAAGGTACACTGACATACTCCAACCAGGGGGATGCCCCCCTTCCCCCAGCTCATTCAGGCTGCATTTACTTCATAGGTATATGGTTTGCCAAGGGCTCTGTGTTTGTAGCTCAGTTTATCAAAAGCAGAGCCAATGCTGGCAGTTGTAAGGGTGGGGCCGCATGCTGAAATTTTAGTGCTTACAATTTCTGTTTCAGATTAAAAAGAGATTTATTTCTGCTTTTCTGTGTTTTGTTTTGCAGATGGCAGGTAGCTCTTATTTACTTGAAGATGTTTTTTACATCTTCTGTGTGAGTACTTGGAACAGGGCAGGCTGCGTGAAGGAGAAGTGGGAAGAGTTAATCCAAGCAGGAGAAGTTTTGACTGCAGCTGTGTGAAAAATGGGCCAGAAAGTGTTTTATACATTTATCTTTGTTTCAACAAAGACTATTTCTTTTTCATATTTCAAGTGCATGAGAGGGGGTATTCAACCTGAAATGGTTTATTTAATCCAAAATAGAACATCTTGGTTTTGGCCTGCTTAATCCTAATAAAAGAAATAAATAAGAAGAGTCAGTCTCTAACTGAAAACATCTTTTAAACACCAATTTGAGAGCGTTTCAGTTTGAGAATGGTGAAAGAATACGTCTAAGCTGTAAAAAAGGAATAAATTATTATTTCTAGCCAAAAAAAAAAAAAAAAAAAAATCTCATTTAAAAATAAGAAAAATCTGTTGGGAGAGAGAGGAAGAAAGAAGTCCACTTTCTCATGCTTGCAGTTGTGTCAGTGACAAGTCTAGCAAGCACGACTGTCCCCCATGGAAAATCCAGAGATGCCCTCAGTGAGATAGCTTCCTTGGCCATGTAACATGCAACTCAGAAAAATTTGGTGGTCTTGAAGAGCTGGGGCCTGTCCCTGCTTGTTTGGTGCTCTCTGATGCTTGACCTGACTGATCTGTGGGTGTCTTTGTGGTACCATGGTGGTCACAGCAGTGACAGGAGCTACCCAGGATCTCTTCCACGAGTCCTTGGTTTGGATAACCCTGCCCTACATCATCTTGGTGGTTTTCCAGCCAGGAATAAAACTCTCACCCAGGAAGATCTGCTGGGTTTGGCTGCTCGGTGGCTGAGCAGGGCCACACATTCTGTGCATGCTCTGCTGCCATGAGAAGCAGCATCAGCCCAGTGCAGGCACTGAGGCTTGGGCAGCTGAGCTGCCTTGGACAATTATTGCAGCCTGGAAGCCAGATGAAATCTTGATTGAATCTAACTCATAAAGAGTAACTCACTGAAAACTCCTTGAGTTACTTGCACACATTTTTCTAATAAATAAGCCATGCAAACACTTAACCCTATTATTGCTTCTTAGGAAGAACATATTAATAGTTTACCCCTAATCGTACAATGATTCAAAGGTTATATGTCGTGCACTTAAGTTGATAGTGAACAATTTAATATAAAATAGATAAGCAAAGGAGAACAAATATGGCAGGTGAGAATGGGAACAACGCACCAATAAAATTTCTAATTAAACATTTGGAGTGGGTAAACAAGCATTTTTCTCCAAAAGCAGCCTTGAGGAAACCCACGGGTGTCTCTGCTTTTACAGGCAGGTTCCTGTCAGGAAGCAGATCCAGTCCCTGGGAGCTCACAGAAGCCTGCTGGCTTTGCTGGCACCTTGAGTGTTGCAGCAGCTCTCTCTGCTGGGCACCTTGGACCCTCTGCTCCAAACCTCAGGGAACAGTTTGATTAAGTGTTCTGGAATAAAGCAGCTCCAGATTTTTAAAATTAATTTCCTTTCAAAGGTTAACCTACGGCAGGCTTGTCTCTCTAGCTCAGAGGAGAAACTTTCTTTTAACATCAGAATTTGCATGCGACACGGAAAATCTTTGTTCATCAGCTGTTTCCACAGCAGAGCCAGTAATGCAAACTTGTGCCCCAGGTTTCCTACTGGCTGTGGGCCCTGCCAGTGGCCGGGATGTGTCCATGAGCTTGTAGAAAGTGCAAACAAAAAACTGTCTAAGAGCTTGGCCACCACTGGCAGGAAGCAAGGAAGCAAGTTGGGTGCTCATTTGCCATTCACAGGAGATGAAAAATACCTCCATTTGTTCATCCCTTTGCTGTCTTCTCACTTTGCCACTCAGTGTGTTTTCCTTCTCACTCCCTCCCATTTTTTCCCCCTTCCATTACAAACTACCATCTATTAAAGCCTTTTCCCTGTTTCCCTTTTCCCCTCCCTGTGTACAGGGTGGCTTTTCCTCTCCCCATGCATGCAGAGATACCGAGGGGCTTCCGGCTGGATGCTCTGCCTGGCACCAGGCGAGTGGGGAAGACGGGGAGCAGAGGCACCACCACCCAAACCCCAGCCCGTCTTGTGGCTTCCACAGGAAGGTTTCCACAGTAGCAGGGTTGGGGAGAAGACAGGCAAGCAGCTGGTTTTACAGATCCCAGATGCCTGTGTAAGTGTTGCGTGTTTGTAGCTGGGCACGAAGCACAGGGAGTCCTGGAGTCACGCACTTCCCTTCTCCCGCTGCCTCGCCGTTTATCTTCTGTCTTCCCAATTTAGGAGACACTGGCTTAGGATCATCTCCCTCAGCTTAACAGAAAAAAAAAAGAAAAAAAAAAAAAAAAGAAAAAAGAAAAAAAATTTGTTCTGGCTTTTGAGGCATGCGATGTAGTGTGGGAGCAGCAAACCCTTGGCGCGGCGGTCGCAGAAAGCGGAGCCGTTTGCTGAGTCAGGCCCTTGATGAGCTGGCAGCACCCCATCGGCCGTCTGGTATTCATTGTCAGCAACTTGCAGCCTCAGCTTCCTACATCATCTCTTAATCCTCTGAAAGATGTGTTTCTCTGACTCAGAGCTGAACGAGCTCTTGCTCCCCGGGCGCCTTTCCCTGGAGTCACAAAGCACAGGGCTGACCTGGCCCATGGTTCTCCTGGGTGATGTCTGCCTGTCCTGTGCTTGGACTGTCCACCACTGAGCTTCTTCTGGGTGGCAGGCAGATGTCTCCAGCTCATACCCGTCCCTGTGGTTGGAAAGCTTCTCCTGCCAGCTAAAGTATATTTGCCTGTGCTCTCATTCTGCTCTTTCCATTATATTCAGGGTGGCAGGGAGGGGTCCTCTTTTTCTGCCATCCCATCCCCACCAGCCTTGCCTTCTCTAGACTAAAACAATTTTTTCTTGACCTTCTTGCTTTCCTCTTGGACTTTCTCTGCTTGCTCAAGATCTACTGTGCTACAAAACATGGTTTTCCCTTTGACAATAAACATTTTCTTGGGGAGCCAGGAGATTTCATAGCAGGTGGTAAAAAACCTTCACACTCAAGCCAGATGGAGCTTTCTTGTTACAAAAAGTTGCTGTTTGCCTCCATGTTCTTGGCCTGGCCTATAAATTTGGGCCTTCATTGCATACACAAAAATAAATGAATGGAATTGGCACTAACTAGCATAAAAAAAAAAAAAAAAAAAAAAGGCAAGGAGTTCTTGAGAAAAGATTTTTTTAAATCAGTATAATATCCTGCTCATTTTTAAGATCTGCAAGGTCTTAATATAATAGAATTTTATATGACAGACTTTCAGTTAATATAAATAGGTCCAGCTCTGTGCTCGAGTTATAGTGAACTACATCAGTGGAAAATTTGTCCCTGTTCTGACATTTGGGGGCTTTAGAGTAAGAATATCCGATTTAAAAATCATTCTTGCTTGACTTGGTGGATTTTTTTTCAATTAATGTTAATGTCCCAAGAAACATAACTAAAAGACAGCAAACAATTTTTTTGTTTTGATTTGGCTTTTGTTTGCTTGGTTGCTGGTGTGTTAAACTGAGCTTTTAACATCCCTAATTATCCCATATTCACTGCATCCAAATGAAGAGTATTACTGCTTATACAGATCCCTCTGTACCTGGAGGAAAGAAAAGCCTCTTTAAAATGGAGAAGGCAAGTTAAGGGCCCTCAAGCTGGATGAGAGTTTTAGGAGAATTGTAATGTTTGAAACATATAACTTTAAAGTTTTAAAACTGACTGGGCAGAATTTAGGTGGGGAACTTGTGGAGACAGTAGGAAAATGTTCTCATCCTCGTGAACATGCTTAAACATGTCTTCTGCTACTGGGTCTCTTACTTCTTCTATAATCATTGGAGTTAAAGATTATTCTGAAGAGAGGAAGAAAAAGGAATGTTCGTTTAAATAATAGATGGATAAATAAATGGTATTACTTCCCCCATTTCCAGAGGTGTGCTTTTTAATCAGGGTATTACTACTGTACTCTTTGCTGATCCTAATTTAACCATACACAAAGTAGAAATAATGCTATTTGCATGTCCAGGCTTGCACAGCAGTAGAAATATTCTACGAACATTAGCTACAAAAATTACAATGGGGTCACTTTTATTGCTAATTAAATAATCGCTTTATGCAAAAAGCAGCGTAAAATTGCATCAAGTATAAAATACGTTTAGCAAAAGCAGTTGCTACATTTAATAAACAGTTTTGTTCCAGATCTTTTCCATTGAACTAGAATTAATTTTAAGTTCTTTAAGTCCTTTCCCTATATTGTCTCACAGTACAACGCAGCAGTTAATTAGTGATACAGTTGACTGCTTTTATTGTACACTAACTTAAAAGAGAGTTATGGAACTGTAAATTAGAAAAATTCTATGTATATGTAGAACTTCTATATAATTGAGATGGTAGCATTTAAACATCAAGAAAATCAATTAGAAATACATACTGATGAGAGTAATTTCCAGCAATGTCTCAGTATTTTTTCTTTTTCTAAGTAGGAGCACACAACAAAGCTGCTCATTGCTTTTCTTTCTCCCACCCTGTTGATATAAACTGTTGTGTGAAATCCTGTTCTGAAATTCTCCTTTTCCCGTGGCATTTCAATGAGAGTAATTGATCTCCTGGCCTTCTCCAAGGGGGACTGTGCTAGCAAAGCAGGCCCTCCTCATGTTATTTCAGGAGAATTATTTATGGGAAAAGAGCTAAGGAAATAGGGTTATTACTAAGGACTTGGGAATGGAGGAAGATGAACAGAACTAAAGGTTGTAAATCAGATAAAGAATGGGACTGAAGGAAAAAAAAACACAGCAAGTCACGGGATCCAGTTCTGCTCTTGCTTCACACCAGTTTTCTGACACTGACCTAAACACTTCTACATAGCTATGAGGCGAGCTTCAGAGTTTGTGTTGTAATAATAGGTCTGGGAAAAAAAAAAAAAAAAAGAATTGTGAAATGCATGTACATCCCAGGACAGATCTCCAGCTGAGGGTAAATGACACAAATCTCAGAGTTCAGCAGAGCTGATGTGATTTAGATTTTTGGAGGGTCTGGTGTGTTCCTTTATTTTTTTGGATTTTTTGTTTTTTGGGTTTTTTTTTTATTATGAATAATTGATAATTATGCAAACTGTTACTAAAATTGATTAGTTATTTTGTGTATGGATTGTTCTTTTTCGGGGGTAAAATACTGTGTATGTTCAGCTCAAGCCAATACAGAAATATCCATCAGAGTTTCTCAATTTGCTGGACTTACACTGACATAAAATGACCACAAATCTCAGTTCAGTGTTCAGATTCTTTGAAATAAATCACTGAATTGCAGCCTTGGTATCTTGCCTTTTTGACTTACTGTGCTGCAGATGCCCTAATTGAGCAAAGTGGCTTTTTCATCCTGAAATCCTTCTTTGTCTTGTGGGCAGGACAGATGAACAGCTGGACAGATACAGAGCAGGGGAGAAATGCTGGAAGTTACAGCTACGTTCATGTCAGTCTGTTCTTGATTGCTCTGGGAAACTGCTGTAAATTGCTGTATCTTTTATAAATCATCCAAATGATCGTTGAATGGAAAACTTCAAGAGCAAGTAAGCCAGCCAAAAATTAATGAGGACGCATAATGAACTGCTATTTACCTGAGTGATTGATACTTTATTCTGAAGCATCCTATCTGTTCAAATACTTGGCTCAATCATGTCTCAGGTATTTCTTTCAGTGATTTGAATCTCTTCTTGGCTTAATAATTTTTGCTTCCTGTAACATTTTAGGTAAATGAGATTGTATGGAGAGAAAAGCGGAGCTAACACCATTCCAGTGGAGAATTTCTTGGCTCTACAACTTGTCTTTTCTCACTTCAGAGACTCTCCAAGTAACAGAACATATAATATAGCCTTTTAATGTGTGCATTGTTTCCAGCCTTCATTCTAATGGCAATGCTGTAAATTGAACTAACTGTTTGGTCATGTTTTAATAATTAACACTTTAACACAAAAGAGTCTTTTTTAGTATCCTGTCATTGAGTGAAGTTTCATAGGTGATTTAAAAAGTCTGTTTTGTCAATCTGCTCTGTAGTTACAAGGAAAGAGGTTTCAAAATTAAACCTAATGGGCCATATTTTTTCTAAAAGGGCCTCAGCCCAGACTTAATTTGTGCCTATAATACTGTGGTGTGATATTTGTGATTTTACTGCCTCTCTTTAGTAACAGCTCCTCAACAGTTTCTGTTCCTTGTTGTAGCTGGAGGCAAAGCTTTGCCTCAAGTCATGTTCCTGGTGCTTGAGGCCCAGCCCCTACTGCCAGGTGGGATATCTGCTTAGGGTATGGACAGTGATTCCTCCCCCCCTGCCCCGTGCCCCCTCCTGATTTAATGGGAAACATTTTGGTTTGGTAGATTTGCCAGATGTTTGGGGCTAAAGAGTAGGTTCACCAAGGTGTGATCTGATCCACTGGCCAGAAATTGCATTTCCCGTTGTATGATGGAGGTGGTGAGACACTGGCTCAGGCTGCCCAGGGAAGTTGTGGCTGTCCCCTCCCTGGAAGTGTTCAAGGCCAGGTTGGATGGGACCTTGAGCAGCCTGGTCTGGTGGGAGGTGTCCCTGCCCATGGCAGGGGGTTTTGAAGGGTGATCTTTGAGATCCCAACCATTCTGATTCTAAAATCAGGACATGTTTAACAAACAGAATGCCAGAGCTTCCTTGCAGGAGGTTTTGGAATTGCAAAGTGGTTCATACTCTGACATTGTTCAGCAGTGTATCTAAAGGTACATTCACATCACTGCAAGTCTGGAATATATCTGAAGTTAAGGGGGCTATTCTCCTTATCTTCATATCCATAGTCAGGTGAGGGAAACCATGCTCCAACACTTATTTGCTCTCTGGAAAGTGAGACAATCTACTGTGTAAAGAGAGAGGTTCTCTTTCCAACATAAACACCTGCCATGGGTAGTGTAGATACTCCTCATACTTGCTTTTGCTATTGAAGAGAAGTGACATTTCTTTCCTTTTTGTGTGACTATGAGGCATTAAAAAAATGCAGCATCTGCTATGGCTTTCCATTGCCAGCTTCTGTGTCCCTTCCTCTTCCCTGTTTTATTACTCTAGAGCTACAGGAGACCCCTCAGGGTAGGTAGGTTTATGTTCCACAATCAAATGTTCAGCAGAGGAAGATACATTGGCTGCTCTTAGAGGAAGCACTGTGGTGGTGCAAGTGGTCTAGCAGAGTGCCAATGGATGGGGAAATCAGCTTGTGCAAGGCTCTTTGCTTCTGCTTCAGGTGGGTCATGGTTGTAGCCAAGCCACTTGTCCTGACAAATCCCAGGACTGTCCCGACAAAACAGAGCTGGTGACTCAGATGAAATAGGCAATTTAGTTGACAAAATAGGGGATAAAATTAAAATACTGCCCAGAAGACTGATATGCTGCTTACTGGTATACTACCAGAGAGTTCACAGAGATTTAATCCAGAAGAAAACTATCTACAGGGACCACACCCACAATACGAACCTAAATTGCCAAATAACCCACTCTCCTTATGAAATAAATACATAACCACAATGCCGCAATGAAATGGAAAAAGCAATTTTTGCCCAGAGAATATTGTTCCTAAAGGCCCACAGGGCAAAGCTCAGAGCCCACCACACCCAAAAGTCAGTACTAGAGCAAGAAATGAAACGCCAGAAAAATAATGCAATCTTGTAAAAAAAAAAAAAACAAAACCCAAACCAAACAAAAAACCCAAATAAACAAACCCCAACACACACACACATACAAATTACTTCTCTCCTTCCCACCCTTCCTCACTTCCTTCTGTTTCTCATCCTAAGCATATTTCCAGAGAGCTGCTTAGCTGTATGGAATTTGTGAAG
The DNA here is from genome assembly GCF_036169615.1 of Heliangelus exortis. NCBI lineage: Eukaryota > Metazoa > Chordata > Aves > Apodiformes > Trochilidae > Heliangelus > Heliangelus exortis. The sequence goes on along the minus strand of NC_092422.1, from coordinate 26,985,599 downwards.
AGAAATCCAGATCCTGGGCATGTACAGCACCCCTGCTTGTCAAAACTAGTCCTGATCCCTTAGCAAGCAGCTCAGGACCCAGCACAAAGCCAGTACTCAGGGTACGGAGTGTTTTGATGAAGTAGCCTAGACCAGCACTCTTTATTCAGCTCAGATTGTAGCAAAAAAATCTCTCATCTAGTCCTCTTGCATTGCATCTTGCTACTCACTCATTCTTGCTGATGTATTTCTCTTCCAATCACAGAATACACAGTCTAAATGTAGATTTTTCGGGTCTTTTCCAGATAGCCAGGATTTTTCTTGATCCGAGATTGTGTTTCTGCTGGTTTTAATACACAGACAGTCAAAATATTTTTGATAGTTGGGACTTCTAGAGGTGTTCTCCACTGGCCTATTTCTGCTCTTGTTAAGATGAGCAATGAAATTCTCATCATCTTCAGAAGGAGTGGAGTTGAGACAGCAATGAAACCTACTGGAAATCTCATTTTTTGTGTTGGCAACTTTTTTTTATTGGCTTTTCTTCATAACCTGAAATAAAGCTGACACTGCTTTCCCTCTCTTTCTACTTTTTCCTACCCAGTCATGAGGGTAGAGTGGGTCTGTCACTGTTCCAGTATACTTCAGTGCCACACCTATGCAACTGTCCCTTTGCCATCCCATTTTTAGTGCGTTTGTGCCCTTAATTTGGAGGTTGTTATAAAACCAGGCCACTCTTTTTTTTTTTTTTCTTTTTTTTTTTAATATTTTTTCAGGAGATTGCACTCTCTGTAAAGGCAGGGAACAAAGGTGAATGGGCCTGTTTGGGTCATTTTGCTAGGGGCCATTGACTGAGGAAGTTTGTGAGCAATGATGGCACTGAAAGTAGCACAGTCAGGGCTGATGCTGAATGGGATAGGCAGGAGGATCCAGGCATCCCCCTGAAGGGGCTGAGACGTGGAGGGGTGTGTTGGTGGAACATTGCTTATTGCCCTGTACCAGGAAGAACAAGGCACCAGGGCTCTCCTGTACGTGTTGTACTGAACACAGCCTTCTCCAAGGTGAGTTAGTTTAGGAGGAGGGAGGACACCTGACTGATACCCCTCCTCAAAACCAGAATGTTTTCCTCTGGCCTCCATTCCAGTGAAGAGTGGCATCCTCCAGAGCAACAGCACAGTCATAATAATGAATGAGGCTCCAGAGTCTCAAATTCTGCTCCTGCCTGGCCAGTGTCCCATCCCTGTGATCCCTGGGTAGTAAAAATCATGAGTCAGCTCCCCCTCCCTCCCCAGCAGCCTGCTCGAGTGCAGTCAGGTCATGTTTTCAAGCTTTCCTCTGCAAACAGGAGGGATGGAAACTTCTGCAGGAATGAAAGTTGAGGTTTGTGTTCAGTCTCTTCGTTCCAAGCTGGGACTTGAACACCAGCTTTACGTTTGGGAAATGCTGGATAAATCAGGAGAGCTGGCAGTGATGGGGAGTGTTTTTATGCTGGTTTTTGTGGGGATGGAGGCCAAGCTACACCCCAGGATCTGAACGCTTGTGGGTTTGAAATGCAGCCTCCCACTTCTGAAGCTCTTTCTACTCTAAAATATGTTTTGAAAATAAAAAAATAGTATAAAGTGTACCTAAATGGCAGAGCACAGTGCCATGACAGACAGTGAAAACCTGCTCAGGACTTTTTAGCATACCTCAAAAACTGTAAGATGAGAAGTAGATTTTCTTGAAAAACTACAAGATGCTCCTCTCTCTTACCCCAGAAAATTACACCGAGTAAAAAAAATAAAAATACATACAGACAGCAAGCTGGTCTGGGAAAGAGCAAGAAGCAGAGCTGTACAACTGCTAAGAGTCACTTTAGATGTTTTTATGGTTCACTGTGCTAATTAAGATGTCTTATTTTCAATATTTGAGCAGGACAGTCTACAGCTAGTCCAGGAGTCTGAGCAGAAAGAGGAAGCAAGGATGAGTGAAGGGAGGCTGAAATGCAACACTTTCCTTTCTTTGGCAGGGCCAGTCTATGATCTGCTGCTCTCTGAATGTCTCTGTGTTTGACTCTTAAATGAAAAGGTGGTTGTGCATTTTATTTTTACATAATTTTTTGAAGTGAGAACTGAGGGAGTAAGAATCAATGTGAAGCCAGTGCACCTTGGGATGAATGAATAATGGAAGAGGACCATTGCTGCAGCCACATGTGGCATTGTTTACTTGTGTCACTGTAAATGATTAATGTCGAAAAGCTGAATTTAAACAAGTGAGATTGATGAGGGCTTTACGGGCTATTTTAGTGTAATTTAAAACAGTGCCTATGCTGGATGGTAAAAAGAAGAATGAAGACAGGACAGCCAGTGCTGTCAGCTTTTCTCCATCCTGATTCTGTCTTTGTACATCCCCGGCCAAAAGCAGAAGTCTTTGGCCATGCCCTCCAGAAAGTCAAGATTTTGAATGAATAATGGAGGGAAAAAAACAGAAGGCAGGGGGAAGATTTTAGTCTTGACCATATTGGCATATGCAGAGGTATTTGAGCTCACTCTTCTACATTAACCCTGTAGCTTGTAGCTTGAGAAGAGTTGGGTGCAGAGATACCTGAGGTGGCTGGATGTGTGCTGAGAGGGAAAGGCAGTGCTCAGATGCAGTTTAGCCATAATTGTCTGAGTCCAAACTAGTAAGTTCACACTGTTGAGACTTCCCATCTCCTGTGCGGTGTCCAGGTTACTGAGACTAATTTGTATCTAGATCTTACCCTGTTAAAGAGGTTGGTGTTAAGCTGTGTCTTGGGTTCTCTACTAATGTGCCTACCTAGTCCAGTCCTTGATACCATGAGGAAATTTCTTTAAGATAGTTTAAAAGGGAAATCCCAGTTTTCATAGGTCTTTCAAAGAAAAGACAGGTTATGGGTAAGGGTCTTCTACAGCCTAGCAACAATTTCTAGGAGATAAAAGGAGTTGTTCCTTAAGCATCTGTTAATAATTTGTCGGGGACATGGGAAATAACAACAACAGTCAAAAGGCAACCAAGAAACTTATCATGGATGGCTTCAACCAGAGGGCCATTTGATCTCCCGTGGCCAATAACAAATTTCCTTAGTGTTTCTATAAATAATAATGTTGTCTTCTCAAAACAGGAAGTCCTGTATCCAGTACAAGGTAACTTGATAGTGGACTTAAATCTTCTGCATGAGAAAGTGTTAGTTACATACCCAAAAAAGCACAGTTGCTGTGGTACCAGAGATCACAGTCGATTTAAATTTTCTTTCTACAAATCAAGTAGAGCATTGACCAAAAATCTGGAGCTTTAATAGGGACAGTTTTCCAAAGCTTAAAACATTTGCTGGCATAACTGGAATAACTGACTGAGCATATGCACTTTAAGTGAGAAGGTGCTGGGAAAAATCAGGAGTTGTTCAAGAATATTGTGCTAGTTGTTCCAAACCCCATGGTTCCACCAACAAAAAGGGTTATAAGGAACAACAGCAACAACAAAATTTCTTATTTAAACAGAAAACCAGTAAGACATTAAAGAATATATGAAGAACAGCAATAAATAAATAAAAAAAAAGGTTTGATCCCCAATGGAGTTAGAAAAAGATAAGGTATTTTTCAAAGCCTGCTAAAAGCCAAAACAATTCTCTGTCAGGTAAAAGCTAACTGCTAGATACATATGATAAAATCACAAACACTGTTAGAAAACGAGGGAAAGGTTGGTAAATACTTCTTATTTAAATCTATCTGTGACTGCCTGAAAGGCTGGGTTATGGGAAAGGAATTTTATTAGCTGCTAACAAAGACACTTATGGGCAATTTTCTAAAATCAGATGCTCAGTTTATGCCATGGAGATGCACATTTATTACCTGAGGAGTACTCTGAAGCATTAGTATTAATTTCCAGCATAACTGTAAGAATGAGGAACTTCTGAAGTCTTGCTATATGCTCATTGTCATTTTGTTCTCTGTTGATGAATCAAAGGGCTTCAGAACAATGCTCCCCATAGTGCTGTGGTTAAAAAGTTCCAGTTTAGAAAAAAAGAAAGAAAAAGAGGAAAAAAATCAAACCGCAAAACCCAAGCCTGTTGGTCACTGATCCTAAGATCCATCAACAGAGTTTTCTGTTTCAGTGGGCTTTTTATTTCTTGTTTTATCAGTCTGCAAGAAGCTGGCAGAGAGCCAGAAGTACCTGGCTGCAACCCCTGGCTCACATGTGTGACTTTAATGACCACGATGAGCAATATGTTAGGGCACAGGCAACCCAACAAGTCTCTGGAGAGTTGCAAGAACTGCTTCTTCTCACTGGGGATCCATAAGCCAACTGGATGATATGCACTGTTGGACCATGTACTCATTAGGTAATAGAATGAGATAGAGAAGAGAGTGTCAGACTCTTCACAGAGGTGCACATTGATAGGATAAGAGGCAGTGGATGGAAGCTGCAATCAAGGAAGTTCTGGTGGACATCAGGACCAATTTTGCTCAGAGAAGTGGTAAAATATTGGCATAGGCTGCCCTGAGAGGTTGTGGCATCTCCTGGCTGCACTATCACATCCATACCTTTACAAGCCTGTGATGGGTCCAATTTGACCCCACCTCCAGGGCTGAATGGGGAAGTCAAGGTAATTTATTCTATCTCAAATAGAAGCTTACATGGCATTTGGGGTACCCCCATATCTCAGTTAGTATCACAGCATGTATTTCAAATTAATGACTTTGGCTTTTAATTGACAGACTAAAAATGGGTTTATTATTACCTTGAAATCCGAGGGAACATTCAGACATCCTGAAATCATCATGAGATATAACTCAAGAAGTTTAATAGCAAACTCAGAGCGTGGCAACAAGTCTCCTGGCTTGAATAGGCAAACATTTATCTCCTACCAGATGTGCCTGGAGTTTTCTGAAAAGATGGAGTTTCAGAGTGTACTGTTAGCACCCGAGATCTTGCCCTTAGTGAAATCTCCTGGTTTCAATTTGATATTCATAAAGCTACCTAGCAAGCAAATCCACATTAATTTTTTTGTGGACTTCTGTTGCCTGAAGGTAGTTTTAGTGGTGGTTGCCTAGTCATAGCAGTAAGATAACCCTTTTTAACAATATGGTTTTGATGGGAAACTGCTTGAATGAAAACACTTCTGAAAACATTTGCACCAAACACTCAAATTAGGTCTAGTGGATTTATTTCACCTTGTTTTAGCAAAAATTGTCTATCTCCTCTCAAGAAAAGGGAAACTGTGGCAGAAATCATTAGTTACAAGGCAAAAACCATCAGGTCAAACCTGTCTTTTTTCTCCGTCAGCTAGTGTTAACTAATGAATCCTTCAGTGGTGAAGATTTCCATACATTATGAAACTGAACCATACTCAATTTGTGCTTTAGGTGCAGTCTCTGAAGCCTGCTAAGCACAATAAAACCACTTTAGCTAGTTGAGAGCTTGTATGTTTTGTTTATCAGCCTGCCTTTGATTTAGATTTAAAGGTTAAACTTATTTGGAGTTCTCATTTGATTTCCTAAGAGCCCATAGATTAGGAGAATATATGTGGCAATATTTGATCTGTTCAAACTCAGAGGTTTGAAAAATCAGCTGAAACATTTTCTGAGAACACCTATTTCTTGGCTCTGTTAGATTTCTAGTATTGGGGGATTTTTCTTCCCTTCTCCAAGAAAAATAACTTTCACTGTGCAAGAATGCAAGCCCTTATCTTTTTTCCTAAGGCCTGCATCTTGATATGCTTGCAATGTGATGCTAACACGATTCCTCAAGGAGTAACATGATAGTTTTCAGCAGTGGAAGGCTATCCAAACTTAGCCAAAATATGGCATTTGGAAAAGTAAGCTGTACATCATCTTTCTAAATGAGTCAAATGCAATCAGATTGCAAATAGCTGGCCTTCTTAAGCTTCCTTGGAAATTTCATAGACAGCTCAGAGCAGTATGATTTAAAGGTAAGGATTAGCATTTGCATGACTCAAAGTGGAAAAATGAGGTATAGATCATGAGCTCAAGCTCTTCTAACATGATATCTCTTTAGTTTAATAAAACAAGGCATTATTTTTGGGGAGGAGCTGGGCAAAAGCAATATTGCCTGAGCATAGATTAGGAGCTCATTCACCAACAAAAGAATGCAGAGGTTTTGGTGACTGCAGCTGTCTCAAGATCCTGATTTAATTCCTCCATTTTGCAACTATTGTTTTAATCTCTAGAGAAAGAGTGGCATTTTTAAAACACTAATTCCCACCTGCCTGGGTTTCTTCATTAAACCCAGTTGACAAATGTCTGCAAGGAACTTAAGGAGCAATTTTACATGAAACATTACACTGGAATATCTTGCAAAAACAAATTACTGTGTTCTTACACATTTTCTCCCCTTACTCTTTTTCATTGCCTTTGTGTTCTTCTCCTTCCTGTTTAGATGTGTGGCCAACTAGATGATTTTCAAAGGCTCCAGGGCTCAGGCCTTAAGGCCAGACTCCCACTGATGATGGAGGGCTCAAAGGGAAGAACACCAGCAGCTTTGCCTTCTCACAAAGTGTGAGTTTCAGCAAAAGGAAGGGGAACTTGAATTTTCTGGAGTTTGTCACTAAACCTCTAGGTGAAACTGAAGAATTATGTTTGCACTTCAGGTCAGATCTGCTGAGAAATGCCTGTGAACACCAGTACATTGGAGAAATGTATTCAAGAACATTTCATCCTTGTGAAAATATTACCCTGTTACAACTGCCAAGGTCACTGAGACCCAAAGTGATCTGCTGGTCATGAAAGTTAAAGATGCCTGGCGGCTACTATAATTAAGTTATGAGAGCTAGGAGAATAGGGGAAGCAGTTTTCCCACAAATATTTATTTGAATTTAAAAGTTAATTTAGACATGACCATGCTCAGAAATCTGGAGTTCTGGTGTTTGGTTTGTTTGGTTTTTGCTTTTTGGTTTTTTTTTTTTCTACTCGAAGACATTCAGGCACTGAAGCTGGATGCAAGTGCCCAAGCTCTTCCAGTTTCCAGAGCCCTTTGCTTCAGCCTGACTGAAGAGTAGAAGGAAAGGCTCAGGCTTGCATCAAACACTGTGGACATTTTGGATTCTTTTGCATCTCATGGGCAAAATCTATTCAATTACCTGGAGGAGAGGTACTAGCAGACAGAAAAAGAAATGTATTTTAAATTTCCACCAGTGTGTGTTTGTGGATGAACTTCCAAAATAAAAGAATGGTGACATTTGGATAAACTGCCTTTATAACCTGTAGTTAAGTTTTGTTGTATCAATGGATGCCTTCTGAGAAAGCTTTAAAATTCATATTGCCTGTCTATTGGAAAACGTTTTTTTGTTTGCTTTAAATTCTGCTTTCTGGATTTTGGTTAATTTTCCTTTTTCCCTCATGGGGTGCTGAGTTAGCAACTTCATAGGCAGGTATGTGCAATATCAAAAACCTACTATCTCTAGGCCCCAGCATAAAGTGGAAAAGATATCTGACACTCCTTCTCTGTGGTTGCCACTAGATGAAAATCTGCAACACTGGGTGTCAGGGAAATCAGGAGATGACCAAAAAACACAGAGTTGATATGTGTGAAACTGAAGTGCAAAGGGTGGTAATATAACAGGTTTTATGTGGCATATATTATCCCTGTGCCACCAGACTAAGCGTTCAGATTTTTCTATTGTTGCTTACAACAGAGATACAGAATTTTAAAAATATTTGCAGCACTAAATGGCAAAAACCCTCCAGTTGTGTCTTATGGTATTTTAACACGCACCGTACAAAGAACATTCAGCATCTTAAAGCACAATTAACCTGCAGCTAGCTGAGGGATTAAACATGACTATTCTCAACTTGAATGACCCCTTCCCCTAAGTCAAGCTGCCCATTTAGCGCCCTTAATAAATACGGGGATAATTTAAACCATGTGGCTGCAAATTGAAAACATGGGCTTTTGAACTATGTATTTTCTTTCTCATGTTGGAACTCCTCCCTGGAGATAGTCTCAAGTCCCATGATCTTGTAAAAGACAAATCTGTGTATCTTTTTTATTAAGTGTTTCATGATATATATTTTTTCAGCTCCATTACAGTGGATGCATCGAAAAGATGTATTCCGCTGACAGTACACAATACCCTCAAAGGCTCTTGATCCATTTATCAACTCAAACTAATAAAAGGAGGATAATATTTCCATGAAAAAAAATGTTTTAAAAGCAGCTTGACAGATTGGTAGAATGCATCAATTAAGTGTACAGAGAAATGGGAGGAAAAGTGGGGATCTTACTTTCTTTGCTAGCATTAGAATTAATAAAAAAAATATTTAATCTGTCCTTCAACAGGAAAAAAATAGAGTTCATTCCCAGCTTGCATACCTTGTGGTTTGAGCTGAAGAATGTTACACTCAAGTCTATATTCAACTACTGGTTTAAATTATAGCCTTTAGAAAATAATCTACCATTCACTTTAATTAATATCAACAATCACAGTCAGTTGGGGAAAAAAAAAAAACAACCACCACACAACACAGCATGCAAATGTGAAATTAAAAAAAGTCTCTGTCCATTTTTGTTTCATAAAAAAACATCAAAGAGTCTCATCTATTTGGCAGCATTTGTACCCAGTAACCTTGGGCTTCTTTCATGTTGATCCAAGGAAGGTTCACAACCAGTTTTCTCTAGTTGGTGGCTGATGAGGCACATCTGGCCCCATCATTTCATCTGCGGTCAGGAGAGACACAAAGTGCTCTGCTAGACTATTTTACCACAAGCTCTCTTTAGTACCTTCTTCCCCTGAGACAAAATTTTTAGGCTTGTCTTTCCTACCACCGTTTTGTGATTTATCCCAATGGAAAAAGTAGTGCCTGAGGTTCCCCTCCAGCATTGGGCCAGAGAAGGCACCTTTCAACATTCAATCTCACACCCTGATGGCTGACTTTGCTGTGCCTTTTTCTTCTTAAACTGGCAATGCTGAGGAAAAGGATCCTGTCCTGATGATGATGGGATATTCCTGTCCTCAGCTGAAAGGTCCACACATGTCACTGAAAATTGGGTGGTAGCAAATAAAAAAAGCATTGGAGGATGTTTTGCTCTGCAAATATTTCATGCAAGGACTCATACGGAGCCAAAATGGTTCAACACTACACGGTGGTGAACAAATCTGGCCTCTGATGAGTTCAATGGGCAGGCTGAGAGCCTCTGATTGAGTACTTGTGTTGAGCTTGTCTTCTAGGCTAATGTCAAAGATCATCATTAGTATTAGTGATAAAATTGTATTCATAATGTCATCCTGGAATCTGTGCACGCTCCTTGGATCAACAATGTGTCCCTTCTACTGACATTTGGCTGAAACAAACTGAGAAATATCAGGGCACAATATATTGAGGCCTTGTGATAAACTATTATTTTTCAAATCATAAGGTAAAGCAGTTGCAGAGGCAACATTTTGTGGAGTATATTACCCTTGAACAGCAACATTAATTTCTGTTTCGTTATTCTGTCACACTACCACCAACTCAATAAAGCTCCTCTTGTGAAACACAAGGCAGCAGCATACCCTTCCAAAACTTAGCCAACTGATGGCAATTAGCCAAACAGAATTTTTTTTCAGTGTTTCCTCTATTTTCTAACAGTACACTGAGTATATTTGGACCATATGGTTGTGTTAGTACTACTCTCCCTTATCACCGAATGAGTTGTCCACAGTGAATTTCTTACATTTCATTGCAGCTTCTCTTTTGTGAGGATATAGGATGAGAAAGAAACCTATGCCTTCAGATCTTAAGAAGGGTTTGCACATGATGCATCCAGTTTCCACATCTGCAGTGCCCACAGGTCCTTCAGAGAGATGCAAGTAGCAGTCCAGTTCACCCTTGGGAAGTTAGCACTTGGGGTGGTCCGTGTTGCTTGTCTGGGTCAACAGGTAGGGCCACAATGAGAAACCTGTTCAGTGGGAAACCTGATGTTAATTTATTGTCAGATTTCTCAATTTGTTTTTGGAGTTTTTAAAAGGTGGCGAGGAAGAGGTTAACTGACATTCCTAGATAATTATTTTTTTCAATATAAATTTTGAACGAGGTTCAAAAATTATAACTGGCAATTTTGCTTGACTAACCAGGAATGCAATTAGTAAGTTTTTTTTTTTCACAGTTTATTGCTTACAAATTTATGACTGTACAGTGATGTGCAATAAATTTGTATATTTTCCTTGCTTTGTGCATTGCCCTCCAGTCCCACTCCTGATGTGAGCAGACTACATTTGTCCTCAAGAAGGAAAGTAAAAGTGGTAAATGCACGAGGTAGCTCAGCCCTGCATCTCATTGGTTCTTACTTTCGTGCAGTTTGCTGGCAAGTGAAATCTCTGCTCATGTGCCAGAGTGACATCACCTCCATGGCATCAGGGAAACTTTGGTATATGATATAAAGGTAGGGGAAGGCTGTGTTACCTCAGTCAGAAAGGCTGCCAAATGAAAACAAGCAATGCTGAGTATAAGTTACACATACAATGTGGATCATTCTAGATGAGGTTCAGTGCTTTGCTGAATGGGGCCTTTTTTGAGTTTCCAACATTGCAGGTTTTCTGTGGGTACTTTCTCTTGGCCTTGTCTTTGTGTTTGTCTTTCTTCTATTTCAGTGCTGCTTAAATACCTGAGGAATCCTTTCTGTCAACAAATAAAAAGAGAGAAGTTGATGACTGCAGATGATTGGGCATCAACTGCTAGTTACCTAACTTTAAGTTAATATTTATATCAAATCCCCCAACTTTGAAATGGAGGTTTGTCTTGATTTAGTTTATTCCTTATGGTATCAAAATGTGGTGACAGCTTAAAAAAGAAAAATAACATACTGCTTCAGGGAGCAAAACCAGACTACAGCATTTTTAATGGTTTTAATTATATTACAGCACTGTTGGTCTTTTTTCTAAGTATTCACTCCTCATTTTTCTTTTGTTAGTAGCCAGTTGACAAGGGGAAGCTCTAATTCCCTCCTCATACTATTATGTTCAGCTTTGTAAATTCCAGTTGGAAACATTTTGTTTATCAGAGCTATATGAAGACTTGTTAAGTGGGTCTTCATTAGCTTCAACTTTTGAAAGATCCATCTGGTTAAAGCAAAAGCACTTTGCTCCTCTTTTCCTGTGCTTTCACATTGATTCTCCTGGTAGAAACTTTCCAGCTCTGTGCAGGGGAGAGAGATGACATCCGGATCCATGCAAGGAAATCCTGCAGAGTGAAACATTTCTGGTTATGAACAGTGGCAATAAGGAAATAGCTGAGCAAGAGCTGGAGCAGCCTGACACACGTGGTTGGCATCTCTGCTTTTAGGGCATATAGTGCCAGGCTCAGGTGCCAACACCTATGGGACAACATTTCCACCCTGACTCTGCTGGGCCAGGTGGCATCTGATGGACTGAAACCCCAATGTAAAAACAGGGCAAGAAGAAGTGGTTTGGGGAGGACCCTGTCTGGGACAGAGGGTCCATGTTCATAAACTTTTGCAAATGGTTGTTCCTCAAAATGAAAATGGTGGTATAAAATCATGGTTTCGAGGGAATATTTTGAGCCTATATGAAACTTCCAGCCAGTTCCTACAGGGACTTTCAAAAGGTCTTCTGTCCCTCCAGGCTCAAGAAATCCCTCATGGGCTTCAGGCCCAGGGAAATCCTGGCAAATTTCCAGTACACCTTGCAGTCCTGCCAATGTATCTGTGGAAGGGAACTGACAAGAAAAGGATTTTTTTTCCATATGGTTTTGGGTGAAATTGTCCGAGAAATAAAAGAGAGGGGAGGACAGGGAGAATTAGTTCACCCTTTGCCAGGAAACCCTGCCATTTTGCCACTTCCAGCATGAAAAACAGCTCTGTGACTGAAATCCTGCCAAGAAAGTGCCAAATAGAATGTAAATTCTGTATCAAGGTTTGTGTGTAGAGGCTGGGTCTTTAAAGATGTTATCTACCCATCTCATCTTTATTTCAGCATTTGCAGTTGTTGAATGCTTGAAAAAGAAAAGAAAGGAGTAGTAAATTACATGAATAGGGGAAAAAATCAGAAGAAAAAGCCTCCACTTCACAGCTGGAAAACTGGTCTTTATTATGCTTCTGTTCCCCATGATTGTTTTCTGATTTGGATCTCAATAGCTATACATGATTTTTAAACAGTCTTTAAAATGCCCATGTATATTTTTAAAGTGTTTAATCCTCACAGTTGTATCAACATACAACAAACTCATACAAGGACAGTAAAAAACGCGGGGTGAGCTTGCAGGAAACTGGAGATGTGTCACCACTGAAAGTTGCCATCATTGACCTGACAGATTTTAAGGGATTGTATTGATTCACTTGAAGTTGTCTCAGTGCAAGGAAACAAACTGGGTGATCTCTTGAGATCCACCCTATCCCTTCACTCAGTGATCTTATGGATTTTCTAGTGACAATATAGAGTTTGTTATTTTCTGCTGTTCCAAGTAATGAAATAAACTCTGTGGAAATTAATCTTCTATTTTGGTAAACAGACACCCTGATGGGAACCCAAAAGGCAGCAAGAAGATGCTTAGAAAACATAACCTACAAGGAAAGGTTGAGAGAATGGGGCTTGTTTTTCTGGAGGAGAAGAGACAAAGGGGGATGTGATACATTTTCCAGAATGTAAATGTTGTAACAAAGAGAACAGTGATTAAAAATGTTCCCTGTGGCTGCTAGGAAAAGGTCAACAGGAATTTAGCTTAATTTGCAGCAAGGAAGATTTGGGTTCCATGGTACAAAGCAACTTCTCAACTACAGGGGGTGATGAAACACAGCCTGCTTGGGGAGGCTGTGGCTCTCTCCATTTGCCTTCAAGAGTAGGAGAGAATGACATCTGTCAGGGGGTCACATCCTCTTTATTGCCCCAGGAGTGAGATGGATGAGGTGACACTGAGTCTCTTCCAGTCTTTTGTCTATGAAAAAAAATGGGATCCATGGACAAATTGCTACTACTGCTGACTCCTGGCAGATTGGCTTTGAACTGATGTTTGTGAGAGGTTGAGTCCTCCAATGTGCTGGTTTTCAGACACACCAGCCCTGCTGGCCTGTCTGAGCTGGTGGGCTGGGCATCTTCTCCACAACCTGAGCATCCTCATGGGTGTGGGTTTTGCTCAAGCGCTCGCTCACCCTGTTCAGGATGATTGCTGGATGCTTCAGTGTGCCCAAGTTACCCATTCCAGCTGTGGCCACCTGGCTGAGTTGTAGCCAACCTTCATGGCTTCAACAAAGCAACATTTCCCTTGCTCAGGTGTCAGGTAAACACACAGAGTGACACCTTCAGGTGCTGAAAGAGAAAGGGGTTTATGAATGATGTGAAACCTGACAAAACACCCACTCTGCTCTCAGCTCAGCAGCTGAATTCCTTCCTGCCAGGTTTGTGATTGCCACCTCATCTACCTGTGATGCTAAGGTGAGAATGAATGAACTGATGAGAAATTCCTCCTGGCTTCCCTAGGAGGAGAATAAAAGCCATCATCGTGCTACCACAGCCAAATTTCTCTCTTTTGTCATTAAAACTTACTGGAAACACAGCTTAGGTACAGATACTAGCATCTGTGAATCTAGGAGTTATTTCTTCTAATGACCACTTAAGGGAAATACTTGTAACACTGAAAAGCTGAATCCCCCTGTTCCCTGCAGTAATAAAAGCACCATAAATAGATTTCCTAGTCAGGCACTACCCTATTCATAGCAATGAACTCCCTGCAACTATGCAAATCCCCATAAACTGTTCTCTCTGGAAAATGGATTCCACTAAACACTTGTCAGTAAAAATGATGGAGGAGGAATCAAGCTTGATGCCAGCCTCCAGTAGGAAGGTCTCAGGCAGAGCAGCACCCTGTGCCATTCTCCCAGCATGCAGAGAGGTGCTGTTCCATTTACAGAAAGGTTGACTGAAACCAGAGGGAGCTAAGATGTGCATCTGAGAGTTAAATGGCACCCAGGTTTTGTAGGTCCCAGGGACTTCTTTTCCTCAGCACTCCTCTCAGACCAGCTGGGAACTGAAATTTCACCCCAAATGATGCCCCAGCACGTCCTGTTTGAGCCACAGCAGCAGCAATGAAGGACAAGTAGCCCTCTGGGGAGGTTGCCCCAAGGGACAAATGTGCCTAACCTCTGGAAGCAGCTGCTGGCACCCAAATAAAGGGGCTGAAGCAGGGTTTGAGCAGGCAGTAGTGACTGAAAAGAACAAGGTCCAAGCAGGGGACCCAGGGGGTGAAAGAGGCACGGAGGGAATGCTAGGCTCCATAATGTCTCTGTTGAGAGTCCTGATGGTAGCACATCCACTACAGAGCCTGTGTGGAGCTGATCTCAAAGGAGTCTTTGTTACGAGGGTTTTGCAAAACAGCTGTATATTTTTAAAGTTTTCATTATTAAAATATTTTGCAAAGACTTCTTGCAAAACTGCCCTGTTCTGTAGAAAGAGGCTTGGCAGGCCAGGATGCTGAAATGCCAGACTGAGGTTTCAGCAGGTCCTGCAGCAGCTGACACAGAGAGTAGTGGCCAATGACTCTGAGCTCTGCCAGCTCCTAATGAAAGCTAGAGCTAATTTTAAGCTAATTCTATGCTGAATGTTCTGATTGGTCTGGCCACAGGGAGCCGTCTACAGATCATTTTAATCTTGTAATTCTCTTTTATGTTTCTGTGTCTGATTTTAGAATAGAGCATGCCTTGCTTTTCAAGTTCAGAATATTTTCTGAATTAATTTACAAACCAGGCAGTGTGAAAACTTCACTACAGCTAATGACTGATGTTGCCAGTATTTATAATCTTAAGGCCATTTCTGTCTTGCATTCCTCTGCACACTTTGACCTACCTCCTGCAGTAAAAGCACATTTTTAGTAGTTTGATTCAACTTCAAATGTGAAATGAAATCAGAAACCTTTCTGCCTTTTATCAAATGAGATTTTCAATAGGTAGTTAACTTACCTGAGTTTTGTATCTACACATTTGCAATCTTTCTAAATTCTCCTCCTCCCTCCTCCCACACCCTGCCACCTCTGGTTCACTTCATCTCTAAAATTTTGCAAACTTTAATGTTAAAACACAAATTTCAGCCCATGCCACAGCTTTCCAATCCTGACCAGCCATGGGGGACTGGCTTTTCAAAAGAGGCCAGTTTTGCTGTTGGGAAGAGACCAAACCCTTCATATGCTGTAATAGGAACACTTTCTATTGTTTTCCAATAGAAAAAAAATAATAGAAATACTAGCAAGACAAGGCTTGGTAACATAACAAGACTCTGCCTGAAAGAGTCCAGCACAGAACCACCAAGATTAAGGGAGTGGAACATCTCCCTTATGAGCCTGAGGGAGCTGGGGCTCTTCAGCTTGGAGAAGAGGAGAATGAGGGGTGACCTCATTCATGTTTATAAATAAGTAAAGGGTGAGTGCCAGGAAGATGGAATCAGGCTCTTCTCAGTTTTGTCCAATGATAGGACAACAGGCAACAGCTGGAGCATGAAGGTTCCACATAAATATAAGTAAAAACCTTTGCACTGTGAGGGTGACAGAGCACTGGCACAGGCTGCCCAGGGAGGTTGTGGAGTCTCCTTCCCTGGAGACATTCAAACCCTACCTGGACATGTTCCTGTGTGACCTGCTGGAGGTGACCCTGCTCTGGCAGGGGGGTTGGACTCGATGATCTTTTGAGGTCCATTCCAACCCCTAACTTTCTGTGATTTTGTAACAATTTGGGTTAGTTTCACCCCCCAGTTACACTCTTGTGGCCCTGGGATATTTATTCTCTGTTCTGCTCCCTAGATAAGTGCTGAAAGCCTTAATTTGCCCACATAACTTCAGACAGAGCATTTTGATGAGCAGGCCACCTTTGCCAAGGTTCAGACCTTGAATTTATAGTGGATACTCTGCTACTGTCTTCTTGGTAAAGGATGTCTCTGGCTGGACAGGCTTTGCCTCTGCAGAATGCTTTAGAGATGGAGATGTCACAGCCACTTCTGCCTCTGCTGGGTCCCTCCTGTGCATATTCAGGCATGTGACCTGCCATTCCCCTGGAATTGTTTCAAGCCGCTGAATTAACAGAACCAGTTCATAAAGTCTTTGACTGAGTTTATCCCCTCCTGTTTTTAATAACGTGGCAGGAACAGGGCATTGTCAAAACCTGGCTCCGGACCCTTTCTGAGCCCTAAATCTGATTACTGCTGGGATGGCTTTGAAAGTTGGCTTAGAACTGCTCTGCAGGCTGGAAAAAATGTCATCAACCTTTCTCCTTTGTCACTGTCCCTTTGGGGATGACAGCAAAGTGCTCTGTCCTGCTATAACTGCTACTGTGTTTGCAGCTGAACAGCTGCATGGTATCTCCTGCAGCACCTCAGGCCCTGGGCTACAAGCACAGAGATGACAGGTTGTGTACTGATATTTGGCAGAGTTACAGCCCCTTCCCATGTCTCTTCTCTTTTCTACGAGGACATGCTTTGAAATTTGGAGGGCTCCATTTTTCCAACATGCCCAAGCTCCTTGTAGTTGACAGCCTCTATGTCATCGTCTTGGTCAGATGCTCTTAGGAGCACTCTCCTGCTCTGTCTCCTCCACCCCAGAAATATAATCTTGTCAGTCTAGCAGCATGTGACCCTTTGCCACATGTTGATCTTCCAAGATTGTCCCAGGTCTTTATCAAGCCATCCCTTGTTCTTTATACTTGGATTTCTTCCAAAGGTTGCCCTACCGCCTTGCATCTCTTTGTACAATATTCCCAGTGGTGTCCCACTGGGATACCAGCCTCCTCCATCTCTTTCAGGCCTGAGTTTTCTAGAGTGTCAGACTTCCTGGTTTGTTGATATTTCAGTCTATAGTTTTTATTCCCCAAGACTGTGTTGTCACTGCAGCTCAGCTGTTTCCTTTGGTTTCTCATCATAAGAAAGCTGTCTTTCACCAGAGCTATTACTAGGTAATCCTTTGCTCATAGAGTGAAAGTTATTTTTTGCGTCTTGAATCAATATCTTTAAGGTTATCTCTCTGGAAGTGCTTCTCTATAGATCCCCAGGTGCCACTGTGAATGCTCATACAAGAAAACATTGACTGTGAATCTGTTACTTCCTTTTGAGGCTTGGACAGAGGTGCTTTTTTCTGCTCTCCTTTCCCTTGAACAGCTCAGAAAGTGTGGCCATTTCATGCTTATATAGGATTTGATGATGCTCCTCAATACATGTGGATCACTATGGGACTTTTCATGACACAAGTGGCAAATGTCAATGTCTCTTTGAGCACATATACAAGTAACAAACCCCACCACATGGTGATTAACTACCTCTAATTTTCTTCTTTCTTTGGTACAAGCCAGTAGTTGCCCTGAGCAGTTTTCTCACTGACACTGGCAGCTGCATTCATCTCAGTTTTATACTGGGACTAGATTGGGCCCTTACCCTGAGTCAGCCTAAAATTACCATTTCTCTCTTCCATGTTCTCCCATCCATAAAGCCCTTTTAGTCCCTCATTGCACACTGGCACAGCTCATGTCAAATAGCTGTGACCTCAGAGAAGTGGTTTCAAGGCAGGTGGGATGTACCTTGACTCTGAGACATTTACTCCAGTGACAACCTAACCTGAAGCCTGACACAGCAGTCAGGAGCAGTAATTTTGCCCTAGCAAAGTGCAAGTTTCCCAGAGTAATTTTACCCTGATTTAGGTAACCACACATTAGGTGTGGCAGGAGGGAACTGCTACCTGAATACTTCAAGTCCCTGGAGGGTTTTTGCAGCTGACGCTGCCACCTCTTCTCCTCCTGCTATTACCCAGGCTGGAGTCACCACATCTAGGATAAACCTGCTTTGATTCAGTCTCAGATTTTGAACCCCGAGTCAGCAATTAATTTCCCAAAAGGCATCAGAGCTTGTGCTGTGCATTGTGGTCTTTATTCCTTTAAACCTCCAGGGGAGTTGGCACTGAACCTTTCTTCTTCCCATTGCACCCAGTCTTTCTCATTATGCTCTTCTGTAGCTGTTGTAACAGCCCGAAGAGAAGAATATTCTTTACAAGGAGTACCTGCTTCAAAAGTCCTGGGAAGAAATACAGTTTCTGAAAATGTTAAGAGTCTGAGCTCCCCCTCCTTGCAGAGCCCCCAGGCCAAAACACCTTCACACTTGGAGCTTCGAGATGTGCTCAAGGTGTCTCCTCCCTCCTGGTGCCTCTTCCAGCTCTCAATTTCAACCAAATAGAGAGAAAGCAGGTACCTCCAGAGAGGCTGCTCAAGGAGGTGCTGCATCCCTGCAGGAGCCCAGGGAGCTAAGGGTGGGGGTGTTCAAGTGGTACATGCCCAAACCACATCTCTCCCCTCTCCTACCTTTGTACTGGCTGCACCGACTGCAGGCACCAAGGTGGTGGGCAGCTTGCCACTCTCCAGATGGACTTGCTGCCTCTAGTTTTCTTCTATTTTTTATTTCTTTTTCTTTTCCTTGCTGCAGGCTAAACCCTGATCCTAGGCAAGTCAGTGGCAAAACTCTCATCTATTTCTTGAGGACTGGGGTTTGGCCCTGAATCAGGGTGAAATGGCAAATGGGTTGTGACAGAGTATTTGTACTGAGACAGATAGGTGAAAACTTGAATTGTGCCCCAATGTTTTGGCTGCTGTAGCATCTGGACTAACACTGATTCACCTGAACGCTGACTATGAATTATCCATGTTCTTAAGATTGTGCTGGAGCACCCAAATACATCTTTTCCCCTTGGAGTCTGCATGCAGCCCGACACGTTAAGGTCAAGAGCTGCTCTCCAGAGGGAAGCAGATGGTCTCTTGAGTGATGTGTTTTCAGTCACTGAGCATAAATATGAAAAAGCCTTCTTATTTTCCAAGCATGTGAAAGTCAGTAATGTAGAACAGTCTCTGGGAATCTTAATATGTGAATAAACATGTGTGTTGTAAGAGTTTATTTTGGCCTTTGTGTTCACTATGGATTCCTAAAATTAAATGATACCCGAATACTATATATCATTGTTTTTATTAATTTGGTTCAAACGTCAGAGCCAGGCCAAAAGGCTGTTTCAATTTGAGTAGATTTATAATAATTCTGACCTTCCTAATGAACTAAACAAAAGCAACTCTGGAGTCAGTAAATGTTCACTTTGTGGAAGTCTCTGTATATTAAGAATTCCAAATACATGATGGATATTCTGAAGTTTCTATGGTGTAGCAGAGCTGTATTGCAGAGGAGATGGGATGAAGATGATTGCTGAAAAATCTCTGTATAACAAATTGTACTGAATTTTAAAGCCCAATCCTGCTCTCTCCCTGTGTGATGCAGCCTTTAGCAAGGAGTCTTAGGCAAAAGCATCAGATAAGGACCATCCTATTCTTTATGTCCCACAAAGTATGTCACACCATGTCCAAGCACATTGCCCTGTGTATCCTCTGTACCACTTTTACCATCTGGCAGTCTGAAGCTCTGTGCTCTTCCTCCATCCCCCCACCAATGTAGGAAAGTGGGAACCAGTGGGACATTTCCAGCCATCACTTGCCATGCTGGGATCCAGACAAATCATTTGGTTTTGTCTCAGGCAGAATCACCTGGGCAGTTTCTCCAAACCCAGGCTGCATATAGAAGCCAGTATCTGCTCCTTCTTCCCAAAATAGCTGTGTCTAAGAGGGCAGGGAGGAACATCAAAACTTTTAAAATAACCTACACAACATTTGGAGCACCTCTTTCAATCCTGTTTTGAGCCAGTGGAAAGAAACCCACGGATTTAAGAGAGATTTGGATTAGACTCTTAACATTGCGTATATGTCTAAGAGGGGTACAAAGTAGAAAATCAGGGAAATGCTATTAAGTATTTTTTTCCCCCTAATTCTTCACCTGTACCAGCTGTTGGAAAACATCTTGCCAAACATCCTCTCTCATCATGCTCACTACAGAAATTTCCTGAGCTTGTCCAGCCAACCAAAACATTAATTTCTACTAAGACACACACAACCCCCCACCTTTCTCGCCAGCTCAAGTAACATTAAATGTTTTATTCAAACACAGAAAAACACAGAGATTCAGAGCTGAGGCTGCTGCTTCTCTATGAGCTCTGTGTATTTTTAATGGTTCTGGCTAAAGATGTGAGGTAAGGAAGAAGTGGAAGTGAGAATAGTGAATTCCACATTAAAAGAGTCATATGCAGGTTTTTAACAGCATTTTAAAGTGCACCTGAAGAATTTGCAGTTGCATCCATCTTGTGTGCAGAAAATTGAGTGGCTGTGCAACTTCTTTGTGTGCAACAAAGGAGCAACAGCAAATGCCTGCATAAAATGTCATATCTCTGTTCATTTGCCCACTTGCCAAATGCAAATAGACAAGCCTTCAAGTTTCGGAAAAAAGGGCTGTGTGGGAGTCTGTGATAGAAATATGCCCTTTCATGGTCTTGAGTTGTTTCCTCAGTTTGTTCTTGTCTGCTTACTCCCCCCCCCTCTATATCTAAGCCATGTAATGAGGGTAAAAAAAATCCTCTGACAGTCGGAGGCATCCCCATAATCAACAGCTCGTTGGTTCTTATGAGTATTAAAGCCCAGAAATGAATGCTGCAAGAAACTTTATCTGGGAGCTGACTGACTGATGGACAGAGCAAGCCACAATGACAGGCATTTACAAACCCAGCTGGCTGTGCCACACTCATGCTCTTGAGTGTGAGCAGAATGTATTGTCCCTCCCCTGAAAAGTCTTACAGCACAGTCATTCCTTTATGAATTTTGATAACTGGGTTGCACAGCACAGATTTTAAATCCCTCAAGACACTAACCCACTGATTGTCTGCAGTTTTTTTAATGTGGATTTATTTTTTTGAGTGAGAGAAATGTTCCTAGTTGCCAGCATACACTAACACTATTGGCTGAAAAGGGATTTAAAAACATTGTTTGGCCTTGAAATGAAAGGAAAAATCCTTCTAAAGTCCTGCTAAACTTGTTTTTTGGAGGTTGTTGTTAGATCTGTACCCTAAGCCTGCTTTTAACTTCTTTTGACTCAAAGCTTATTTGTTTCTTAAGAAAATAGGATCCCAGGGACTTTTTTTGCCCAGTAGATGCGTTGTAATTGAGGCCACAATGTATGGGCTTAGCAGAGGGATCTCACTGGTCATCTGTTTTTTGAATTCTAGCTTTGATTCACTTGTTGATTCAGGGGAAATTTTTGCCAAGTGAGACTTATTTCACCCCATTCCTAATGAAATAAGTTTAGCCAAGTGATGACAGCACCAGACAACTGAAAACACCTCTGAGGCTTGCAATGTTCTCATGCAGATCCTCAGACCCTCTTACCAATGTCCCCAGCTCCCTGTTTCCCAAAGAGGGGTAGCTGGGTGTTAAAGGAAGGGACTCCCAGAAGCCAGGATAATGAAGGAGCTGCTACATTGTGGGAGCCTCATTGTGTTTCAGGTCCTTCCACCACAGAATTCACCTGCCCCAAGGTAAATGCTGGGAGGCAATTCCAAGATTTAGAAGCTTTGGTGTGAATATTCCCTGGGGAGGTGGGCTGACCCCATTGATAGGCCAGAGGGACCACACTTCTGCTGTCAGCCACATCTCAGATCCTCCAACAAGCCTTTCAAAAACCTATAGTAGTGGACATGCCATGGTTCATTTATTCCTGTGTGACCTTCCTTTTAGCATTAGGAAAGTGTTTCCTGATCTCTAACTCCAGTTCTCCTTCCTTTAATCTGTGCCTGTCTCCTGTCATCCCATGCCCCATGCCAGAAAGTCATCTCTTCTAAAGCAATCTGATTATTTTAAAGTTGCCTCCTGATATGTGTTTCTAGGCCTCCAATGAGCCCTTTTCTTGTTCTTTTGGCTTAGTACAACTCAATCATATCTTTTTTTGGTGAACAGTGCCCTAGACTACACACAGATATTCACAGTTACCTTGTGAAGCTGAAACTTGATTGCTTGTCTCCCGAGGTGTAATTCTGCATGTCCATTGCCAGTCTGGGGTTAACCCCTCCTGCCAGAGCACAAAGTTGTTGTTCTGCTTCTGGTCAACTACAGACTCTAGAAGGTTTTCTGCAGAACTGCTCTCCAGGCAGATGTTCTGCATCCTGCAGCATACAGACAGCTATTCATGGTGAGATGCAGAATTGGTAAGCTCGCCCCTAGAGCAGCAGGTTTTTCTGTTAGACCTTAAAAATAGTGGTTTGCCAAGATAATTTTGAATTCTAATCCTGTCCTCCAAACTCCTGACAGTCCTTCCCTGCTGGCTGCCATCTGTATATCCTCTCTATTCCATCATCGAGGGATGAATAAAAATATTGAACATAACTAAAGCTGGAAGAGGCTGTGCCACACCTAGCCCATATGTCCTTCCTCTTTGACTGGTACTACAATATTCTCTCAGGACATCCCTCCTGCCCTCCATGTCTTCCTCTGGATTACATCTTCCAAAGCTGACTTCAGTGACAGTTTTCCTCACCAGGGAAAACTGGTGAGACCAAAGTCAGAGGCTGGGTTATACAACTCCTGTCTTTTCTCCATGTTTTTGCTTACTATTATTAAATTATTTTTTCTCATAATAAAAAATTCTAAGAATAATTACCTGATAGGTGCTTAATTTTTCTGGAGGTTGACGTGACAATGTTCCTTTCCTCTCTCCCATTATTGCCCAGATGATGTCTTTCTGAAAGTAGTGCAGAACAGTGCATCACACTAACAGTAATATAAATACATTAATACAAAACTTTCAGACTTATTGCATCTTTACATACATTTAAATCTTTAAATGTATGAAATACATTTAAAATTTAAGTACTTTTTAAAATTTTTTTTATACCTGGTCTCTTGGGACTTTTGCGCCTCACATCTATTATTTTCTGTAGTTATTCCTCCTCCCTGCTGTCCCATGGTAGTCATCCTCTGCTTCCAGAAGCTGTCTGAGCAGGTAGTGCCTTCCTCCACAGAAATATCGTCTTCAGTCTTGGGAGTTTCTCTCACTTCTCTAAAATTACTTTCAAACTAACCTTGATGGTTTGAAGATCCAAAGTTACTCTGTGCTATCAAAGCACTTGTGAAATTTTCCCCTTTTATCACCCCCTAAATCACACCCCTCAGGCCTGACCTCCTGTGGTCTCAACTTTAGGGCAATTCAGAGCATTTTAATCAATAATGCAATATGATTTTTGGGGACCCTTCTCATCTCTGGCCCTGGAGGAGAGCAGGGGAGTGGGCAACCCTCCTGGTAACAATGGCAGCAAAGAGGGGATGAGCGCTGGGCTTGGTAACTCCTCATCTTTAGAGGGAAGCTCAAATTTTGGGCTTATTAAATTGCCCTGTCATTATAAAGGCACTGCAGTGGCTCGGATCTAAAACCTACCCAGGCTGATTAGGAATGTGTCAGATGCTGAACCCCTCAAAAGCGCTAATACCTTACTACCCTTTTATGTGGTTTAAGTCCTGCATTTGTTTTGGAGCCAGCAGACAGTGCCAGGAAAGAAGAAGAAGCAACCTTTGCCAGTCCTCCCTTTGTAAACCTTCATTGCACAGTGGGAAGCAGGAGAATTTACTTTAACTAAAGCCAAGTCAGTGGTTTAATCTTTGTAAACATGTCTTAAGTGCCCTGCCTCTTATCTTTATGCCATGCTTTTTGTACCAAAAAAGAATGGGTAAAAAGCTGTTCAGCCAGAAATATCACAGTTCTGACATGAAAACTGGTCATTAATCACTTCTCTGTGGAGAGCTGTGTGTGTGTGTGTGTGTGTGTGTGTCAGAGACCATGTTTGTGCTCCTGTGTTGTTGAATCAGCTACTGGTGGCCTACAGTGCAAACAGAGGCTGCTCCTGCAAGTGCCAGCACACAAGAGAGGAAAGAAAGAAAAGAAGGAAGGAAGGAAGGAAGGAAGGAAGGAAGGAAGGAAGGAAGGAAGGAAGGAAGGAAGGAAGGAAGGAAGGAAGGAAGGAAGGAAGGAAGGAAGGAAGGAAGGAAGGAAGGAAGGAAGGAAGGAAGGAAGGAAGGAAGGAAGGAAGGAAGGAAGGAAGGAAGGAAGGAAGGAAGGAAGGAAGGAAGGAAGGAAGGAAGGAAGGAAGGAAGGAAGGAAGGAAGGAAGGAAGGAAGGAAGGAAGGAAGGAAGGAAGGAAGGATAGATGATGAGTAGAAGGTGATCTATCGATCTATCACTCTACTTGCATGTATGTGTGTGCATAAATCAGAGAAATGTTTTTAAATATTTCTCTTTTTAAAAATAAAATCATCATGCAAGTCCAGTTTGCTACCTTTTTCAGCCATTGTAGAAAGAGGTTAGCAGGTGGAATGCTCATTGTTCACCAAAAGCAGGTGTGAGCAATGTCAGTTTGAAGGCTCAGCTTTTCATAGAAATGTTTCCTCTCTATGGCACACATTTTCACAGAGTAGGATAGACTCTTATGTCACAGGGAATTTGAGGCAAAAGGTAATACCACTTCTTGCAGTAACATGAAACTGAGAGATCTGCATGTAAATCTGGTGGACCAGAAAAAAGCTGACAGTGAATCCCCTAGATAAAATGTGAGCTCCAAGACCTGCACTTCCTATATTTGTATGAGGCAGTTTTCTTTACCTCACATCTTTGACCTACACAGAGGCAGGCAACCAGGGGATGTTACCCAGGGAACATTGTGTTTACACACCTTTCCTTCAAGTGAATCTTACTTTTTAATCCTTCTTTTATTATATTGATAATGATAAACAGCAAACTGAGTGGACTGTGCATTAAAGCCACATTTTACCCAGAAACTTTGTGGAGTACCTACAGGCAGACTGTTTAGGTTTTAACATCAGAGGGGATCCCTTTGTGTGAACGAGGAGCCTTAGCATCCTCTGAATCTCTGCTGATGGAGGATACTACACAATGGTGACCTGTTGTGGGCTGCTAAAAGTGGTGTTTCTATTAAAGTCTGTGAAACATATGCTACTGGTTCCTAGAGGGGTCAGCAGGAAGTTTCCTCAGAATACAGTCAGCTGGGAAAAGAAGCAAATTATGGAGATACCTATGTATCTGTCTGTCTCTCTATCTATTTATCTGTCTGTCTATCTATCTATCCATCCATCCATCCTGGTTTGGTCCAGGATAGAACTAATTTTCTGTCTTGTAATTTTGCTTTCAGCAAAGCCTCTTCTGAGTAGCTGTACTTGCTGAGATTAACATCAAATTTCTCAGACAGTGTCTGCTTCTAGAACTGGTAACACTCGATGTTTATAGTTGTGGCAAGAGAATGGTCTGCAGAACCAAGGCCACTGCTCAGTTCTGAGGAACATCTTCTGCACCTGAAAGAGAAAGGGAGAAAAGGGGTCACACCTGCACCCTCCTTTGGGGGTGAGTGGATAAGACCGGTGACCAAAATTGAACAACTGGAGTATTCCATTCCACACACATCATACTTGGTATAAATTTGAGGGATCATGAGGGTCAAGCCCCTTCCTTCCTTCCTTCTTCTCTGTCCATGGGTGGCATCCTGGGAGGATTCCATCTGGTCCTCTGCCTGTGGTCCTGATCCATGCCATCCTGAATCTGTGTGTTCCTGCCTCCAGCTCCTGACTGCTGCTGACTCCAGGAGCTCACCCTGGGGCTTTTCCAGGGCTGCCCTGGAGCCTTGGGGGTGATGTGGGTGTTATAGGGGGAGAGAGGGGAGGGACATCATATAGCTTTTGTGTGTATTTGTATATATTTAATAATTTCTTTTTTTCATCATTGCTGTTACTTTAAAGCTGTGTAGTTTAATTTTCAAAAAAATTTTCTCTCTTCCTTATTCTCTCTCCTTCTTTTATCAGGGAGGGGGATTAATAGAGAGCATCCATCACTTGATTAATTGCTGGCCCAGCACTAAATTGTGACACTGGCTGTCTAGATATACTTCTAAATCAAACTTAAATAAAACCCAAGACCTCTATTGCACAGGAGGAGAGACCTGGAGGAGGTCCCCTGTTTGTAACAGTTTTTATCTTTTGGATACCCTGACATAGTCTGAATTTTCTGTACTAAACTAACCTGAGAAAAATCCTGCCACTGCAAACGTTACAGACAACATTTTCAGTGCTACATCCAACTAGGAAATCTCCAACATTAGATCCTGTCTTTATTGCAGCAGAGAGACTGATTATAGAATGAACAATTGGGTATAACAGATAACAGTGGGGTTATATATATTGTTATCTACAAACAGAATGAAGTCCAAGCCAAAGAAACATATTCATTATGCCTTAAAGAGAAAATTTATTTTAGCTGAAAACAATGCTGGGAGAAATTCATCAGGGAGAGAGGCTTTATTAACAGGGAAATCTGAATGATGGTTTAGAATCGTTGGATAATACTTAAATAGATGCCCCAAAAAAAGGCACACCCAAGAAAGAAATCTGCACTCATTAAATTGCCTGCCTCAGAAGGGAAGAAAAACTTCTTACACATATGTGTACTGGGGCCCCAAGGGAAAATGCAAAGAGTGCCTAATGACAATATATATAAAGGAGAAGGTAGGTTTTGAAAAAAATTGGTAAAAGAGCAACAGGTCATGAGGAGAGCCATGACAGATCTGAAAAAGTTGCCTGTTTAGGAATATTTTGTTGTATGTTTGGGATTTTATTTAAGTATTTGCAGAAAATAGAGGATACTAACAAAGACATGAGCCTCTTAAGAGATGGAAATAGTAAAAATACCAATAAGATTAGAAAAAAAAAAAAGCAAAAAAGAGGCTTATTCTGTAATATTTTTTGTCCAGTAGGGACACCCCCTCCTATTAATTTATTCATGTTAACCAACAGTGATCATAGTTTTAGTTATAGTTGTAATTAAAGAGGAGGTTAAATAGCAGATAATAAAGTCAGGCAAAGATCCAAGTAACCTGTACCCAGCTGCCTGAAAAAGAAGAAGTCAGCCAAAGAAAATAAATCTTAGCACACTGGGGAAGTTCCAGATGCTTGGGAGAAAACCTGTGTGAGAAATGGCACGACCTGGAAAATTTGTAGACCTGTCAGTCTGATGGTGACCCCAGGGATCTGAGTTGGTACTGCATAACATTTTTATCAGGCAACAAGAGTGATGTAGAATCAATGGGGCACGTGCCAGATGCACCAAAGATGGACAAACCTCTGGCCTCAAAATACTCCTGCACAGGGGTATGTTCATCATCTAAAGACACTTCTGGTATGTGTGTGTTTCTGTGTGTTGTGGAAAAGGGAGCTGGGGGAGAAAGGAAGCAAGTGGAAATAAGAGATTTTACAATGATGTTGATTTTCCTGAGACTGTTCACAAATAAAGCACAAATATATGCTGGACTGGAAAATATAGCTGATAAAGAGAGATCTGAAGGAACCATCAAAGCAGAGAGTGGGTTGATTACAACCTCTAACAATGTTAACAGCCAGCTGAGGAGACTGTTCCATTCTGCCAGACAGAGGCACAAAACAAGATCCAGTGGCTGGAGTTGGAAATGGGGTTTTAATTTAAAGTAATTGAAGGTAAGAAAGTACATTGGAATAACTTTCTTTGGAACAACTCACAAAGGATAAAAAAAATGTTTATACTGGAAGTTTTTCCAGAAAGGTCTGTTTTATTCCAATCATTGTCTCTGGACCTGATGCAGGAACTGATCTCAGTAAGTTCTCTGGTCCATGCAAAAAGGACGTTGGTTTCAAGGCTTGTGGTGAGTCCTCCCCTTAAAATCTATGGCCTGCAGAGACACAAAATCAATGATGCATGATGAGGGATCCAGTCTATATCAGGTGCCTTACAAAGGTGGCCCCATTCCTGGTTAAATAAGAGATTTTTTAATTGAAGAGACACTTTGTTCAAGAAGGTGAAAACCATTTAGGTTTTACATTAGTGTAACAGCCTGGAGGTTAAAAAAAACCAACAAACCAGTGTCATGATCTAACCATAAAATTAGTAAATGGTGCAGTAGGAGAAGGGAAGTTATTCACTGTCTTCAGTATCTTATTTACCACATCACATTCAAGTATTTCCCTGGACTGGAAAAGATACTTCTTATTGCATACATTAGACTCAGCCATTTGGGAAAAGGGAGGGGGGGGAGGGGATTGGGTGGTTTTGCTTTTTTTCCTGTTTGAGCCACTGTAATGAGATGTAAAAATAAGAAAGTTGGCAGTATCATTAGTTCCCAATAACACCATTTCACCTCCTTCTTACCCAACTCTGAAAAAGAAGAAAAGGAAAAGAAAAGGTTTTAAAAGCAAGAAGCACTATGCAAGGATCTAAGATAAGATGTAGTTACAAGAAAGGTCATCGAAGTTGCTGTCTGCTGTGTCTTTTTTGTTAAACCAGCTCACACTTGAAATAAACCAGCAGTGGGGGACATCTGTGGACTGCCAAAGATGGTGCAAAGTTGGTGAAAATCTCTGTGGCTCCTGTGATTCACAGATACCAGCCAAATGTGAACAAAAGCTTTTTCTTTTGTTACACACACAGTATTGTGGCTTGAATCACAGAGCCCTATTGTTGGGTTATTTTATCTTATTCCTTTTGTAGATTCAAGTACAGAAATGGGCTTAAAGAGATGTTTGGGCAGAACTTGTCTTGCATGTGGATGACTGAAGTGGTCCTTCTCATCTCAGGCTCCTTCTCACAGCTTTTTCTCCTTGGCCCTTTCTTCCCTCTCACTATTTGTCATCCAGAGAAGTTACTGCAGGTGGGCTGCAGGTTGCTGTGACCATGGGCCACCTCAGGGCAGTTTTCAAGAACCACCAGGGTCTTGGATAATTATTTGGGTGTTTAAAGTACACTAATGGCAGCAACACTATGGCAGAGGGGATCTGCAATCTTAAACCTAGTTCTACAGTCCAGTCACACCACTGTTTTGGGGGAAATGTCAGGAGCCCAAAAGTTCCTTTTCACTAGGACTTGATGCCATATTTTGTCAGCAAAAGTGGTGAATGGACATAAAATGAAGACAAGCAATGCCTCTGCAAGTAATCTGTTTTAGGGGCTGCCAAACCCCTAAACTGCTTGATTAAGGTGGCAGCCCCAGCTCCACATCCTCAGTAGAGGGGCTGAGCACACATCCACCCCAGGAATACATCCACAGCCACACAAGATTCACAAACACACCAGGCTGACCACACACACCAATGCAGACAGGAATGGTCAGATAAACACAGGCAGCTCAAATGGGCTAAAAATGGGCAAAACCCTGTGTCTGGGGCCTCACTCCACTTATGTGATGTAGAGACCCCCTAGCACACATTTATGTACATACATGCACAGAAAGAGGTCTCAGAAAGAGGCCCCCCATATATATCCCTTGGTCCCTTCAGTGGCTGACTGACAGACCCTTGGGCCCCTCCAGGATGTGGCCCAAACTCACGGGCACCTCAATACCTGGCTCTGGAGCCTCTGATCCTACTCTCCAGCTAATCCAGTTTGGGCTGTGACTGAACACACACACTGACATGTGCACCTACACAATACACATGCATTACAGTCTCACCTGTTACACGTCCCTCTGACCTTGCTCCCACTCCAGATGCCACACAGACCACACACAGCCACAGATGCTGAATAGGGTCTCTCTCATAGGAGAAGAGTTAGAAATGGCTTTTAATAAGGATATAGGACAGACTGTGCTGATGAGGTGCACAGCTTGGCCAGACAAATGTATTGGCCAGCTTCCCATTTGCACATGACTGTCCCCTTTAATCCCTTTATCAGTCTATCAGCACATGCTTTTTCCTTCCCAGACATCCCTGGGTACCTCCATTTCCCCACCTTTAGTTCTACCTCTTAAAGTCTCTTAGTAAGTCTCTTGCCACTCCAAAATGCACTTCCCCAGCATCCCAGTCCCCCCCAGGCAGTGACCACCCTCAGTCTGTCAGGTGCTCTGGAGACCTCCTCCTGTTGACTCATCTTTGTGGGTCTCACTCCTTGTCCATGGGGCTGATGGTCTCCTGCAACAGCCCAGAGATGAGATGGGTTGGGATGCTCTGTTTTCTCTGATCAGGTTATTGGGGTCCCCTGCATGCTGTTAATATTATGTGCTCTGTCATGGTTGTGGAGAGAAGCCCTAAAACAGAACCTAAGAATGTGAATCCAAGTATCCCATGTGGCTACCTCAGTGGCTAATGGTGCAGCTTCAGAGCCCAGCTGTGGAAAAGGGCAGGGAAGGAAGAGAGCTGAACTTCTGAAGCAGCACTGGAGAAATCTATTTTAGAAAAAGTCACTCTAGCACATAGACCACCATTAGGCATCTCTGCGTCGCTACCTCCTCATGGAGTAATGTGCAATTTGCTGCAATTTTACCTCTGATAATTTTACTTTATGTCAAGATTCCTGATGCATGAGAAGTCCTTCAGCTGTTATACACTGGTGAATGCCAGGACAGACATTTTCCATGTCATGTGCCACAGAAAGTGCACTCCTGGATCTGCTCCCATTAATGTCAGAGGGGTTCATTCATTGCTTCACCTGAAGTTTCTCTTTATTTCATAAATGAAGAGGAGAGAATACAGAGAGAAAGGGAGAATGTTAATTTTCTTCTCATTAGGCCTGGATGGATACCTCCAGCATATTTCCTAAGTGTCTCAACTCATCTAAAACATTTAATTTGTTTCACTCAAGTGCACAATTTGCAGACACTTCAGTGATGGAGTTTCCTGGCAAGATATCTCACAGAGACAATAGAAGTCAAGTATTTAGTAGGCAATATTACATTCACAGATAATAGACAAGTATTGCACAGAATCATCATGGCTGGAAAAGACCATTATTTAACTAATATATATAGGATATCAAGACTAAACCATTTTGAAAATCTCTTCATCAAAAATTAGGTAATTTCTGGCAGAGCCAGCAACAAGATCTCTGGCCATGCTGAGGTCAAAGAGGACTTTGAGGGGTTTTGTTGAAAGCTTGATTACTCTATCTGGCTCAGGAAGCTGACTTAACATCCATCTCACTGCAGCAAAACTGTGTGTCCTGGAAGAAAAGAGGAAAAGACGACATTAAGGTGCTTATAGGCTTTTCATCTCCTCTTTGATGTGCACAGAGCCCTGTAAGCACTCTGTCAACTTGCCACCATCCCCAGTGCTGCCTTGATGCCATAAATCATGACAAAGGATGATGCCATGATAGCATCACCTGAACCAGTGGGCTTCAGCCTCAGCACTGGCTTCTCTTGTCCTGGGACAGCCTGGGCCCCAGTACTGCTGTCAGTCTAGGTGAGATTGTTCCAATCTCCCCCCCCTTTTTTTTTTCTTGATGAACTAGCAGAAATACTCCAGGCTTCAACACTCAGACACTAAAACCTCTGTGGGGAGAGGTTAGAGAACTAACTTTAACTTATTCTGGCCACAGCAAGCATCCCTAAGCTGTATGAGTCCTTCACTAAGATGTTCCATGTGCCAGTCTTTTATTTAGCCAGCTACAACATAAACTTCTAGCACTGAGGGAGCACATACTGAACTCTTCTGATCCTTCCTGTTTGGGTCCCTTAACAGCTGCTTTCTGAAGCAGAACAGGGGAGCTAAAGCAGAACAAGAAAAGTTTCACAAGGGTGATTAATCAGAGGCACTTCTTCTGTCTTCAGCTTACTCACATCAGTCTACAGACCTCTTCTGTATGGGTGTTATTATTTGATGGCTGTTTGGATTTTTAGGTGGCTCAGGCAGTTTTTAGTATTTTCCTTGGTACCCAAATTCCTAGTGGCTAGTAATTCCCCAAGAGAAAAAAAGAAGTCAATCCTATTGGCTGGAGTAGAAGTATCCAACAAGTCAACCAAGTGATCTCTACAAGTCCAGATCAAAAGACAGATAATTTGTAAGTCACTAGTTTTTTCTTTAAGCTTCTTATTTTTCAGTGATGAATTACAATGTGTGGAATCAGCTTAATTTGTCTCATTTCTAAATCCACCTGTCTCCACTTCTTTTTCACTCTGGTGACAGAAGGAGTTGTTGAGATGGTCTAAGCACTAGCCACCATCCAGAAGAATTCCTAGTTTGCTCTTTCTAGATGCTAGGAGCAGTCATTAATATTTACCTTTCCTGCAGTGGTTTTGGAGAGCTGACAGATGGCTTTGGAGTACTGTATTCACAGATCTTCCAAGGGTGGAGTACTTGTGTTATTTCACTAATGTGCTTGGCCTCTACTGTGGCAACATTAGTGCTTTTAATCTGTGGATGAAATAGAGCCCATATATTTTTACCAGATAATTCCACAATGCATTAGGAACTAGACTTTCCCTTTGCTATATGCCAGTTAAGAACTACACTCTCATAATCTTTTCCACCTATTTCTCCTTTTGATGTAGACAGTATGTTGGAATCCTTCATAACAACATGTCATTTGTACTTATGCAATGTTGGAGTTGCTATTGCAGACAACTTGCTTGGAGTTTACTGGCACTGCCAAGAGCAAAGCATACAATGGTAAATGTAAGCTTCTTTCTCAAGCCAGCTTGGAGCTCAGGGTCTCTGCATTTGCTGTTTCCTAACTGTGAAAATTATGTGGAAGGTTCTGCAGGTATCAGCATTTTGCTATAATCATTTCCATATAGCCAAATAGAGAAAGCCAAGATTTTGGCTTCTGCACCTGAATTTGCAGGTTTTTAGAACAAACTGAAAGACCTCTGAACAATATCCTCCTACATTCGCATCTCAAAGTGTAAAGCTCTTGAAGGTGGTGACTCATAAACCATTTCTTCCTTCCTCAGAGATCCAAGCTTGCAAATGGAAAAACAGTCTGCAGCTCCAGTGAGGAAGAGGAGAGGGGTGGTGACAGAGCCCACACCACATAACACAATGATGGATTGATGAGACCACATCAATAGGCCCTGAGAGCCCTGTGGCTCTCTGGGTAAGAGGAGATGGCAGGAACAAGGAACATCATTAGGTAACACACCTATGGGGCAAGAGAGACCTCAAAACCAAGGAGCAACAACCTGGAGGTGACTGGAGGCCACAGCTCAAGCCATCAGGTAAACTTGGCTTCCTGATGAGAAATCTCCAGTCAGTGGATTGTCACCAAAGCTCACACTTGCTCCCCCACTTAAATCAAAGTCACAATGTGCCCAAACACAAACAGAAATAAAGACTGGCTCAACCTGCCAGTTAGATATACTTAAAAAGCAAGGTAGACCTTGCTAACACCATGTACTTCCCTTTGCAGCTTCCACTTTTTTGAAGTCTGGAAGAAATGACCCAATTCTGGATGTATTATAACCTGAAGCCAGAGCACTTGCCTCTGTGCATTTTGTCATCAGCCCCATGATAACTCCAGTGGTAAAAATCAGTAAAAGAAGTAAGAAGGTGCAGTTAGCATTTCCTCCACAAATGCTAAAAGCAGCACTAAATGATGTGTATGAATCATCGCATCTCTGCTTATACAAGCCAGGATAAAAATGTAGGAGTCATGCAAGCTGGGATAAGCTGTCATGCTTGGGGACTTAATGCATCTCCTAAAGTTAAGCAGAAACTCTTCCATGGGCAAGTCATTGCATAGCAGTACATTTTGTGGGGTTTACACTTTTCTTTAAAACATCCGCGCTAACAACTGCCAGGGGCAGAATATCAGATTGCAGAAGGCATCTGACTAACCTGTGATGGCAATTCCTCTCTCATTACAGGTTCTATTCTGTTCCCCTTTCACTGGTTCTTTCACAAGGCCATCAGGGTATATTCAGGTCCCTGCTGTGGGAATTTGTCAGCAATGTCCCTCAAAGGCAAGAGGTCTACATTCAGTGTTAGTTTTACCAGGTAATGAAATTGTCCTTTTAATGCTCATGATGATATCTTACTTTCACAGATTAGATGAGTATGTTTGTCTTTAATGTGCTTACACCCCAGAAAGTTACTGCTCCTTTTGTTTTGCCTCCTGTAACAATATTCAGAAGTCCATATTCTTAAAAGTAGCAATTAGCACATTCCAATGGTACAAACATCAACTAATCCCCATGGTGCTGAGATCCCAAAGGAAAAATGTGTGCTAATAAAGTGAACAATGCCAGGAAACATTTCTGGTGACTGAGACTCAGTCATCTATATTGCAAATGTGTCATAGCCCTTCCAGGCACATTTTCAGCCCAACCCAGCAACCAATATCTCATTTGGGGAGTTAGCATGGGGCACTGACGCAGTTTGGATGCAGTCACTCTCCTCTGAAGATCTACAGAGTAGTGCAGCCCATCCTTTGCCCAGTGTCTTCTTTTTATAGAACAGTGATGGACTAAATTACCAGTGCTGATAGCTGATTTTTTCCTATCTCATGTGCACATCTTGTCTTCATTCCCAATACTCCTACATTTCCAGTTCTTTCCAGCTGTCTCCTATGATTTATCACATTAACGGAATGTGCTGCTAATGAGTGGGGCAAGGATAGCCATCATTCATTGCTCCCACTGGCAAGGCATTAAGGGCTGCAGGCTGATAGAAGGCCCTGAGTGTTGGATTTTCCCAGGTTTAAGCCACCCTTTGCTCAGTGTCAAGTGTCACATCTGCAGTGCAACGACTGGGATCTTTAATAGCCAAAAAGTTGGCAGATGTGTAGGACAATCAATGAGGAAAGACTCTGAGAAAAGCTGGGTGAATTCCAATCCCAGAGACAGAGCTGGATGCATATGGATGCTCCCTCCAGTGCAAATGGATGCATTTTCTGGGATTGCTCTCCTAAACCAGCCCTTTCTTAGGAGCCATTGGGTGCAGAGGACACTTTTCAGATGGGCAAGTAAATGCTGAGTTCAGGAGCAGTGGGATGAGGAAGCATGTATGTGTTTACAACCTTGCAGTATATTGCCCTTGTTTACCTAAAAGATTTGTGGATAGAGCCATAAATCAGATACTGCTGAGATTTACAGTTTCCTCTGACTAAGCCTTGTCCACCCTACGTGCCTTACCACAGCTCCTTTCTGCCAAGTGCTCCACAGGGCCCCAGGCACAGAGGGAGAGGCCAAGGTCAGGGTACCTCCAAGTTCATCAAAATGGGGCCAGAATGAACCCCACACAGCACCATGGTCTCCTCATTCAGCAGCCCATGTGTCTCCTAGCTCTGCACAATGTTCATCTACTTCAGTCCAGGCTCCCTCCATCTGAGCACAAACCACATGGGTGTCCCCTTCACGTGCAGCTGAAGCTTTCCTGCTGCATATCTTCAGCCTCCCACAGCTGGAAGCAGTAAGAGGTAGTTTGATCTGGGTGTTATACATGGGAAGGACTGAAATTTGCTAATTTTTAGCACTCTGCACCCTCACAGGCCCACAACAATCTTCATTGGATGGTTTGCTTGCTTTATGGTTGGGTTTCATCCTCCTGAGAGAAGATGCATGCATGTGCTTCCTGCAGGAGCAAAAGGTTCTTGCCACTTCATCACCTCAGTCTCATGGATCTCTGTCCCCCCCTCACTAGTTTGTGGAAAAAAAAATAAGTCTTCATCATTGCTTCTGTCCATCAAGAGGAAGGGTTGAGCTGGTGTTTTGCCATGCCTGGCAAGCCATGGGTTGATACAAACTGTCTGAGGTTTTTTATAGTGGCTATCGTCACAGTATCAAAACACTGAAATACTGTTGTTCATAGAATCATAGAATTGGCTGGGTTGGAAGGGACCTCAGAGATCATCAAGTCCAACCCTTGATCCACTACCACTGCAGTTCCCAGCCCATGGCACTGAGTGCCACATCCAGTCTCTTTTTAAATATCTCCAGGGATGGAGAATCCACCACTTCCCTGGGCAGCCCATTCCAATGCTTGATCACCCTCTCAGTAAAGAAATTCTTTCTAATATCCAACCTAAACCTCCCCTGGCACAACTTGAGACCGTGTCCTCTTGTCTTGCTGAGAGTTGCCTGGGAAAAGAGACCAACCCCCACCTGGCTACCCCCTCCTTTCAGGGAGTTGTAGAGAGTGATGAGGTCTCCCCTGAGCCTCCTCTTCTCCAGGCTGAACAGCCCCAGCTCCCTCAGCCTCTCCTCATAGGATCTGTGCTGGATCCCTTCACCAGCCTGGTTGCCCTCCTTTGGACCTGCTCCAGGACCTCAATCTCCTTCCTGAACTGAGGGGCCCAGAACTGGACACAGGACTCAAGGTGTGGCCTCACCAGTGCCGAGTACAGGGGAAGGTTGTTTATGTCTCCCCATTGATCTTGTCCCCAAAAGCCAGCCCTACTGGAGACCATCAGTATTCCATGTGGCATTGCTCAGAGGGTTTGTTTCATTACATGGCCTCCTCCATAGCCAGCACTGGGACAGTCTCTAACTCTAGGGTTAGATTCCAGGCTTTCATTACTTGTGATGATTACCACACTCTTCCTAAGAACTTTTTGAAACATGACTTTAGCACTGTTTATAGATGTGTTTTCTTAAGTTAATTTAATTTATATCGTCAACCTTCCAGTGCTTAGAAATGTCTATGGATACTGCAAGCCTTGAAATTGAGGTAAAAAAATTC
Source organism: Heliangelus exortis (assembly GCF_036169615.1). Lineage (NCBI taxonomy): Eukaryota > Metazoa > Chordata > Aves > Apodiformes > Trochilidae > Heliangelus > Heliangelus exortis. Next base: position 26,949,329 of record NC_092422.1, on the reverse strand, counting down.
TGTGACAGGTGACACTCATGTAGGAAACATCACAAAATGGATTTATAAGAAGTCTGTAATGTTTAGAAATAGCTGGCTGTGCCATTCTGTGTTGACTGACAGTTTTGTCCATGATAGATATGAGTTACATTAGACCTTTTAAATTTCAATATATTTTTATGCTTTTGGCACTCTCCAGACACATTGAAATAAAATTTGTGGGTTTTTGCATGTTGCAACAACTGGGTGCATGCTACTGTGGTCAGTTTTAATAGGTATTAATACAGTGAGTAGCAAGCAAATTATAACTGTTTCACATTAGACATGATTTTACAGCAGACAATTTTATAAGGAGAATGGAATGAATCAAATACAGTAATTTGTATTAAAATATCTTTTACATCCCCTGTGTTCCAGTGGAACTGATGACAAGCCTAGGGAAGCATGCTAGGACAAACAGACCAGAAAATTAAATTCTTCTAGCTTTCATATGCCACAGCAGGAATAATTTGCCTTTTTTTTTTTTTTGCCTTTTTTTTTTTTTCCCCTCAGTCTTTCTTTTCATTCTCCTTTTTGGAGAGAGGATTACAATGTATTCATACATTCCTAAATCCTATCAAAAATATTTTTTTTTTCCGTTTCACAGAACTGGGATCTGGTTTAGGTTTTTTGGGGTAGGCTCTAATGTGGGATGGTTGATGGATGGCATTTACTAGCATGTGAAGAAAGCCAAATGGTTAAAGTTGAGGTTGCACTCTCAGGGCTCTGGATCTTTGAGGAATGTTTATTCTCTCAATTAAGCATATACATATATTTGCCAGATGTCCTAGATCAGACTGCATTTTTGACATAGAATCCATACTTAAAAAGGTTGTGCTCAAGCTCTAGATGCCCCTGAGAGCAGAGCACTTAAACACACAGGGTGCCTTTGGGCTGATGCACTGGCAGCTTTGAGCTCCCTGTGTCCCATTAGTCAGAAGATGCCTGTGAGGGCCCTGTAGAGCATCGTGGCTGCTGAAAACTGTGGAACATCTGAGGTCAAATGGTCAAATCTTCCTTAGCATAAAGTGAAACTCCATCAGCCTCATATTAGGTGTCCACAGATTTAGTGTCTTGTCTCAGTCACTCACCTGTCTATAATCTGCAGAGAGAGATGCACCTGCAAGGCCACCATTCACCCCAAATTTATCTAGGTATTCAAGACCAGTGGGAAGACTGGTGCCTGTCTGTCTATGAACTACAAGGACACCCCAAACAACAGGCTTGGCTAGATGTCTAGCTTTAGAGATACATCAGGTGAAGCATAGGGAGTAGGTCGAGGAAGGTGATCTTCCCCCTCTACTCTCTGGTGAGACCCTACCTGGAATATCATGTCCAGCCCTGGGGTCCCCAGCACAAGAAAGACATGGAACTGTTGGGAGCAGGTTGAGATGAGGGCCACAGAAATGACCAGGTGGATGGAAGATCTCTATGGAGAAAAGTTAAGAGAGTTCAGGTTATTCAGATTGTAGAGCAGAAGTGCTCCAGGGAGACTACTGCAGTGTTTTGGTACTTAAAGGGGGTTTGTAAGAAAGATGAGGACAAACTTTTTAGCAGGGCCTGTCATGATAGGATAAAGGGTAATGGTTTTAAAATAACAGACAACAGGTTTAGGTAAGATATAAGGAGGAATATTTTTACAATGAGGAGGGTGAAACACTGGCACAGGGTGCCCGGGGAGGTGGGAGAAGCTGCATCTCTGGAAACACACAAGGCCAGGTTGGACTGGGCTTTGAGCAATCTTTTCTAGTTGAATATGTCCTTGCTCACTGCAGGGGCTTGGACCAGATGACCTTTAAAGATCCCTTCCAACCCAACCTATTCTATGATTCTATGAGTTAGGTAGCTGCACTGTAAGCCAATGCTGTTGTCAGGCTGCCATCAGAGCACAGGCAGCCAGCTACATGGGAAGCATGGAGTGACAGAGCTCACCATGGTTTAGGTTTTGTTTTCAAGCCCTTTCTTTATTTTGGAGCAGACACGGCCACTTCACATCTCTGAGCCAGTCATAAATCAGAACAATTACTGCCTTCTCCACCAGATCTTTACCGCTGGTAAAATAAGGACTATCAAAATATTTGTGATGGTTGTTACACAAGGCTGATGTGTGGTCATTGGTCAGTGTATACAAAGGGCTCTGTATTCAAAGATCAAAGATATGGAGCCTGTCTCTGTGTTTTGGGGATTTCCATTGCACTCATTAATTGCTCAGAAATCCTGTCCCTATAAAGGTGTCTATATATCCTCAGCTTCTTTAGGTGAGGAAATTCATTTATGAGCTAAGCCCTGAGGCCATGCACAGCACAGTTACTTATTTCTACTCTACTTATAAAACAGGATTGTTTCTCAGAACTTCAAAAGCTCAAGGCATTGTATGTGCTTACCTAAGAAAACTCAGGTGTGTTTCTGTTTGAAGTGTCCTTATTTCTTGGCAACTGAAATAAAAAACCCAGAAGCTTTGTAATTACATAATAATAAGAAAAAGCTACTAGAGCTTTCTTTTTTCCCCCTTCTCTTTTTAGTAGTATTCACTAATGTTTTTTCTCTGGAGAAGGGCTTAATTTTAGTACTACTCATACTGGTGATGTCTACAGCTAAGTGGTGAAAAAACTTTAAAAAAAAAAAAAAAGCAAGTCACAATTCTGGTTTATAGCTTCTTGTTTATTTTTTCAGATGGAATGATGTATTGTTTGTCATGCCAATCTTTGAGATATTGAAACCCGGCAAAAAGAAGCTTTATTGACCAAAAGGTTTGTGGTTTTTATTTTCCTTTAAAAAACTTCTTTCTCATCAGTGTTACAGTGTGGAGGCTTTTGAGATTTTTATCGGATGGCAATGAGACTTTTCTTTTAGTGAAGGCTTAGTTTATGTGGTCATATCATTACAGGGAGTCTTGCATTTGAGGACAAAAAAGTTGTGGGTGGACACAGTATGTGGAAACTACACTCTGATTTTAGAATTTACATAGGAGCAGCCTGAACTGTGCTTCAATAGCAAATAGCTTGTTTTTATCCAGTCTCATTTTGGAGGAGGGAGTTCATAATTTTTAAGCTTTTTAGGCTGTTGAAACTCAAGCTGGTATCAGACTGCACTGCTTTGAACTTCTTCATTAGTCTCATGTTAGACTAGGTCTGGGATCTGCTTACCAGAATTGATGCTTTCAGCTTGTGGTAGAAATGAAATTTGCTTTTATTTGGCCTGTGTCCTTAGGAGTCCAAATGGAAACATCTTCCCAGGGGGGGATGTGGAGGCAGAGCGTGCTACTGCCACCAGGGCCTGTCACAATCTGCCTGTGAACACCTTGGGGGACCCACTGCCCTACTGTATATTTGGATGGGAAGGAGAGAAGGTGTTCCTGTCCTTTGGAACTCATCAGCTTCCCCTCTTCTTCTCTCTTCCAAAGGTATGGAATTCAGATGCTGGCTGTGCTGTCTGTGGTCACAGAATGGTCACTCAGTTCTGCTGCTCTGTGATGTTATTTCATGCTCACCAGAAGTCGTTGCTTTTGTCTAAGAATTTTATACTAGATTTCTAAGGGGGCAAAACCACCTGTTCCTGTACAGTGAACCAGAGAGCTCAGGTCTTGTGCTGCAGGCTAGGACCTCACAGGGATAATGATAGGGGTGGAAAGGAAGCCACAGAGGATGAAACCTGGGTGTAGGAAGGCTGTGCCCTGCTCCCAGATGTGCCAGAGCACACTCCCTGAGCAATACATTTCCTTCTCCACAATGTACTTTTTTAACAGCTCTAATAACTTTTGCACATCTGTCTGCTCCATGCAGAATTGTGGGCTGTCACATCTGCGTAGCATTACTAATGTGTCAAGACCCATATAAATAAATGACATGTAGTGCTGCTTGGGGACTTTCCTTGCGAGCCAGGTGAGCTCAACATGGCCTTGAGGCTTTTCCCCATGTCGTCTTGTGAGAGCCTCTCCTTTTCCACAGAGCAGGAAAATTTGCTGTTCCCTTGATCCTTTTAACATTTTCTTCTTTCTGACAGTCTCAGCTCAATTTGGTCTGTTCTTGCTTTGGCTTTAAGCCTCCAGACAGGTCTTTACTGTGTCCTGTACTGAAAAATTGCTGTGCATCACTATTACACTGTTGATATTATGGCTTGTTGTAAATGAACATCTATAGCTAATAATAGCTAACACTTATATACAGATTTTACAGGAGTGGTGAAAAACAGATGCCCTACAGGCACCATACTTGAGTACCAGGAGCACTCACCTCAATCGATTGTACACAAAGCAGGATCAGCTGTAGCAAAGTAAGCACCATTCTGACAATGCCTTTTAGTGTCAACAGTGAAAGAATCAGCAGCCTTTTGAAGTCACTCCACACAAAGAATAGGTGAAAGGCCAAGCAGAAGCATCACAGAGGCCATCTAGAGTTGCCTTTCCTACTTTCTGGCAGCATTCAGGAAAGAGACAGGGCCACTTTTGTCCAAATCCTCTCCAATTCTGATGTGGTAATCTCTCTAGATCTGCTTATTTTTAGTTTAGGCAGATGCTGAGGAGGAATATGTAATGAATTCACATTCCTCATTTGAGTGAATTTTCCAGGTATGCTCCTTTTGATGTTTATACAGAGGATGAAACTCTCAGCTGGAAAAATGTCACTACATTTTCTGTGTATGTAACACATCTTCCAAAAGGTGTGAAGAAGATCTGATATCTAGTAAAGACACTTCTTATGGCTTCCATTCACTTGGCACTTAGGAAGCACTTAGGAAGATCATCACAGGTTTTCTTTTTAATTTAATAAATGTTACTGAATAGCAGGCATCGAAATGCTTGTGGAGTTCCTAGATGGGGTAGTCACAGAAGAGCAACACAGAATTACCTACAAGACAAAAAATTACCTTTATCCTGGACCAAACCAGGACGTGCATCTATGAGTTATGTATAAAAATACCAAGTCACCCCAGCCATTCTGTAAAACAAACAAAAAAAAAGTACAGTGCATAACACTATTCACAATCAGAGCTATAAAAGGTGACAGTACTGAATATCATGCTAAAATTTAACAACTTGGAAAGAATGATCAATTCCTGCTTACATAACAGTCACATAAAAATACCCTAAAAATATTTGGTGTCACAGCTGTAGTCTAGAGGGATAGTGGTGTTCCAGTGTATCCAGCTCATACGCCCCACATTCTCACCAAAGTAGCTGCTGACATAACCAAACTGTGTAATCCCAAGTGGCAGCCTGTAGACTGCTGCCTGAATTTGAATGTAAGGTCTACAGTTATGAAACAAGGACTTAGGAGCTGGTCTCTTAAATAGCCCTGTGCTCCAGCACTGTGATGTGCACAAAAGAAGAAAATATAGACAGAGCTGGTTTAAGAGGTGAGAGATTCTTGGCAGTTGTCTAGGGCTCCTAGACAGCAGGGCCTGCTTGGTTCAGTTTAGCAGAGAGGCATCCAGCAGGCAGCTGGAAAATAGGAGCAAGTTCTCTGTGGATTTAATACCATCTGCAGACCAAAGCTTCTGTGCAAACAGCCCCATCAGCAGAGATGCCCTCAGAAAAGAGGAATCTAAAATCCTTGCTGACCATCCCACACATTGCACTGGACATGCTCTCTCATGCAGATATTTTTACACAGCTGACACACACATTGTACTGTGGTACACCACCATGTGGGTAACCTTATACCACTTATGTTGTCCAAGCCAATGTTCTGGATGAAATCCAGAGCTGTTGAGAGGTTCACTGCTACCTTAGGTCCTTCAATACCCAGATGAAACTCTTCGCAAGTATTTTGGGAAAAATGGGACTAGATGGAGCTACCTGGGTTATTAAGTCAACAGCCCTGCAATTTGTCGACCATGTTGTTGTGGACAACACACCATTCAGTTTAGTCAGAAATTCCTGGGATGATGCCCTCTGTATCACAGCTCACATCATTCCCCATCCCACCACAACAAACTCACAGCCTGGACAAAGTCCAAGGAAAATAAGTCTGGAAATTACATCTCTCTCTTACAACTGATGCCTACTTGGAAGAACCTGATGCTCCACACAGTCAAGCAGAGCCTTGGGCAGAGCAGATTGTGCAGTCCCCGCTGTGCAACACTGCACTGGGCAGTGTTGGTATGGGGACAAGGGGACCCCACCTCCAGACACAGGACTTCCATACCAGAAAATCCTGTGTCCATAAGAGAGAGACAACCTTCCTTCCTTTTCCTTCCTTTTCCTTCCTTTTCCTTCCTTTTCCCTCCTTTTCCTTCCTTTTCCCTCCTTTTCCTTCCTTCCTTCCTTCCTTCCTTCCTTCCTTCCTTCCTTCCTTCCTTCCTTCCTTCCTTCCTTCCTTCCTTCCTTCCTTCCTTCCTTCCTTCCTTCCTTCCTTCCTTCCTTCCTTCCTTCCTTCCTTCCTTCCTTCCTTCCTTCCTTCCTTCCTTCCTTCCTTCCTTCCTTCCTTCCTTCCTTCCTTCCTTCCTTCCTTCCTTCCTTCCTTCCTTCCTTCCTTCCTTCCTTCCTTCCTTCCTTCCTTCCTTCCTTCCTTCCTTCCCAGTTTCATTTCCCCTTTCTTCAATATATTTCTCACAAAAGCACATCCAGCTTCCCGTACCTGCTCAGCCTTGGGAAAACTGGGGAACTTCCAGAGGTTTCTCACAGGAGACACTTCTGTAGCTCCCTCTGCTTCCCAAAGACCACTGCACTAACCCAATACATGGAGAAACCAAAAGTAACAACTGAATTAAGACCTGATTGTTTTTTTCTGGAAAGAAAAAGCTATGGTGTCTTTTGACATTTCTTTTATGTTTCCTCATTTCTGATGGAAATTAGGGTGTTATTTTGTTCCACTGGAGATCCTTTCTGAGTTTTGAACTCTTTCCTCTGCCTCTCCCCCTTTGCATAGACCCTATTTTGCTTTTCTACCAAAAACCCAAGCACCAAGGAAGTTTCACAGGATATACCAAACAAAACCTAAATGAATTTCTGGTATCCCACCTGCACTGAAGCAGACTTTATCCACAGGCACTGATAGTTCTTTGTAAACTCTTAAGAGCTGTATGAGTCACAGTAAAGTGATGCTATATAGTACATGCTTACAGGCTCAGGAGTCAGATTTGCTCTTTGTTCTGATTTCTTCTTCCCCTTTTTAAGACCTTCAAGGGCCCATGTCCTCACCCCATGAGTACCTTTGGTTCCCTGCATCTCCAAGGGGCTATCTGTATTGTTATAACACTGCTGCTGTTGCTCTGAATCCTCACATAAATCCTCTGATTGCAAGTCAGAGAGGCTCCTGAGCTGTCTTAACTTGTTCAGGAACAGTCAATGTTTTTTTTACAGTTCATCTTTTCCTATACTCAATCTGTACAGACTTCAACTTTCCCTGACTCCCCTGGCTCAGTGGGGACCATTATCTGATTTACCACTGATCCATGCAGCCCTCCTGGAAATATCCTTCAATCCTATATGCTTAGGGAGAAAAATGTTTAAAGGAACCCGTGTGTGCCCAATGCAGGGCTCCTGGGCTGCAGGGGAATGCACAGGGAGATAGAGTCCACCAGTCCTTGTGCAAAATCCCACCACACAACTGGGGATACAGGAGGAGATGGCTTTACACCAGGTGTACATCCCGTGCCCCAGGGCCCTTGAAAGCCTCTGCACATCTCCACAAATCATCCTTGTGTGCAACCATGACTCTGGCAGAGGACCCTCCAGCCTTGGTTACACTTTGGAGCTACATTTGTTAGTTATTTCTCAAGTTCAGCTTAGGCAAATGACATTTTAGCATAATTTTATTTCCACAGGGGACAGATTAAACCAATAATAATAACAACACATATTAGGTTCAGCTGTTCTATTTTGTTCCTCTAAGGAGGCCTGCAGCACTGTTTCCTATTGTAAGTGCTGATCCTACAAATCTGAGTAAATTTTACACATGGGAATATTTCCTCTAGAGTTGATTGAAGCTGCTCAGATGTGCAAAACTGAGCCTTAATGTGAATATTTTCTGGACTCAGCCCATAGTTTCAGTGGTCCAGTTTAGCCTAGTTTTTGCCCATACTTCAGAAAAAAAAAAAAATTACCAAACATTACTACAAACAGGGCCAAGGAATCCTCTATTACTTTTTTGACCAAATTTTTATTAATATCTCAATAGCAGTCATGGCAATAAAATGACCTTTGTCATTTTGTAAATAGTCTTGCAAAACTTTCTTGATCACTGGCCATGTTTGATCTATATAATGTACATTATGACCTTACACTTTTAAATTTAAAAAGAATGGTAATTGTTTTTTTCTAAATCTAGAACCCAGAAAATTATTACCTAAAATAGGGGAACAAATAAGATAAAACTTCACAATCAACCTCCTTAATGTGTAGCTGAACATAATGAATTTGTGTGCTGTGGAGTGATAGATTTGTCTCCGTTTTCTTCATTTATCTCTATAATATATAAAGATTTACACAGAACCTTAAATTAGAAAACTGAAACCAAGGGAAACTGAGGACTACCACAGGAAACTAGAAAACCCTTCTCTCCTTTTAATTAAGTATATTTATATAAATATATTTGATTAAATAGATTTTCATTTATAATTATGGCATGATTTACAGTTTTAAAAGCATTTTAAAACAGTCTGAGTTTCTGTACATCCGAGTGCTTTTTTCCATAAAACAGGAAAATATTTTCTTCACAGAGGAGTTGTGACATTGGATTTTATAAATCATGGAGAGGTCTTCATACAGCAGGTATAATGTAAAACATTCTACAGTAAGTGATTAATCTTTTCTTTAATAAGGTCTGAAGACTAAATAACTTATATTTCTAACAGCTCAGGAAATTTTCAGGATGTTCCGTAGACATTTCAGGACATGACCCTCAGCCGGGTAAGAGAGTTGTAGCTCATTGACTCTCTTGTCTATGGTTGATGATGACTTCTATTATTTTTCCACATTTGTGATTTCTTAAATTCAATTTTCATATTTTCCTGTCATTGAATTCCTTAGTTTCTTCCTTCTCTGACTACGATGGAAAAAAATGGTGAGCTATTGTGGGCACTGGCAGCCGGGGGCCAGGGAAAGCAAATTAATTCTGCACAGGGCATTTGGCACTCTCCACATTTTGCAGGATTGTCTTTCCCACTTCACAGCATTCCCACTTAACAGCTTAAAAACATATTTGTATTTAATATGGGGCAAAAGCAGAGGGTAAAGCAAAGCAGATCTTGCTGTGACCTTAATAGATAGTGAAAAGGAAAAGGAAAATATTTCAATGCTTGGTGTAGCTGGATGCCAAAGCCTCTGGCTGTTGTTACAAGAACAGTGTTAACGATATTAGTAACAGGAGATGAGACAGATGATGGAACAGGGAAGAACAATTTAAGGAAAACTGACCATCTCTCTATTAAAGTCAGTCACGTACAGAAACCCAGTATGGTTAGTGTTGCAATTCTTCTACAGCTGAATGGCAAGAAACTAACTCTTGTTGAATAACTGTGGATCCATCAACAGCAAAACAACAAAAAAGTGGCTAAATAGTGCAAAATATACTGTGAAAACAGGAAGGAAGATCACATAGGTGGGACCATATGGTATAAGCTTCTTTGGTAACGGTGGAACTTTCCTCTTCTGAGAATGAAGAAATAGAGCTCTCTATGGAAATGTTGCCCCATGTACTCAAAATACCTGTTTAATACAGAACACAGAAGGTATCAAACTTGAGACTGTTGCTAGTAGCTTTGATGGATGTTTTTTTGGGCTACATTCATTGAAGAGCATAAGCAGTGATGCAAAAGGCAGTAATAAGTACATGAACTATGGGCCTGAACAGAACAAATATAAAGTAAATTAATCCTGTTAAGCTTAGGCAGGGAAAAAACTCAGTTTTTTTCTGGTCATAACCTTCTCCTGAAACATAACATAATTTTAAATTTTTTTTTTTTTTTTTTTTTTTTAAGGAGGAATTTTATACAAATTGATTCATTTTCTTCCTTCTTTATCAGGAGAGGCTAGGAATACAGCAATTCCATGTCATTTTATTTTTGGAGGAATCCTGAAACAGTCAGCTCACAAAGAAGAAGAGAGGAGAAAACCTCGTAAGGGTTTGTTTGTTGAGTGAGAAAACAGACTGCCCTTGGTAAGAATGAAGAAGCATGACACTTCTGAAACTCTGTGAAGATACTGTGTGAAGTTTTTCTGGAGTATTTTTGTTGTAAAGCCTTGGATGCAGCGCTCAGGAGACATGAAGCAGAAATTGTTTTCTGCTGGTTGAAGTAGTTTCAGCATTTGGGGCCTGGATTTGGATGTTAGTTAAAGAGGAGCAGGTTGAAAATAGTAAAAGGTAAAAAGGAATGATAAGAAATTGTATAACATCATTACTCTCGTTTGATTTTGGAGTTCTATTTCCTGGAAGGGACAGAGGGGTTGATTTACACAGAGCTGCCTCAGTAACTGAGTAACTGATCTCAGTTACACACTGGTCTCAGGTGTGTGATGGGTTAAGGGATTGAGCAGTTTTAACCAGGAATGCCTATGTTGGTACAAGTGGCATGTAGGCCAGAAAATGGATTGAAGTACCAGAATACAGAAAGTTACATAAATCTAGGTTTAAGTTGTGGAAAAGGAAGCTAATTACACTTAATGATGCTGGTGTTGGAAGAGAGAGCTGCAGAAGAAGAATGGAAAGTGGCCAGCCCAGGAAGAGACTATTCCAAGGGCATGTCAGAAGCCTTGTCTTGCTTAAGTGATTCAGCCATTTGACTCAAGAAAGAGAAACTTCACAGATGTGTCATCCCCAAAAGCATCTTCTCCCAGTTCTTTCCCAAAGGATATCTGGATATTGCTGTCTTGTGGGTGTCTGGACAACCTGTGCTGTGTTGTCTGGATACAGCCCTAGCTCTCAGCCTCTGGTGGCAATCTTCCCAGATAAGACAATGGTCTTTTTCATTTACCAGTGATGCAGACCTAGCAGACGTATCAGACCACAACTCTTTTCTCTTTGTGTGTGTGTATTGTAAATCAGCAGCCAGAGATTTTACTTATAATGAGCATGACAAAACAAAGGGGTCAGGGTAGCAGGAGCACATTTTAGGAGCTCTGGCACAAATGCACTCGGGCTGTACCAGACATCCATGTTCTTTGTAACCTGGGCTAGTCCTGCATCAGGAAGAAGAGGAAATCTAAATGCGGTTATGTAGGAAGCCTTTCAGCTGACAAGGTCTTATGGGGCTGCTGCCTTCAGCCAGACCCAGGAAACTCAGGGAAAGCAAATTTATTGTCTTCTAATATTTCCTAGATCTGAATCTCTTACTTTTCCCTAAATTTCTACCTTCTGTTTGAGAGATTGAAACCCCCAGTGGGCTTTTTCATCTTTCTGCCTGGCCACGTAGACTGCTCACTGACTTTGGAAGGAAAGGTAGAGGTGATGAAGTCTCCTTGAGTTCTTGATACTGTTGGCTCAAAGCAAGCTAAAGTTTGGCTCAAAGTCAGCTTTGTCCAATTATATAATATCACCAAGAAAATTCAAATATGGAAGAAATCTTTGACTGTCTGGAAAGAAAAGGGAAATCCTACTTCCTACAAACTTATTTTCATTCTAATGGTAGGAATACTGATGTTTGCAATTGATAGGAGCAGGTTGTCCTCTGAATACCAAGAGGCTGTAGAGAAACCCCTGCCCTCCCAGAGGCAAGGAAAATGCTGCACTCAGGGCATCCTCTGGGTGTGTACACAACAGTACACCCCAGGAGCTCCTCATGGCATGACACCATTAAAGGGCAAAAAAGAGATTTCAGACTGGGACATAGTTTTAATTTTCCAAAATGGCCAAAGCTGTTGGTCTCTCTGCCCCTTTCTTAAATCAAGTTATTGCTAGGAGTGCCAGGTGTGATGTACTTACTAGTCAGAGGCAGACCTTTGCACCTACAGGAGTCATGCAGACTCCCAGTGTGGTCACAGGACAGAAGCCTCCCTGTTGCTCAGCCCTCTTCCTTGAAGCAGGCATAAAAAATGGACCTTCTACAGTCCCCTGTGACTCTATCAGGAGCTGATGCAGAGGTCTCCTCCACAAGCACCACAAGCGCACCACGTCAGGTGTGGTGAAGCCCAGCCCCTGGGACTCTCAGCATCTTTAATTTGGGATGCTGGATACAGCAGCTCTGAGAAAGGCTGGACCCTGGGCAAAGAAGAAGACACATGTCTAAAGACATCTAAAGACACTCTCTACAACTCCCTGAAAGGAGGGGGTAGCCGGGGGGGGGGTTGGTCTCTTTTCCCAGGCAACTCTCAGCAAGACAAGAGGGCACGGTCTCAAGTTGTGCCTGGGGAGGTTTAGGTTGGACATTAGAAAGAATTTCTTTACTGAGAGGGTGATCAGACATTGGAATGGGCTGCCCAGGGAAGTGGTGGATTCTCCATCCCTGGAGATATTTAAAAAGAGACTGGATGTGGCACTCAGTGCCATGGGCTGGGAACTGCAGTGGTAGTGGATCAAGGGTTGGACTTGATGATCTATGAGGTCCCTTCCAACCCAGCCAGTTCTATGAGTCTATGATTCTATGATTCTATGATCTGCTGGCCAGCCTGGGCATTGGTGCTTATTTGTGCCAGGACTGGTTTTAGATCCCACATCCGAAGTGCAGCTCTGGGAAAAATTGTAAGCAGGAAAAAGGAAAAGCATGTGGGAGGTTTGTATCAGAAATCCATGAAACATCTTTCTTTTGAAACCTGGTTGCCACAGAACAAAAAGCAGTTATCTCAAGTGTTTGGAAAGAAGAGTTTCTTCCTTCCTAATAAACACCTAGGAGGGTGGTGTTTATTCCTTGCTTAACAGAGACTCTGTGAGACAGCAGATTTAATTGTAATAGTAGTCTTTCGAAATGAGATGTATTTTCCTGCTCTGGGATCTCTAACATCTACCAAGACTGTCAGAGACTTAGAACATAACCTAATGTAGCTGAAGTTTTCTGTGAAGTGGAAACTGGAAACAACCAATGATTTGCAAAAGTTCTTTTCAGATTTTCTTTTTTCTTCTAATTATTTTCTTTCAGTTAATAGAATGTGGTTTTAATTTTGTACTAATTATTTACACTATTTCACAATGTGTATGTAGTGATAGCATGTAATTTCTTAATTCAAGTATTCTATTATTTTAATTATCTTAAAATCTTAGAGAGATAAGAGTTATTTAACATGTTTAAAAGTCTGATCTTTTCTATTTCAAAGTGTCTCCTGCTTGTGACTTTTGATGCTGGCATAAATACAATGAAATAATGTAAAAATAATAAAATTAAAACTTAATAACTAAATTCCTTCAAAACTGGATAATGAAGTGATTAAAATATTTTTTCATTGTAAAATTGATAATGCAACACATTTTTCACCAGATATTATGAAAATCTCATTTTTTTTTCAACTAAATTTAAGTTTTTATAAGAACTGTACTTCCAGACTGTCCAAAAAGCAAGACTGGGAATAAATTCACACTGGTCTACTATAGAATTCTCTTTTCCAAGGCACCTTTCATACAAATTTTGTTCAAATATTTAGATCTTTGTTCTATAGTTCTCCCTTCAGAGACAAACTTGCAATTCTCACTAAACCTGAGAGACACGAGCGTGCTGTTGCATGCATAAATCTGGAGAAAGAATTGGGCTTAAAGTTTGAGCAAAACAAAATTATCAGATAGCCAGATAAATTATGGTGATGGAAGATGTGACTAAGCAGGGACAGCTAAATTAAAATTGCCTCATATAAGCCATAGGCAAACACATACCACAAGTTAACTCTGAAACTTGCTGCAATGCTAGTTTTTTATGTGTTATGATTCTTCTAAGCTGTATCTACTGAGAGGGGATATATCTTAGAAATAAAATATGTAGTGATATTATTATTTTATATATAATATATATTTATTTATATTTATAAACATAAATACTGAATCTGTTGCACATCAGTTCCAAGACCAACAAAATTGTTTGCTTCCAAGGTTTGTGATATGATCCGGAGAGTAATGCCTGGATGTGAAGAGTGGCTTGGAAAAGCTGGACTTTCACAAATGTCACCTTCATGAAGAAGAACCACCATCTAATTGGGCTAAATAAGCCCCACAAAAGTGGTGATCAGGTGGTGGGCAAGGTAAGGGAGAGTCAAGAGAGCCCAACAGTGTTCCTGCACCTTTCAGATTTGGCCTCCTAGCTTTGGTGGATGCCATTAGAAGAAAATGAGGAGGGGAAAAAAAGAGAGCACCAAGGTCCATCACCCACCACCTATACAGTTCCTGAGGGTTGTGGCTCCATGGGGAATGTCTAAGCCCCCACTGCAGCTCTGGCATTCAGACCAGGAACTGTTTCTCCCCAGACAAGACAATAAATGCTGATGCTGATGCTGCTAGGGGATGGTATGTTGCCACTGCACATAATGGCATTAGGTTTAAAGGCTGTGGGGTTTTTAAATTTAAATGAAACCTTGGAAATCAATAGCCACTTCCAGTCAGGGAAGTGTGTTTTAGAGGGAGCCAGTCAAGAAACCTTCCTTATGCAAAAAGGCCCTGGCAAGACTGATTGTGACCAGGAAACTTGCAAGTGTATCAAAACTGCCTCTTTCTCTGTACAGCATTTCACTTCCATAACCTTATGGTGAAGAGAATGAAGAAGTGCTCTGACAGTATGTAAAAACCCCAAGGTGACACCCTGCCTGGAAGGCAGAGGCCAACCCCACCACCCTTTCCCAGTTTTACATGTGAGATAGTTTGGATTTGTCCAGATGCTGGGGAAGTTTTTGTATTTCCAAGTCACTTAGCAAGTGGGTTCAGCAGGCTCTGAACCTCTTATATGGTCCTAAAGGCAAGGGAAAGGGAACACTGAAAATCTGTGGGCACCTGGTCCCTCTAAAACACAGAAAGCAAAGCAGGATTTTAAGGGCAATAATTCAGGATCCAGGTATCCCAGCGACCAAGCACCCTGCCTGCCCTGACAGTTCATTGTGGGCATCGTCCACAACTGTGGACACCTCCTGTATCTCACCAAAAATGTTTTGTATGCTACCCCAGCACCCAAAGCTGGACATTGGAGTGGTTTGCATTATCTCCTCCCACCAAAACTGGGGACTCATGGTCAGTTGCTGTTATCCAGTTTTTGAGGGCCTTGGGGTTATTTTGGTGTAGGTTTGGGGGTATTCTGAAAGTCCGAAGTCAACGGAACAATTCAGTGAAAAATACAATGATAGCAAATTTCTAATGGAAGAAATGGGCAGACCTCAGAAGAATACATGGCAAGAGACAGCTCAAAACAGAAAAGTCTAGGACTTGTTTTCTACAAAAAGGGCTTTTTCCCCCCTTGACTTCTTCCAGTGTTTGGGGGGGATGGGGAGGATATGAAGGTCTTTGTGTTTGTTATGGCCACTTTCCCTATCTGTGGAAACAGCGATACCCACAGCCACCATTCCTCCTCTGACCGACGCAAACCCACAATAAATCTGCTGGTTTTGAGCACACTGGTTAAATTTACCCAGCTGTCCCCTCCCTCCACCACCCCCGGTGTCCCTGTGGTGCCCTGTGGAGCTGGGCAAAGCCTTCTGCCCAGGGCAGGAGGAGGGGAAAACTGAGAGGGCTCAGTGTTTCTGTGTGACGAAGTGACAGAGAGAGCCAGCCAGGCAGTGCCCCGGCCCTGCGCGCGATGATATTCATTTCACACAGCCCCTGCCTGTTCCAGCTGGAACGATAAGAGATGCAAACTTTGACTTCTGTGTTTGAAAGAGATATTGTTTGATGGAAGTGTGTGGGTGGTGGGTAAAACAAGCAGCTAAGTGTCAGCACAAGAAGCAAACATTCTCCTTCCCCTCCTCCCCGATGTAGTTTTTGACGTAATGAGCATTGCTCCCGATTTTCCTTCCAAATAGGCATTGCACCCGTCCCCATGGCAACTGTCATGCTCAAAAGATGTCCTGTCAGGAGCCATGAAAGGCCCAGAGACATTTGTATTAGATGGTCACAACCGTGCTAGCTAATGCTTAACAAATACACTATGAGGCTGCATTCGTCAAAACGAGGAGCGCAAACATTTGTGTTCCATTAAACAGAAATTAATAAGATTCAAATAGGAAGAAACCAAACTGGGCTGTTTTTTTGTGTATACAGCTGTGTTATGAAGTAATACAGGGAACGTTAGTATGAATAATGATTGCACATGTGCATTCAATTTATTTCTTCTACTTCTTGTATGGTCTGCTTTAACCCTTTTTCTCTATAGGTTTTTCAGAAATCAAACACAGGTTTAACAGCTGGGCAAGACAGGGATTTCAGCCTTGCCTTTCACGCTGCCGAGGTCCAATAGCACTTCTTTATTTAAAAACACTCTGGGTCATTGGGAAGTTGTGCTTTTGAAACATGTTCACGAACTTGATGATTGAGCACATGGATGTGGTGGTCTGATTTTTACCAGGGAAAAGAAGCACTCCAGTCTCTGAACAAGGCAGATCATATCTTGAACTGCTGTGAATCCTCCTACCTTCCTTGGCTACAAGGAAGCAGAGCTGATTTATCCCAGCTGAGTATCTGGCGTCAGGTCCAGGCATTAAAAAAACCCCAAAAACCAAAAAAACCCAATAAGAAATCACATTTCCATCTCAACTGAAAATCAAAAGTGAAAGTCTAGGAAGACAGCAGAGCCTCCTCCCACAAGAGCTCTTCTCCTGGCTCCCCGTCACCCAACATAATTTAGAGCAGTTCCTTTCACCCACTGCTGCAAGTAAACAACAAAAGTGGACTGTATTACACAGCCTGACAATGACAGCCTGTACTCAGTTTTACAGGCCACAAAAGGCTGTGGTAGCTTTGCTTTCTCTGGTCAGCTTAACCTCGTGCCTTTTCTTCCAAGAAGGAAAAAATAAATAAATAAAGAGAGGAATAGAGAGAGAAAGAAAGAAAGAAAGAAAGAAAGAAAGAAAGAAAGAAAGAAAGAAAGAAAGAAAGAAAGAAAGAAAGAAAGAAAGAAAGAAAGAAAGAAAGAAAGAAAGAAAGAAAGAAAGAAAGAAAGAAAGAAAGAAAGAAAGAAAGAAAGAAAGAAAGAAAGAAAGAAAGAAAGAAAGAAAGAAAGAAAGAAAGAAAGAAAGAAAGAAAGAAAGAAAGAAAGAAAGAAAGAAAGAAAGAAAGAAAGAAAGAAAGAAAGAAAGAAAGAAAGAAAGAAAGAAAGAAAGAAAGAAAGAAAGAAAGAAAGAAAGAGAAAGAACTTGTAACTCTTGTAAGCTTGTAACTCTTCTTTACTTATCATTTCCCTGTTTTAACCTCCTAGATTCACAGGCAGCAGAAATAACCATCCCAGAGTCTGCCTTTCCATCAGATGAATGCTTAAAAATTTGTGTCAGGATTCTTACTTCCTCCCTCCTCTTCCCTCTTTCTCCTCACACTTCCTTCTCTTTCATTTGGCCTGTGAAACTCCTATTATCCGTTCAAACCTCCATCTCTTAAGCTGAAATGGATACAACTCTTAGCCCATGCTGAGCAAGTGGGAGATGAGACATGAAATGGAAAAAATTTCTCTTTCTAGATGAATAGCAAAACAGGAATTTCCTATTTCATCAGCGTGCATATGTACAGACCTAATTTTCTGTTGGAAAGCCAACTTTAATTTGGATAGGTAGCCATTTTTCTGGAGAAGTTTCACCATGCCACCATTCCTATATTCTTGTCCTTTGTTTCCCCAGGATTTCAGGACAGGTCAACAGCTTCTGTTCAGAAGCTCTAAATCAAGCTTCACTCCAAAGAAAAAAAGGACAACTCCCAAAGAAGCTTGAAGTTTAAACTTCAAACTTTAATTGAAGAAGTAGAAGCAGAGACAGGTGATCCAGGGGAAATACAGAGATGCTGTTAAAGTATGCAGGACCAGGGTTAGAAAAGCCAGACCCAAAAGCCAGAGCCCACCTGAAGGATGATGAGGAAAGGCTTCCACAGGTATTACCTATCAGCAGCTAAAGGAATATGGGGAAATGTGGGCCTGCTGCTGAATGGGGCAGGAAATCTGATAACAAAGGAGATATAAAAAAAATCAGGGTACACAGATTTCTCCTTCTTGTCTTTACTGGTAAGATCTGTCTTCAGTAATCCTAGGCCTCTGATACCAGGGGGAAAGGCTGGAGCAAGGAAAAACTTCCCTTGATGGAGAATGACCAGATTAGGGAATACTGAAACAAACAAAATGTACCAAAGCTCATGGGGCCTGGCAAAATTCACCCATAAGTGTTAAGGGAGCTCACAGATGTCATTGTGAGGCCACTCCTGATGATCTTTGAAAGGTCATGGGGATCATGGAATGCTCCCTAGGACTGGAGGAAACCAAATGTCACTCCTGTCTTCAAGAAGGGCATGAAGGGGGATGCAGGGAACTACAAGCCAATCAGCCTCAACCCAGTCACTGAGAAAATAATGGAATAAATCCTCCTGGAAGCCTTTTCCAGTGTATTAAGGACAAGACAGTGACTGGGAGTAGTCACCATGGATTTATGAAGGGAGAAACATATCTGAGCAATCTGACAGTCTTCTGGAGGAGGTGGGCTCCTGAAGTGGGGCTTAGGCAGGAGACAGATACCAAACACAAGATGGCCTTTCTGACATTTCTTTCTTGGGATTGCTCCATAAAAGGATGGCAGAATCTCTGACAGTCCTCTGGCCTCCCTCATTTCTGAGCAAACTTCTTTTTATGAGTGTTAGTTAGGTGTCCAAAATATCTGTAGTCATGCCTGAACAACCTGAGCTGATAAAAGTCAAACTCCAGAAAAGATATTGCCTTGTGTGTTTTAGCCAAAAATTCTACCCTTGTTTGCTTGAAATCTGTATTTTATTTAGCTAGGCTACATGAATATATGGTTATGACTGCAGTGTGAAAATTTCAGTAATAGTCTTTATAACAGCAAATGCTCTGGACCAAATATTTTCCTTTATGTCAGTGAAATTTCTGATGATGAATTTTGACATCCTATATTTAAATAAAAATAAAGAGCCCTTACTGAGCTTCTTGAGCCAAAAACATAGCATAACACTCCGAGAAGCTTGAAAATTTTCCAGCAGACAGGTTTTCTATTGGAAAAGGTTTTTTTGCTTTGACAAAATTGAAATGTTTCAGTTACTGAAACTCTGACACTTAATTGTGAATCTAACATATAATTTTAGCTTCACTGGACTGACCATAAATTATTCTGAATTTTGAACTGAAATGCTGAATTGCTGAATGACAGAGGTGGAGAAGGTGAATTAGGACCTTTCTTTCACAGGAAAAGAACCAGAAGGATTGCAGGGAAGAAGATGTCAGATGCATCCATCAGACATTCAGCTGAAAGAAACCAAAAAGTTTAAGCTTTATGGTTTAAACTTTATGGTTTAAGCTGAGGATGCCTTTCACTCAAGAGAGTATTAAAAGTTCAGGGGGGAAATTTTGTCTACATACAAAGACTACCAACTAAAGCAAAGAAAATCTCTGAGTCATGACTCCTCGAAGACCACAAAACCATTCTGGTGATGACTGACCATTTGTTTGCTGCTTAATGTTTGGTACAGGATGTCTGGGTCCAGGGCACATTGCATCTTTGATTTTATGTTCCCAGAGTTAGGAAGTGTGGTTTCAGACTAATAGCAAAATTTTGTTTTCACCAGAATACTTTCTCCTTGTTCATTCTATCCTCATCTTTTTCAGGATTAAAAATCAAGACAAAACAAGACACAAAAAACCAAGAACAAAAAAAAGCAAATAAACAAACAAAATGGATCAAGACCAATATTCAGAGGTTTTATTACAGAAGACTATTTTTTTAAGCGGAAAACAACCTCTAGTAAATTTCAAGTTTGGGATATACTTAGAAATATAAAGGAGAAAATAAGGAAGCATAGGAGAAAAATTTCAATCAAACACCTTTAAAGCAGAGAGTAGTAGGACCAAACACTATTTTTACTTTTCAGACTAGCACTTTGTCTGTAATTCACTTAACTGTTTCTGCATAGGGTACCCTTCCCTGTGTAATAATCCATCTGGATGGCATTCAATAACTAAGCATAATTTAAAGACTTGGATTTCTGTTCTTCAACTCTAATCTGGAAGACTTTAGGTCAGGTGTACCCTCAGCTTTCAGGAGAAGGGTTTCTTCTGTTTTCTTCAGGAAACCAAGAGAAGCCAGAAGCATGAAAATTACTTATCTGGGGTCAAAATCAAGATTGGAAGTGTCATCTTTAATTTTTAATATCTTTGGCTTTTCCAGTTGGCATGAGAAACACAGTTTAAAAGTTTATTTCTAATTCTTTTAATATAAGCCTTTAAAAAAAGCGACATGATTAATCATTTCGGGACTAAGTATGAGAACTGTTAGAAGGCATCTTTTCAATTTGTTGAAACATTTGCTAACTACTATGTGAAGCCATATATTTACTAGTCCTCTAAAAATATAATTATTTTTCCAGGACACTGGAAGGTCTTTTAAGATCTGACACAATCCAATATGAAATACTTGTTCAGGGGGATTTCATATCACAACCTATTGAGCTATTTGTCTTTATGCTATGCCTGGCATCTAAAGGTAGAGTTTGTAAGTTTTAGGCTGTTGTGAATATTTCTCAAGAAAGAGCCTTGGATGGAAGTAATTTTTCTAAATTAAATAAATACGTTGTTTCTGATTTTCTAAAATACCCAAAGGAACTAGCTCCCATTCTAGATCAATGGTCTGCAAAATTTCATTTTGAAATATGATGACATTTTTCACTTAGTAAAGAACAAAATGTCTCTGGAAACAAAAAAAACCTCTCTATAGAGGATCTGATCCTGCAAACTTTCCCCCCTCCAGGCAGATTTTCACATTTATTTTAACAGGTCTGCTTATCTGAGTTTTCATGTTAGCTGAGTATCAGGATGGAGTGGTATGCACAGGTGTCTGTACAGTCAACATGGTTTTGTAATTAAAGAACATAATTGGTGCTTTCCAGGATATCTTGATTTTAAAAAATAAATTAGGGTTTTCTGTTTTCTCAAGAAAAGGAAAATTCAAATCCCCTAATCAATAAGGATTTTTGAGGGCCAACTTCTGAATCATTTTAGACATGATTCCCCAAATCCTTTACTGTGTTGTGTAAGTGTGTTTAGGACTTCAAGTTAGGAAGTGTAGGGATAGGAAATAAAACCTTTAGAAGGCTCTGACCTCTCTGAAGATAGAAACTCAAATTGTGCTGGGATCTCTGGGTTCAGCAAGACACTTCACACACGAATTTTGGGCTGTGTGAAGTTGTGGCTGGGTCCATTTCTAACACAGTGACTACAGCTCTTAGGCATCTGTGGAGAGGATCTCATAGAGTTACATCTCTAAATGAGCCCTTAGGAATGATGGCTTTGTTATAGAAGAGGGACGAGAGAATCACACAACTTTGACCTCCTCGATATCAGGGGCTATTAAAAAGCTTATCCACAGATGTGACTGTCGAGGGCAACAGCAGCTCTGAACAAATTCAGCCACCTCTCACAACCATGAAACCACAGAGAGGGACTGAAGGCAAAATGGGCTCCAAGGGTGCTTATGACTTCACTCTTTGCTTGCATTTAAACATCGCTTTGACTTAAATTTGTCCGCAAGCGGGGCTTTGTCTTTCATAAGATCCACTTCTTGTTAGCTTTGGCAAGAGTTACACAGCTATCTCTCCTCTCAGATCTCTGCCAAGAAGGTAAATTGGATGTGCAGGAAGACTTGGGTCTGCTCCACAAAAAGTTATCCATAGAAAGAGACTCAGAGACTCATACAGATGTGCCCAGAAAGGCTATGAGATCACCAGGACTGATTTCCCAGAATAAAACAGTCCGTGGTTTCAGTTGTTGTTGATGTTTTTTGTCAGTTTGGGGTTTTTTTGATTGTTGCTTTGTCAATTTGTTTGTTTGGTTCGTTGGTTTTTGTTTGGTTGGTTTTTGTTTGTTGAGATTTTTTGTTTGGTTGGTTGTTGTGTTTTTTTAATCAAGTTACTTCCATATCATGTTTTCTACCTAGAATTTCTCTGAATCATGGTCTTTCATACAGACATCCAGTCTTGAGGTGAAGATTTTTGCACCAATAATTTAAATTACTTTGACATTCCAAAACATTTGCTTTATTTGTTCTGTGAATTAGTTTCATTTTTACTCTCTATTGCTCATCAAAGTATCTTTCTGTACTTTATTCCCAGAGTAGTTTCTTGTGATGCAAGTACTCATGGCATATTCATGTTACCTGGTTTTCCTCTTTTTTATCAGGTCTTAAAGTCTTGTACTGTGCAGAATTATTTTTTTTTCCAGCACTGGAATATTTTTCCTGGCTCATTTTTTATATCTTCTTCAGTTTTTCAACATCTTTTTATAAATACGAGACAACTAGAACAGTACATAATGTTCCAACATCTGTGTCCCTTCAGCTATGTACGAATGCAAAATTATATCTCTATTTTCACTGGTTTCTCCTATCTTTTTACATTTGGGGCTTGTTTTAGCTATATCACTGAAGTAGAAACTCCAGTGCTACTCCTTGCTCATGAGTCCCAAGTCCATCTGAAAGACACTACCTTCCTGAGCCCTGGACTCTGTGTCCATCCTTGTCTTCCTCTGTCTTACACACAGATTTCTGGGTTTTGCCTGTACTAAAACACATGCTCTTTTTAAGTCAAGTCCATATAATTTTACAAAGCTCACCAACATGCCATCCTATGATTCTGTGTTTTGCAATGCCACACAGATACGTGGTTTGATATTAAGCCAAGCAGCACACAGTAAGTGCTTTACATCTATATTTATATCTGTGCCTTTCACTAACAACCCATCATCAGACAGTGAAACCCATTTGTTTAACATGGTTTATTTTTCTTTAAACCATTTTGAGTGGGAATATATATTCTCACCTGTTATTTCCTTGTTGCGACTAAGGAAATGTTTGTTTAAACTATTTTTCCCACTGAAATATGCAAATTGAAAGAGACCAGTACAGCTGAAAACAAGTGTGTTGATATATGAATGGGTACAAGAGAACCTGAAAAAAAGAGTTGAAAAGCACTGGGTTGACATTTTAGTAATGAAAATCTTCATTTGAACATTTGCTCCGTATTCAGAATGAGAAAATTTAATATTCGAATTCAAAATAAAATATTTCTTTTGGGGTCAAGTAAAGAAGTTTCTTCAATCTATTGTATTTTTTTAAAGTTTCATCAGTGTAGAACCCTTTAAAGAATGGAACTGCAAATGGATTAGGAAAGACTTTTATTCACACATCTGCTTCCTTTATTTCATTTTGATTTTTTTCCCTAAAAATTCTGTCAGACAAGAAAACACCTCATCACTTTTGCTTTTAATTACCTGTTTGTTTTCATGAATCCTGGCACAAACTCTCAGTTATCTGAAATTATACACTAAGATCTCTTAAGCAACTCTTATATATAAAGCTAATATGCCAAAAGTCCCCTCAAATGTATCTTCCTCTGAAGTAAGTGATTTTAATAATCTCTGTAGGTAAATTGCTCTGTAATATTCAGGTGAGAAGCATGAGCCTCCTGTTTCTTATGAAGTGTTTCATGGAATGATTTATTTCAGACATCACTGGCTATGTCTTTATTAGAAATTTTGCCATCTCTAAATACTGAAATTCCTACAGTACTCATAGGCCTCTTCTACTTTCATGATGCATCTATACAGTTCTGCAATGGAAAGTTGGGTAGTTAACAGATCAATTCATTCCCTACAGCTTTACTTATTGCTTTTCCACATTGCCATACTTGTGTCTACATCATCTTTTTCCTGACACATCATATGTATTGTCACTATTATTATTTTATTCCTAGTTACCTTTCTTTTTCCCTTTCTTCTTCATGAAATTGAAGTGCTTTGGTCCATGAAGTAAACATCTAAAAACTTTATTTCTCACTGTGGTTTTTTTCTAGCTTTTCTTTCTGATCTGTGAAGTCTGCAAGAACCCGTTTCCATACATAGTCAAAACTGTCCCAGTACTTATTCTGCTTAAAGTTATATTAAGTATATCTAGTTATATTAATATTCATTTGCCTGAATTCCCTAAAAGAAAACTTTTTGCCTTAGACACATAATTGAATGCATAACTGTATACAAAGCACGTGGAATTCACAAATCTGAAATGCTTGAGATAAAATGGCAAAGTACAAGAAGGTCACCCTAAATTAAAAGTTAGTGTTTTTCATCGTATCCGTTTTTTAGTGGTGTTGATACTGGATTTTGCTGTAGCATGTACTATTTAAGGAATGTAAGAGAGTCATTTAGGATGCCAACACCATACTGTGCCCAGTCCTGACCCCTCGCTCTCTCTCTCTCTGACTGGTGGGATTCACAACCACAGCCATGGGCACGTTGACTCTTGGGTTTGGGCATTGCTTAACATGCCACTGGAATGGGACAATGCAGGCAGACCGAGAGCACACCACGAAAAATAGGAGTGTTGCCTCTCCAGGGTGATTTAATTGCCGAGAGGAAGAGCAATCAAACAAAAGCTAACTTTATCAACACTGGTGGGGAAAGCCCTATTTTGTGGAGCTAAGTGTGTAACCAGTGGTTAAAGTATCCTCTAACAAGGAGGATCTTAGTACTTAAATAATGGGGTCATGGGGTCATATGAAATCCCCTCTAAGAAGGCAGGGTCTTTATATAAATCACGGGAGCATAATCTCTCCAAAAAGAATAAAAAACAAAGAGGCCTCAGTACATAGATGGTGGGACCACAGGTCACTCAAGTTTAAATCCCCTCTAAAAAAGGAGAATTCAGTACCTAAATAATGAGAGAACAGTGCCATTGTGCACCATCATAACAATAAGGAAATTATTTTTTAAATGGAAAAAGCAACCTCTTTTGCTCCTCCATGGAAGTGTGTTGTTAATGCTGTGACATGCATTTCTAGGCATATGTACAGCAAGAACTGGCATGTCCACTATGAGAGGCTGCCCAAGAAACTGTGATGTTACTGAATTCCTGCCCTGTGTGAAAATGCATCTTTCTACTACAGACTTGGACCAAGCACATGATGTCTCCACTGTCTCACTGCTTCCCTACTTTTCACATAGTCCTTCTCTGACCACATTGCACCCCTATACCTCTGCACTGTGCTCCCAATCTGTGCTCCCAATCTTTTGCAAATGATCCTGACTCCATCATGTGGCAGCTTTTCACAGAACCACACAACCATCTGGGTTCGGAAGAACCTCTGAGATCATCAAGTCCAACCCTTGATCCACTGCCACTGTGATTAGCAGGTCATGTCACTGAGTGCCACATTCAGTCTTCTAAAAAACCTCCAGGGATGGAGAATCCACCACCTCCCCGTGCAGCCCATTCCAATGCCTGATCATTCTCTCTGTAAAGAATTTCTTCCTAATATCCAACCTAAACCTCCCCTGGCAGAGCTTAAGTCTCTTCTCTTACCGGGAGAAGAGAATGATCCCCCCCTGGCTACCCCCTCCTTTCAGGGAGTTGTAGAGAGTGATGAGGTCTCCTCTGAACCTCCTCTTCTCCAGGCTGAACAGACCCAGCTCCCTCAGCCCTTCCTTACAGGACTTGTGCTGGATCCCTTCACAGCCTCCTTGCTCTTCTCTGGACCTGCTCCAGCACCTCAATCTCCTTCCTGAACTGAGGGGCCCAGAACTGGACACAGGACTCGAGATGTGGCCTCACCAGTGCTGAGTACAGGGGCAGAATCACTTCCTTGGACCTGTTGGCCACGCTGTTCCTGATACAGGCCAGGATGCCATTGGCCTTCTTGGCCACCTGGGCACACTGCTGGCTCATGTTCAGCTTCCTGTCAATCCAGACTCCCAGGTCCCTTTCTGCCTGGCTGCTCTCAGCCACTCTGTGCCCAGCCTGGAGCTCCCCATGGGGTTGTTGTGGCCAAAGTGCAGGACCCAGCACTTGGCTGTGTTGAACCTCATCCCGTTGGAATCAGCCCAACTCTCCAGTCTGTCCAGGTCCCTCTGCAGAGCCCTCCTGCCCTCCAGCTGATCCCCCCCAGCTTAGTGTCATCTGCAAATTGGCTAATGGTGGACTCAATCCCTTCATCTAAATTATCAATGAAGATATTATACAGAACCGGGCCCAGCACTGATCTCTGGGGACACCACTGGTGAACGGCTGCCAATTGGATCAGCACTGTTCAGCACCACTCTCTGGTGGCCTCCAGCCAGTTCCTAATCCAGCACAGAGTGCTCCTGTCTGAGCCCTGGACTGACAGGCTTTCCAGGAGAATGCTATGCTTTGCTGAAGTCCAGGTAGACTCCAACCACAGCCTTCCCCACATCCACCAGTTGTGTCACTTGATGATAAAAGGAGATCAGGTTGGTCAGACAGGACCTGCCCTTCCTAACCCCGTGCTGGCTGGGTCTGATCCCCTGTCCATCCTGTAGGTGCTGTGTGATTGCCCCCAGGATGATCTGCTCCATAACCCTGACAGGCACTGAGGTCAGGCTGACAGGTCTGGAGTTTCCTGGGTCCTTCTTTTGTCAATTTTTTTTGATTGGTGTGACATTTGCCAACTTCCAGTCATCTGGGACTTCCCCAGTGATCCAGGACTATTGGTAAATGATGGAGAGCAGCTTGGAGAGCTCTTCCCCAGCTTCCTCATCACCCTGGGGTGGATCCCATCTGGTCCCATAGACTGGAGAGGATCCAAGTGGCTCAGCAGGTCAACTATTCCCTCCCGGATTACAGGGGAGCTACTCAGCTTCCTATTTCTCCCTATAAGCCCCAGAAGCCACCTGTCCTCAGGACAACCTGTCTTACTGTTGAAAACTGAGGTAAACAAAGTGTTAAATACCTCAGCCTTTTACTCACCTATGTTTCCCCACATGTCCAACAAAGAATGGAATTTTTCCCTGCCCCTCCTTTTGCCATTGATGTATCTGTAGGAAGACTTTTTGTTATCCCTATTGGAAGTGGCAAGATTGAGTCTTAATATTGATATTTGGTCTGAAATACTGCTGGTTGCCCTGACCCAAGGAGGGGACTATCAGAGCTTCTCAGAGTGATGTGAAGACAAGATATTGCTTCCCAACGAGACGCATGGAGGCAATGCAGCAAAAACCAGCAGCTGAATGGGATGTGGAGGAGATGTGGCCTTCCCACAGCTTTTTTTTAAAAGTTAGCCTAGCCATTCCTTCCCTTGGCAGCAGGTCAAAAATCTGTTGTGGAAGTGACATTTCTGTGAGTGGAACATGTTCTTCACAAATTCTACACATTAGATGCCAAGCTGCAAAATGGCATTAAGGGAAGCTTGTTCTTCCAAGAAGCCATGGACCCCTGGGACTTTGGTCCTGTGTTTTTCTCAAGCAATGATGTTAAGATTCTGTGGAGTCCTATGCAAACCAGTAAGCCTCAAGTCTGCACCCATTCAGTGCATTTCTTTAAAGAGCTCAAGCCGCTTTTCATATTGTTTTTGCAAGAGCAAAGAGCTCTTGTCTTATCCTGTGAATCATTCTGCTATGCAGACTATTACTTCAAAGTGAGAGAGCACTTACACTAAATTTGCAACATGTAATAATGTAAGAATCAGATTACACACAAATATCCTCCCATAAAACGAAGTGTGTTTTATTGCATGTTCACAGGCAAAACATTTTATTACATTTTTATGTGTAACACAGTCGTGTCCACATCCATATGTTGCACTTAGGAAGGGAGGAATAACTCCCATTATGAATGTATACACATACATTTTCAACTCAAACTGGCACACTTAACAGAGATATAAATCCCACTGAGGAGCACAAGTTCTGACAGGTCTTTTATGTCTTCTGCTCAGAAAAAGCACATCTGCCTGGTGGCCTGGTGTAAGATGAGAGGGATGTCTTCTGTGTTGAACAGAAGTTCCATTGGTATAACTGAGAGTCAAATCCCTCCCTGCTTAACAAGGCTCTGTATCATTTGGATTATGTGTCAAAACATATTTCCAATAAAAGTGTTGTCTTGGATTAGTTTAACAAAGAAAACTTCAAGGAAAAGCAAAGATTTCTAATGTTAAATAATGCTGACCTGTGCCTTGATCAGATAGCAGGTTCTGCTGAAATAGGAATAATATATGTATATGCATATATGGAGTAAGGGAATGAACACCTATATGTATATGGTATTTATATATTCTTCAAATCTATGCTGCATAAGGAAACTGATATGGCAGTCCAAGATGCTGAGAACTCCTGAAAACCCAGGCCACACACATACTTAAGAGATTTCTAGTGTTTGCTGAGGCCTGATCCTGAATAAACTGAAATCAAGAGAAAAATTCTCAGTGACTTCCCAAGTGCAGAATCAGTCCTGCTCTGCAACTGCAGCTGAAATATTTCAGCAAGCTTCACTGGAGCAGAAAAAAGTGTCAGGCTGCCTGTGTGGGGCTGAATTCCACAGTCACAGGCAAAAGTGCTGTTCCAGTTCAGAAAAGGGAAAATGTAGGCTTTGGTCCAGCATGTGAGTGTGTGGGTAAGCATCTCAGGGTGTCAGTCCTCACAGTGACTTCAACAGAGATCTTCAGATACTTAGGGTTAAGGTATGTGTTTAAGTACTCTTTTGGATGGAGACTGATTATTGCTGGTTTAAATCACATGAAATGGCTGTGGGTGCAAGGGCTTAATCAGTGATTAAAGAGACGATAAAGGATACCAAATAAAAGATTGGTTTTGCTTCAGTTTCATTTTTCATTTTGATTATATTTCATGCTTCTAGTGTTTGTGATCACTCTTTGTAAGTTTTTGAAAGAACTAACTATCTATAGATGTTGCCAGTACGACTATGGGGTTTTCTAAGTCTCTGAAGCAGTTTAAATCAGCAAAACCCTGAGGAAGCTACAGAGTTTCCAGGATCAGGGTCGTGTGTTGGTAGAAACTGTTTTTCTCCCCCTTTAAAAAAAGCTTAGAGCCCAATTTTGCAGCTGGATTTGATTGTGTGTCAGAAAGGTGAACCAACTATGTTCATTCTGCCCTTATTTCTGCTCCTGGAACAGACCAGCTTGTCATGATGTGAGAAGTTTTGGCCCACCCGTGATTTTAAGATGAGGTGCAAAAAGCTGAGACGATGCAGAACTGAGCCTGTGATCCAGACAGCTGCAGGAATCAGTTGTATAGCACTGAGTTTAAAGTATTTTTGTTGCCCATGTCTCCACCAGCTGACCAAGCTTATGAGCTTTTCGTTGCCCACCATAGGCTCAGTCTCCTGTCTCAGCTTGAGAGTGCACGAAACACATCTTTTGGCAATCCCAAACTGTGGAATCCAACACCCACCTCGACCCCAGAAAAAAATTTTATACTGAATTCCCACAGAAAATTTAAAATGTTGTTTGTGGGTCTTTTAGCCTTCTGTTTTCAATAGTTGTATTTTTTTGGCATGTGGCACCTACACTGTTTCAAACTGACTTGTTACAAAGACCTGCCTGTGATGTACATAAAGGGCGTTATATAGATGAAGGTAAGTCTTAAATCATTTCAACAAATCATTTGTTCTTAGAGGCCAAATCACAGTCAAGATAGGCTGACAGTAAAAAAAACAACACAGGAGAATGAGGAGAGAATCATGTTCCTCCTGCAGGAGGCCATTACCAGTTATCACCACGAGCCTGTGAGATACCAAGACCCACCGGCCCTTTTTTATGAGCAGAGGAGCAACTGCCTCCAATTTTGGGCTCCCAGTCGACTTCTTGGCCACAGTCGCAGGGTGTGGGTCAGGGGGATTGAAGGTACAAGAAAGAGCCCAACCTTGGCAGCACTGGGAGAGAGGGAGCGTGTTGGCTCAGGTCCTCCTGCCTCTCCCAATTGGATGTACAACTTTCAGGCATAAAACTATTGTTTTGCTTGCTGGGCCTTCCACAGCAGCTGGGCCAAGCTTCCTGCTAGGAGCCAGGATCTGCAACCTTATGAAAGTTGCAGGGCCCGGCAGGCTGTCGGTATTTTCAGCTGGATCAAGCCCAGAACAATTTTATTTTCATCAGAAATGTTCCCTGGCCCTACCACATGTGCAAGCCTGTATGAAACCACCAAGAAGGCTCCCTCCCCCAGCTATCTTATTTAGCTCAAATTCAAGCTGCCCAGTAGAACTGTTTCTTATCCAAACCCTTAGAGACAAGAGAGGAGTGCAGAGATTTAATTATAATCTTTCTCTCTCTCCACCTCCCACAGTATATTAATGCTTTTCATTAGCCAAAGCCAAAACCTTGCTTTATAAGCTGAGAGAGCTGTCTTCTAAAAATACGTCCAGCATTAAAAGAGTTCTGAATGGCAGTAACAGCAGCACAACCTCTCATTCACAGGTGTGGGAGATTCGCTGGAGGATTGCTGGTGGAGAGGCAAGTTTTATTTGAAAGACATCTGATTCTTATTTCTGTCCATTGGCTGATTACCCCTTGCATTACAGCACTTCTGTGCCCACTGGTAATTTCATGTGTACGTCCAAATAAATGCAGGAAAGGCCTCGACATCCAGGAGCTCTGGATGATTTTATAAGTATCCAGATGTTTAGAGATTTATCTGAAGCTTATCCAAAAAAGTACGAGGCCACTCGTAGCAGCAGCCTGACAAATATCCACAGCCATTTATTCTGTTTGTAGGTCTAGATCATGCATTCATACAGATGTCTCACTTCAGTAGGTACTTCTGTTGACCTCAGTGGTATAGAAAGGCATGTAAATCAAGAATGACAATTTTGACTCAAAATTTACAATGGGATTTGAGTGACACAATTAAATCAGTGTCTTATATTGATGGAAAGGTTGTAGGGAAATATAAGACGTGGACTTAATAGTCATTGTCTTAGAGAATACAGGAAGCTGATTTTCATCTTTGAAAATTTAGAGTTTATTTATAGTACTCCTACAGAAGGAGACTACCAAGAGGGCAGAAAGCACTACAAGAAAGATGAAGACTGCTCCTGGCAATGGTTGATTTGTTCCTTTTTCCTCATGCCCTTGCTGTCTGCCAGCTTTAATGATATTAATAGGCAAATGGACCTTCACAAATCACTAAGGTGGCTCCAGGGGTATTTGGGTTTTTTTAATCTGGTAACCCTTGGAAGCTCCATGGTGCCAGCACAGTGTGAACAAGTAGTGTGCTATGAAATCTTCAGGTGTGAAGAGCTGACAGCCTACTTGGATGGAAGAACACAACATGCAGCATAACAAATACCTGCCTGGATGATAGAAGACAAGTGAAAAGGGCCCGGGATTACATGGATTACAGCTGTTGATTACACAGATTAACCAAGCAATTAAAGGCATCAGGAATAATAAATATCCTTCCAAGAGAAGGAGCTGCTCTTGGGCTGCATGCTGAATTGTAATCTATTTTTGCCATAAACCTGAAAGCACAAAAGCTGTGAGAGAGGGAGAAGGCCCTGGAAGAAGTCCCACAGACAGGACATGCTTTCCTTGGTTTCTTAAGAAATTTTGCACAGCTGATTGGGGTCTTTTTAATGTACATTTTGTGAGGGTTTTATCTTACATTTTAATAGGAAATCTGCTGAATATCTAAAATGCCTTTTGTCAGTCAGGCCTTTTGCTGCTGATCTCTGTGGCTTAAACAGTTTAACTTATCAAGAAGCCTTGGTGTCAATCTGGTGTAGTGGGTATGTTCATTTGGGGTTTAAATGCTTTCTTTTTGGATAACTTTTAATCACCACTTACACTGCATATAGCCATTTATGCACTGACAGCTTGATGAGGACTTTAATGTACATAAAACTTTCTCTGTCAGGACTTATGCCTCTCTGTCAGATTTTATCCTGCAGTAGAGAGGGCTCGTGCACAGTTGCTGACAGATAAAATAAGCTCCTCCAGCAGCTGCAGCTCAGCCTCCCACAGATTTTTTTCCCACATCCCCAGCTAAGAGCCAGGAAAGCATGGATGGCACCAAAGGGCTCTGGTGGGATGGGCAGGAGCAAGGTGCCAAACCTGCAAGAGGGAGGATGAGCTTGCCCCAACACAGCCATCTCCAATAGTCTGATACTGTATTCTGCAATGCCTGGTGGCTTTCTTTAGTCATGGCTTCAGGAAACAAGAGGTAGGAAGAAAAATCTGTTTCTATTCTAAACGAAAATTAATTTCAAGCCCAGATGCCTACGGAGAAATGTCCCATGATCTTAAAGACTGGAACCATGAATTCAAAACTCTTGGGTTGGACTACAGGGACTGCACTGTGCAGTTTGGAGGGCAAGCAGTAAGTTTTTCTGGTGCAACCACAGAGTTGAGGTATGCAGATATTATACCTAATATGAGAAGGTGGCCAGCATCTGCCATTCCCACAGAAGCCAAACAGCAAACACCCAACTCTGAAGTATCAAGCCTTTAATCATTAATCTAATGTTTCTAGATCTATAAAAAAATGTTTCCTAAGATGCTTTATTTCTGCAAGAAATTCCCGATTGGCAAGAGAGTTTTCATAGCTCCTTAAAGACCTATAAGGAACAGTGGAAGAAATAAAGTGGGAAATCAGACCTACTGGAAAGCAACTGGAAATGTTTTTTATGAGTTTTATAATGGAACTACAGTAGCAGTTCCATGTTGATTTTTTATTCTAAGACAATATATCTTTCTCTTCTTTTTTTTTTTAAGGCTTTTTTTTTTTTCCTCACCTGAAACTTCATATGTGGTCTCTTGGCAGGGAATATTTTTGGAAAGTTTGAGGTTGATCTGATAAACTTTTTTAAGTAAGGAGGTTGGAAAACATTGGGATATTTTATTTTTTAAACATCTGCAAGGTTTCCCTTGCTCATGTAGAAGCTGAAAACTTTTTTTCACTAAAAAAGTTCCATTTTGTTTTTGTATTTGCCCTCAGTGATATACAGCTCATAAACATATTTTTGTACTTTCAGTGGCAGCAAAATTTGGGGGCTTATTAAGTTTTCTGCAAAGGTAACTTTGAAAAGCAGAATTAAAATAACATAAAATGTGAGAGATTATTTTGATAGAAGATTACATTATTATTCATAGGTGTGTCAAGCAGCGTGAGGATATGAAACAGTGGAGATATATTGTATACTAGAATTTTTAAAATAAATACAGTGTTCCTGTGAATTAAAATTATCCAGACTTCCTTTTGCATGGATGCTAAGCATTTTTGTAAATAATTTGCTCCAAGTCAATTTAACCCAAACTACTGTGTGTCTAATACCAGGTTTCCAGTAGTAGCACAGGTCTGACATGTTCCCTCATCGACGTGGTACACCAGTAGCAGTTTGTGTAGGGACAAAATTAGAAAATCACTGAGACTGTCATGCTGAACTTTTCTATAGGCCTATGAAAGTGGACAAAAATTGTAGAGACCCACAGATGACAAGCAGAGTTCTATAATGATACTTTTTGCTACCCCGAGTATCTCTGGGAATCTTCCTCCTTGGACAAGTCTGGAAAAGAGCAGGTAGCAGAGATGTTTCTTCTCTATTTGAAAATGTCTTTGGGCAGCCCGTGGAGAATTCACTCCAGTTTCCATCAAGCCTGTTTCTGGAGAAGTTCTGTTGGTTTTGACACTTCATTTTGTCCAAGACAAAAAATGTTGTAGGAGATAACGGGATTAGTTTCATCTCTTGGAAAGGACAACCTCCTTCCCAGAAGCCAAGGACCACTCCTTGTGGTCCTATATCCACACAGTGTGTATATAATATATATATAATACAGTATATACATATATATATATATATATATATATATATATATATATATATATACAGGTTTTTCCTCAAAAGTAGGAAAATCTGAGTCCAACTAATTCTTTACCATATGCAAATATGGTCTGCAGAATAGGGAAGGAATAGTCTGCTTCTTCTCTGTAAATCTTTGTGGAGGTTTGATGAAGAGAGAGTGCAGGGGACTCCATCAGCAGGGCTCTCTGCCCAGCTGTTCCAACACCATCATGGAGCTTTCCTGTTCCTCTGCCCTCTCTCTGTAAGTTGCTCAAGAGTCATAGGGCTCAAATTTGGCTCATAAAAAAATCTATCAGGTGAAAACTTTGCTTCAATCAGAATGCAGATACTGTAAGGTAAGTCCAGGGCAACAAAAACTACCTCAGCTCTGTATTTCTCTTTCAATCAAAGACACTAGCCAATAAAAATAAGAGCAGTGTTAGGCAGGCAGACTATAATATAGGTTGGCTTCTGATGCAAGGGTTAACTTGCACTCCTGATTTCAGTCAAATAAATTCAAAGTTTCACAGAAGCTGAACAACAGCATTTTTACTTTCTTATGCATCTTTGCATTTCTCACTGTAAAGAGTACCTGTAGCAGAAATCCCAGTGACTAAGACAAAACTTTTTTTTTTTCCAGTTGTTCTGATGTAACTAGAGAACTATGAGTAATCTCATTGGTGTCTATTTTCATAGAATCAAAGAATCATAGAATTGGCTGGGTTGGAAGGGACCTCAGAGGTCATCAAGTCCAACCCTTGATCCACTACCACTGCAGTTACCAGACCATGGCACTGAGTGCCACATCCAGTCTCTTTTTAAATATCTCCAGGGATGGAGAATCCACCACTTCCCTGGGCAGCCCATTCCAATGTCTGATCACCCTCTCAGTAAAGAAATTCTTTCTAATGTCCAACCTAAACCTCCCCCGGCACAACTTGAGACCGTGCCCTCTTGTCTTGCTGAGAGTTGCCTGGGAAAAGAGACCAACCCCCCCCTGGCTACCCCCTCCTTTCAGGGAGTTGTAGAGAGTGATGAGGTCTCCCCTGAGCCTCCTCTTCTCCAGGCTGAACAGCCCCAGCTCCCTCAGCCTCTTGTCATAGGATCTGTGCTGGAGTCCCTTCACCAGCCCAGTTGCCCTCCTTTGGACCTGCTCCAGGACCTCAATATCCTTCCTAAACTGAGGGGCCCAGAACTGGACACAGGACTCGAGGTGTGGACTCACCAGCTCTGAGTACAGGGGCAGCTGTCAGCAGGTTTCAGTGTTTTAATTGAAATCACCCAATGTTTTTAGCAGCTATTTGACTCAGACTGCTGGAAATTCACTCTTCTTTGCTAATCACTCTTTCTTGGACTTGATCTGTATACCTTGCCCCAGATACCTTTCTTATACCATGCTGCTCATGATGACACAATGCCATGTAATACACTCCATCTAGCATCTCCTTTAATGCCCATCCATTTCATATTGAATTGATTTTAGTAGGCTTGGTATCAGGTTTTGGACAAGTATTTGGAAGTTAGCACTGAATTTATAGCTAGATATAAGCTTAAGTTGCAATTTCTCAGTGATTTTCTATGTAGATTCCAGGGCATGATGGTATGTAATAACTGGAAATAAAATGTTCTTGTGTGCTGTCTTTTGGTACTGAGGTAATTCCTTGTGGGTCCTTCAAAAACATCACATGACTGCCCCAAGTAGTATACTTGTTGAGAAACAGTCCGTTTTAGAAGATTAGGTTGTCCACAACAGAGTCCTTCTCAAAGCAAACTGGTTGTGACAGTGGTATTTGAGGGCCTGGCTGCACTACCAACTTTCTCAGATGTTTGATTGGTATATGGAGTCACTAAGCTGGTTTGTAGGTTTTATATATACATATTGTGTCTCATATAGGTGTGTTTCTATTCTGGGAAATACCTTTTTTGATGTTATCCATAGTATCCAGGAAAATTATACTTTAACAGGCTATCCCAGAGAGAGAGCGGCAGCAGGGTAATTACTATAAAATTTGTGGTAAGAACTGCTAGGGAAATCCATGTTTCCAGATCAAATGATGAATATGTCATCTTAGGCCCAGTTAGGTTTGGTGACAGAATTTATAAACTTACTCAGATGGCCCTCAAAATGCCAGCATGTTGCAGGTTACTGTAACACTCATGTCTCTACTCATATTCTGGAGGAAATGTAGGTTACTGAAAGCAAAACTGTGAGGATAAAATAAATAAGTTTGCCACTGCCTTCAAGCCAATATGTTGTGT
The DNA here is from genome assembly GCF_036169615.1 of Heliangelus exortis. Taxonomy (NCBI): domain Eukaryota; kingdom Metazoa; phylum Chordata; class Aves; order Apodiformes; family Trochilidae; genus Heliangelus; species Heliangelus exortis. The sequence goes on along the minus strand of NC_092422.1, from coordinate 26,913,445 downwards.
ATTGGTCCCACTCAAGAATATTCAAGTTGAGTGGTGAAGCTATCATGATCTGGATTGCTGACTTCCAAGTTAGTGGCACACTCAATAGCCAGGGGAGTACTGATACAGAACTGGTTTGCATTCTGTTTTCTACGGCAGGAGTCTGCTGTAGCTTGCAGAAAGGTAATAGCAGAAATTATTGAATAAATAAGGAGTGTTAGAGATGGTTCTGATGAACCCAGTAATTCAGTACCAGTCCCCTAGTCAGATATTATCAGCCTGCTAGGCTCTCTAATTTGTGACTCTTTTAAACAGAGGAACAACAGTGGATGAGATTACAGTCTGTGTAGCTTTTTTTACAGTTTTTTGGGACGTAGCCTGAGTTTATGGCTGAACTCTAAGGTGTGGAGTCACATAGGATCATTCTTGATTTTCTTCTATTCAGTAGCAGCAGAGAGTTGACCTCATTGCTGGAGGCAGTTACTGAGGTTTCAGATTATTGCATCTCCTCCTCTGGGTTTTGATTTAAACACTGGTAAGCCGTATCTGGGGGATCCAGTACTAAATGGCTACCTCTCTTCAAGAAAAGGAGTAGTTCTGATAATTACACCATTTTAGGTATTTTCGGGGGCATCCATATCACCAACTTTAGCCATCAAAGAGTTTGATTTCTACTATTCCAAAACAGGTGCACAATGCAAGTGGGATCATCTCCTCCCTTGTGAGTGCCTGTCTTTCTGTTTGACTTCAGAGAGGACCAAGAAAAGCAGTGGAAACTACCCTTTGGAAGTGGAAAGGGGTTACCATCATGTCCTTCAGGGCATGGAGATGGCAAGCTGTCAATTTATTGTGGTTTACCATTTTATTCATCATCTACCAAGCCATAGTAATTGATTGTGCACATGTTCCCAGCCCACCCAAGTGCTCACTTTAACCATTCTCTAGATACACTCATTAGGCTGTGGTAACTTAATCACTTGTCAGTGTCTATTCAGACCTTAATTTTTCAAGGCATATGGTCACATTCACTAACTTTTTTCCAGAAAGCCATCTAAGTATTGGCTAGTACTATACACATAGACTGAGTCGTACTAAATTAGAAAAATAAGTAATAGGTCTACACTTCTTCTTATTATTCCAAGCAAACTTTCCAAGTAAGGAATAATGCAAATACACAAAAGTAACAGCATCTAACTTTTCTTTTGCTGTAAAGTTGACTTTCTGGAGGAAGAGAGGCAATAAAGTTATTAAAAAATTTTCAAAAACCTAACAGTTACATGGTATTTTTATTGGTTTCCAAACAGGAGCTATGTGGCTTGGGAAGGGGATACACACTGACCTTTCACTTTTGTGTTCTCCAAACCCAGTGCTGCAGCAGGACTGGAGTGAAAATGAGCCTATTGGTCTCATCCCAGCCCCAGAGCATGTTAGCCCACATTACAAAACACCAGAGAATTTGGCACCATCAGCAGTTTCTGCTTAAGAGAGGCCCAGGACTGCAATAGCAGAGGTGTTAGAGATCAGGACTCAGGAACACTGGTTGAGTTGTGTGGGAAAGCAAAATACCCGATCTCCTGCTTTCCTTGGGACTGCATTCACTTGCACAAAATAAACACAGTGTGTACAATACAGAAAAATATTTATATCGCACCAAATGATACTTATAAATAAGGCAAACAGCTCATTACCACCATTCATCCAAAGGTCACAGACTGCTTTTTAAGCAGAAATCTAGCTGCGCCTGTGAAGCAGTGTAACATCATTCTTATTTTGTGGGTGGAAAAACTGAGGCACACAGACACCTTCCTATCCAAGACCGCACAGAAAATCTGTGGCAAGACCAGCATAGGCTCCTGATCACTGGAGTCTGCATGTGTTGGGACTTGGGGAGGACCTTGGAGCTCACTTGCACTCACTTGACTGTGGCAGAGCAGGATCTGAAGAGCACACATGTGAAAGGGCAGCGTATCCGTTTATGGAGTCACAAATCTGAAAAAAAAGCTAAATGGAATGAGACTTTTCTGATTTTTTTTTCCCCCAGACTTCAATAGTTTTTTTGTTTCTTGGCCCCAGAAGTCAGTTTTACACCAAGAAGAACTATATGTTACACACTGTTGTTTACATAAATTTTCAGTATCTCTGATTTGGAAAGTTTAATGAGAATACTTGCAGAATCACAGAATTGTCACAGTTGGAAAAAATCTCTAAGATCACCATATCCAACTGTCAACACCTTCCCCCCCATAAAAAATACATATCAATATCTTTATCACCCACTAGAGCATGTCCTGAAGTGCCTCATCTACAGTTTTTAAATACTTTCAGGGATGGTAATTCTACCATCTCCCCAGGCAGCCTGTCCTAGCATTACTCAGTAAAGAAATTACTCCTTATATCTAGTCTAAATCTCCCTTGTTGCAACTTCAGGCCATTTTCTTTAGTCCTATCATTGTCCGCTTGAGAGAAAGAGGCCAACACCCACCTCCCTATAACCTCCTTTCAGGTAGTTGTGGAGAGCAATAAGATCTCCTCTCAGCCTCCTCTTCTCCAAACTAAATGATCCCAATTCTCCCAGCCTCTCATTGTAGCACTTTTTTTGAGCCAGACTCTTCACCAGCTTGGTTGCCCTTCTCTGAACTCACTCAAGCACCTCAGTGTCATTTTTGTAGTGAGGGACTCAAACACAGCATTTGAGGTTCAGCCTCACCAGTGCTGAGTACAGGGGCACCATCACTTCCCTTCTCCTCTTGGCCACACTATTCCTGATGCAAGCCAGGATGCTGCTGGTCTTGGCCACCGGGGCACAGTGCTGGCTCATATTCAGCTGTGTTTCCCTTAGCACTACATGATGACAGACTGTTCTAGATTAAACAGGTGAATGCCCTTTTCTGCTTCTTTTTCCAGATTATTGTTTTTTCCTGCACTGATATCCACATTACTTCGTCTTTACATCATCTGAGATATAAACTAAATTAGACAGTGTTCTAGATCGGAACCAGAACTCATAAATGAGGTGGTAACCACCTGCACCACATCCCTGAGTGATATTTCAGCTGTCATCCAGGTGAGCACATTGCCACCTGGCTGCTCTGGTGCTGGGATAATGGGTCCAGTAGCCTGGAAACAGAGCACAGGGGAGCCAAGCAGAGAGCCCTTTCTAGGGGGGCTCTGACAAAGAGACTGGAAAAGGGCTCAAGCCCTCTGCTTCTCCAGGCAACTCCTGTCAGGCATGAAGAAAAGGTATCCATTGAAGGAAGATGTTAGATGTCACCCACGCAAGTGGATTCCCATGGAGAGAGCTATCCAATACCTGGGAGAGTTAGCCATGCTGGAGGTGACTTATAATGACCTGGTCAATGACCAGTTATCCAAAGACCCAGATGTGTGCTTGCAGCCCAGAAAGCCAACCATAACCTGGGCAGCATCACAAGAAGTGTGGCCAGCAGGTCTAGGGAGGTGATGCCTCCCCTCTACTCCACTCTCCTGAGACCCCACCTCGCGTACTGTTCCCAGCTCTGGAGTCCTTAGCACAGGAAAGACATGGGCCTCTTGGAGTGGGTCCAGATGAGGGCCATGAAGATGATCATAGTGCTGGAGCACCTAACCCATGAAAACAGGCTGAGACACTTGGGGTTGTGCAGCTTGAAGCCTTCCAGTACCTGAAAGAAACCTACAGAAAAGCTGCAAAAGTACTTTTTACAAGGGTGTGTAGTGATAGAATGAGGGGTGATAGTTTCAAACTAGTGTTTGAACACCTAGTGCTGTTGTGCCTTCAGTAGACTGTGTTAAATGTTAATGTAAACATAGGACAAGGGGTAAAGGCTTTAAACTGGAAGAGGGTAGATTGAGGGTAGACATTAAGAAGAAATTCTTTATTACAAAGGTGTTGAGACATTGGAACAGGTTGCCCAGCAAAGCTGTGGCTGCCCCCTCCCTGGACATGTTCAAGGCCAGGATGGATGGGGCTTGGAGCAACCTGGTCTAATGGGAGGTGTCCCTGCCCATGGCTGGGAGTTTGGAACTATGTGATCCTTAAGGTTCCTTCCAACCCAAACCACTCTCTGATTCCATGAATTCCAGTGCACACAACCCGTGTGGCACAAGGTTGCACAGAGAGCACCATCTCTGTATGGCATCTCATTGGAGGTAATGGCCCGGAAGGACAGAGAGGGATAGAGTGGATGAAGTTGGCCAATGCTGGCAATATGAAGAAAGTCTCTCTCTTTCCCTGCTTCTCAGCTGTGGAGAAACTGTTCTGGGAGTTCTAGCAATTCAAAGAGGATATGTGTGACTCCTGTCCTGTATAAAGCAGTACCTCAGCTATCAGGAATAAACATTCCTCCACTCAAGAGAGACAATTTAGTGGTTACATCCCACAGGCCACGCTGGGCTTTTACCTTCAAGACCACAGAGAGGACATGAGGAAGCAGGATAGAAAACCTCCTTCGATCCTGGAGGCACAGGTACATGAGTTACCAGGAAAAACAATCACAAAAAGGGTTTTCTGCTTCACTTTGCAGTGAGCAGCTCCTCAGACAGAGGTGAAAAGGACAATCTTAATCTGATCTTGATAAAGGGACTTCTGACTGATATTTACAAGAAGTAAACAGATTTGTTGAGTAACAAATACTATGACCAGGACGAGAAGGCCACTGTCTCCAGTCAGGTTGAGGGAGGGGACAATCAGGTTTCCTGGTGTGTTTAGATTCAATGGCCTGACATGTCAGACTCACAGGAGTATAAGGCTGTAGTGGATGACAGTGCACACTGTACCCTACTGCCACCAAGCTACAAAGGGGAAAGAACCCATCTGTATTTCTAGAATGTCAGGGAGAACACATCAGAGTCCAAACTGAGCCTAACATGGAATGGGTGGCAAAAGTACTCCATTGTGCCTGGCCAAGAGACCCCATGTATCCTCAACATAGGCTACCTCAGTAGAGAGTGTTCCAAGGATCCAGAAGGGTACCAAAGGGCTTTGGGTACCCTGCCTTGGAGGCAGAGGAAATTAAAGGGCTGCCCAGTCTCTCAGAAGACTCTTCTGTTGTGGGGTTGCTGAGGGCTGAAGAGCAACAGGTGCCGATTGCTACCACAACAGGTAACCAGCAGCAGTATTGCACCAACCAAGACTCAATAATTCCTATCCATAAGCTAATTCATTGACTGGAGAGCCAGGGAGTGATCAGCAAGACTCCCTCACCATTTAGTAGCCTCATATATCCAGTGTGAAAGTCTAATGGAGAGCAGACTATTGTGGCCTGAATGAAGTCAAGCCACTGAGTGTTGCCATGCCATGCCAGGCATACTAAAATTTCAGTACGAGCTGGAGTCAAAGACAACCAAGTGATATGCAATATGCAATATGATATTGCCAATCCCTTTGGCACCAGAGAGAAGGCCACAGTTTGCTTTCACCTGCAGGGTCTTCCAGTACACCTAGAACTGCCCCAGGGGCAGAAACCTGGTTTTGTTCTTTGCCATGAACTGATTCAAGCTGCACTGGCACTGGGCAAAACTCCAGAACACCTGCAATATGTTGATGTCATCATATAGGGCAACTAAGCAAAATTGTTATGTTTTTTTTGAGAAAGGAAAGAAAATAGTCCAAATCTTACTGAAAGCCAGTTTTGCCATAAACCAAAGTACAATCAAGGGATCCTGCAATATTAGCAGGCTGCTAATATTGAAGTGGTTCAGGTGGTTCTAGACTAGCAACATAAGGGTGAATTATTTACAGCTTCTTGGGCCCCTGGCACCTCAGGCCCTCAGGGAAGAGATCACAGAATCATAGAATTGTTTTAGTTATAAAAAACCTTTAAGATGATCAAGCCCAACCCTTAACCTAGCACACTGCAAAGTCCACCACTAAACCATGCCACTAAGTACCAGATATACACTCCTTTTAAGATGCAACATACAGGTGGGCTTGTGCTCAAGGGATATACTTGACCATGGACACTGTTCCAGAGGTTATCAATGAATGCAAAACCTGTGATGCAGACAAGCAAGACAAGCAGTTAAAGCCTCTCTGCCACGGAGCACAATGGCTGAAATAAAACCAAGGGGAGGCCTGGTAGACTGACTATATCATCCTCCCATGAATCCAACAAGGCACGTGCCATGTGCTTAAAATGATGGAAGCAACCACTGGATGGCTGGAAACATATCCTGTGCCCCATGTCACTCCCCAAAACACTAACCTTGAAAAACAAGTCTTATGGTGACATGGCAGCCCAGAAAGAATTAAATGTGACAACAGGAATGATTTCTGAAACAGCCTCATAGACACCTGAGCCCTAGAGCATGGCTTTGGGTGGGTGCATCACATCCCCTTACCCTGCAGCAGCCTTCAGGAAAACTGAATGATGCAATGAGATACTCAAGACTACACTGAGAGCAATGGGATGTGGGATTTCCAGAGCCTGGGATATGCATTTAGCAAAAGCTCCATGGTTGGTGAGTATCAGCGGGTCTGCCAGTCGAGCTGGCCTTGCCTAATTAGATTTCTTTTTTCACTGTAGAACAGGATGAAGTTTCTCTAGTGCACATCAAAAATATGCTGGGGAAGACAGTCTGGGTTATTCCTGCCTTTAGCAAAGGAAAACACATCCTTGCTCAAGAACCTAGATCCACTTTGTGGGCAATGAAGAAGGATGGGGAAGTTCAACGTGTACCTCAAGGGAATTTGATTTTGGATGAGAATAGCTAATGATTCAAACTGTATGTTAATTGATATATAACACTGTATGTCATCAAAACTATGGGTGCTATATGCCATAGCAACAGTATTACAGTAAGAATCACCCAGATTAATGATGAATGAATTTTGATGAAATTGAGAACAAAGTGCCAGGAGAGGATAAGCACAGCAGTGAGGGAACCAGAACTGGCTTTAGCACAAAACAGTACAACACCACACACCATCTCTCCTACCCTGAAGAACTGTTATGACAGATGGAGCCTGAAGTCAAGGTCTAAATGCACTCAACAAACATTTTAGAGTGATGACCCATAGACTAGGAGAATGATATCTGTGTGTATGTATTAAAAGATAGGAAAGGTGGTACTGATTAATCAGGATTTATTGGAACGTGTGGGACCTGGGCATGATGTAGCTGGTATTGAGTAAGGGGTGAATATTGTCCTGGTTTTGACTGGAACAGAATTAACTTTCTTCCTAATAGTTCATATACTGTGGTTTTGATTTAGGATGAGAAGTATGTTGGTAGCACACCGTTGGCTTACTTGTTGCCCAGTGGTGCTTACACAAAATCGAAGACTTTTCAGCCTTTCATACTACACTGCCAGCAAGAAGGTTGGGGATGCACAAGCATTTGGGAAGGGACACAGCCAGGACAGGTGACCTTGGCTCACTGAGGGAATATTCTATACCATATCACATCATGCTGAACATGCTGAACAGCACAACTGGGGCCAGTTGGCTGGGGCATGGGTCAGGGAAGGCTGAGCAACTGCATTGCACATCACTTGTTTAGTATATATTTTAAATAGTTATTACAATTATCTTCCCTTCCTTTTCAGTCCTATTAAACTGTCTTTATCTCAACCCATGCCTTTTACCTTTTTTTCCAATTCTCCCATCTCACTATGGAGGAGTGTGTGTGAGTGAATGGCTGTGTGGTGTTTAGCTGCTTGCTGGGTTAAACCACAACATCACAAAATGTGGAGATGGAAAGAATCTATTCAATCATCTACCCCATCTCTCTGCCAGTTCAGAATTACTCCCCATGATGTTTTTAACATAACTGCTTTTCTCATTAAAAAAAAAAAAAAAAAAAAAAAAAAAAAAAAAAAAAAGGTAGGGGGGAGAAATACCTAGAAATGGTCTATGAGATTTTCTATCAAAAACTGTTTGATTGCCTGACTATTTTTAGTGCCTGCTGTTGCTTTGTTCAGATGAGTTCAGCATGTGCCAGGATGAAGGGTGAACCAACATTTTCTGGAGGGACTCTTTCACCACCTGCAACATCCAGATCAAGCAATTGGAAAAATCCTCCCAATATTTGGGTTCCATCTGCATTTTTTTAACTGTATTCATTTTTTCCTTCTTTGCATGAGACTGAGGAGTTTTTCTGCCATGGTACAATTCTATGTGGTTATGGACTAGCCAACATGGAAAGTGCTAGAAGTCCCCCCCCTGTTTCAAATATTACGTGCAGACTGAAATACACCTTTGCTAAAATGATGGAAACTAGCCATGACTATAAGAAGTGGTTTGGACGATGCAGTTATGAAAGAAATCATCCTATTTTACTGTGGGGAAGAGGAGGACAGAAACAGTTTTTCACCTTTAACTGAGGATTCCAATAATCTAACCTTATTTTTTCCCCAGTTCAATTTAAGTTCTTGTGTTGTGGAGTCTGTATCTCTTTTAAATGTCTGGTTCAACACTGCAGCCTATTTCAGCCCTAGCACAAATTTCCTATTGCTCTCTCAGAGACCAGATGTCCTGAGGTCCTTGCAGGGCTCCTTGATGATGTAGGCATTTGGGACAACACTGTCCTCCCCCCAAAAGTTCAGGAAACTGAAGACTACACATGTATTACTCAGAAAATCCTGTCAACACAGGTACATAGTAACCTGTGTAGGGAGCAAGACTTCTATCTGCTCACTCTGACACTGATGCTTCAGGCAAGAGCCTGGCTTCATATGGAAGCCACACATTTTGGTCTTGGGACACCTCAGCCCTTGCTGCAGATCCTGTAGCCACTTTGATACTGCTGAAGTGTGAAGCAATAGTTGTCAGTGCAGCAGCAGAACTGACAAAACTGTACCTTGTCAGCTCAGAGTAATAAAAATCGAAAGCTTCTTGCTCTGCTCATCTCTTTCATTCCTCCAAGTGAACTTGGAGAGAGTCGTGCAACAAGCTGTCACAGCAGCTTCAAAAGCAATGGCCCACACAAGCAAATTTCCCTACTATGGAGTCTTGATATTTCAGGTTATTTAATCAGAGGTGTGATAAAGCAAGAAGTTCTGGGGTTTTTATTGTTGTTGTTTTGGTTTTGTTAGGGTCTTCTGTTTGTTTTTTGTTTGGGTTTGGGTTTGGGTTTTTTGTGTTGTTTTTGTTTTGTTCTGTTTGTTCCCCAAATAAAGCACTTCAGCCATTTCTAGAATGGGCCTGAGATTTGACAGCAGCATCTACCCACAGACACAAGTTATGAATTACTTAATTATCTCTGAAGCTTATAGGAGCCATGTCATGCCTGACTCACCAGCAGTGAGTCAGGAAAACCAAAAATGATTAGCAGGTCCTTTTGGAAAGGGAGCTGTTCCAGCTTTCTTTCATGTGCACATGGCTATTGTTTGTGTCTCCTAGCAGTACTGTACCCATCCTCACTGATGTGCCATGGGCCAAACAAAATCCAGAGCTTGGGAATCACAATGCTAACAAACTTCCAATAGAAAATACAAAGATACAGAAAATGGAAAACATGATTTCCTGAGGAAAAAAGGAAGCAAACCAAACAAGTAAAATCTTTGGGTTAAAGCACTAGGCATCTTCAGCTGATTTTCTGTAGAAAACTTCCAGCATTTCTAGAACAGCCACTAAAATGACCAAGCAGTATCTTGTGTAGTCTCACACTGCTGATAAGTGTTTAGTCCATTAGAATAATTTTCATTGGAAAGGTCTTTAAGATTATCAAATCAACTGTTAATTTAGCACTGCTAGGCCCACCACTAAATCATGCCCCAAAGCACCACATCCACATGTCTTTTAAACACCCTCAGGGATGGTGACTCCACCACTCCCTGGGAAGCCAGTTCTAGTGCTTCACAACCCTTTCAGTGAAGAAATTTTTCTTAATATCCAATTTAATCCAACCTAAACCTTCCCTGGCACAACTTGAGACCACTGCCTGTTGTCTTATCACTTCTTACCTGGGACTGTCCCCCACCTCACTACATCCTTTCAGATAGCTGTAGAGAGCAATAAAATCTCCCCTCAGTCTTCTTTTCTCCTGATTAAACAACCCCAGTTCCCTCAAACAGCTCCTCATAAGACTGCTTCTCCAGACCCTTCACCAACTTTGTTGCCTTTCTTTGGAACACTGTCCAGCATCTCAGTGTCTTTCTTACAGTGAGGGGCCAAAACTGGACAGAGTACTTAAGGTGCAGCTTCACTTGGGCCAAGTACTGGGGGACAATCACTTCCCTAGACCCTAGTTTGCCACACTGCTCCTGGTACCATCCACAATACTGTTGGCCCTCTTGGCTACCTGGTCACTGTGATGGCTCATTTTCAGACAGCTGTCAACCAACACTCCCAGGTCCTTTTCCGTGGGGCAGATTTGCAGCCACCCTCCCCTAAGCCTGCAGCACTGTATGGGCTTCTTGTGACCCAAATGCAGGACCCAGCACTTGGCCTTACTGAATCTCATACAATTGGCCTCATTTCATCGACTCAGCCTGTCCAGATCTCTCTGCAGAACCTTCCTACCCTCAAGCAGATCACCACTCCCAGTCAGCTTTGTGTCATTTGTAAATTTACTGAGGGTGCACTCGATCCCCTCATCCAGATCAGTAATAAAGACCTTAAAGAGGGCTGGGTGCAACAGTGGGATCACACTAATGTGGCTGAACACAAAACTTACTCATAAATGTTGTTAGACAGTAAAACTGGTATAGTCTTACTGGTGAGCCTACAGTTTTGCACCAGTAAGGTTCTTTGTAGCTGATTTAAATTTTTCCCCCACAGGAGAAGTAGCTGCTATACTGGTACATGTTACCACTGGTGAAGGCAGAGTTACACTTCTGGTGTCACCAAAGTAACTACGAGATTAAATAAAGAAACCAGTTCCTTGACATAGTTGTAGTGGTAAAAGAAATTTCTATTTCTAGAGGGGGAATAATTCAGAAATAGGGTTGAAAGCCTCAGGCAACCCCTTCCTAAGATTTCCAGTGCTTTAAGAGTTTTGCAAATATTACATTTGAAAATAGCTTTCCTGTAGTGTTGGAATGCCTTAACTTTCAATCCCAGCAGATAGTGAGGAAGTGGGTGGAAATGTAATAGCAATAAAAAATAGCAACTGTTGTCTTAATCATTTTGATCCTGTGAAAAAAAGCCAAAGGGGGAGAAAAAGTACAAAAAAGTTTCTTCCTTTCTCTTCCACTCCTTCCCCTTCCTTCCTTCCTTCCTTCCTTCCTTCCTTCCTTCCTTCCTTCCTTCCTTCCTTCCTTCCTTCCTTCCTTCCTTCCTTCCTTCCTTCCTTCCTTCCTTCCTTCCTTCCTTCCTTCCTTCCTTCCTTCCTTCCTTCCTTCCTTCCTTCCTTCCTTCCTTCCTTCCTTCCTTCCTTCCTTTCTTCCTTCCTCCCTCCCTTCCTCCCTTCCTCCCTTCCTCCCTTCCTCCCTTCCTCCCTTCCTCCCTTCCTCCCATCTTTTTTTCCATATCTCCTTCTTTCTTTCCATCTTTCCTCCTTTCCTTCTTTCCTTCCTCCCTTCCTTCCCTTCTCTCTCTCTCCCCTTCTTCCCGTGCCTCCTTTCTCCTCTCCTTCCCTCACCTTACTCCGAACCCCACCTCCCCACCCGACGCCAAACCCCCAGGGTTTCATCACTTTTTCCGCATTTAACCCCCCCCTCACATTTTCACCCCCAACACCCCGCGCCCCCGCCGTTCCCTCCCGCCCCTCCCGGCCGGCAGCCCCCAGCCCCAGCACCTCCCTCCACTCGCGGCGGGGCTGCCAGGATGTCCCCCGCCTCTCCGCGCCCCCGCAGCCTCCGCGCCCGCGCAGCGCCCCGTCGGTGACTCGACAGCGCCACCAGCTGGGCGCACGCCGGAACAGCGCCCCGCGCAGCTTCCGCGCAGCCCCTGCCGCTCTCCCGGGGAGGTTTTGAAGCTGAGAGGTAAGGAGGGGCTGTGCTGCACCCGACCGGGAGGCTCAGGGAAGTCCCTCCGGGGCAGGGCCTGGCTTAGCCGGTTCACTAGGTACCGATAGTACCGGCGTTTCCTCCGTGCTCCTTGTCTGCCACCCCGGGGGATGCAGCCCAATGCTGTTCCCATCTCCAAAGCCCAGGGTGGAGGATCCCTGGGCTGGCAAGGCTAGGTTGCAAGTTCCCGCTGGTTTTCTTGAGGGGGAAGCAAGGTTGTGTCAGACATTTAAGTTACGCTCAACCAAGTTACTGTACTGCAAAGTAGAAAGTTGGTAAAAGTCTGGGCAATCTTGTCTCAGTCCAAACTGGTGCTCATAGAATCACAGAATGCTTTAGATTAGAAGGGACCTCCAAGATCATCCAGTCCAACCTTTGACCAACACCATAAGTTCACTACTAAACCATGTCACTCAGGACCAGGTCCAAACACCTTTTAAATACCTCCAGGGATGGTGACTCTGCCACTGTCCTGGGCAGGACATTCCAATGCCTGACAACCCACTCAGTGAAAAAATATAAACTAAATATATATTTCCTAAATATATAAACACACAGCTTCTGAGACCCTTCCTGTGGTTTCTGTTCCCATCTGGAGGCTGAGGCTAGGCCCAGCCTTGCTTTGCCTGCAGGAGGGATCAGCCCAGGGGATGCAGCAGAGCCCAGGGCTCAGCCAGGACCAAGAGAGGCACCAAGCACTCTGGAACTGAGGTGCCCACCAAACTGGTGGCAGCTCTCAGCTGTCATCTCTTCGTGCCACAACTCCTCCTCTGCAAAACTGCAAAACCTCCCACTGCCTCCCTGGCACAGAGCAGCAGGCAGCAAACGTGAGGCCGGGTGCTGAACTAAACATCACGCAGCTGCTCCTGCAACAAGCACTGTCCATCCCAAGCAGGTTGTAGAGCAGGAGCCTTCAGCTACAGGGTTTGGAATCGTGGAATTAAAAACTTCCATGTTATGCCTGTGCAAAAAGGAGTGAACTGAAGGACTGGCAGGAAAACTCTTCCTTCCATTGCTTGTTAGATGCCATGGCCGTCCTCCTGTAACAACCTCAAACACAGCTGAGAGAGAAACCAGAACATGCTGTGGTGGGGTGCGATTATCAAATAAGTTTTCCTAGAGCAGCTTTGGATGCTTTGCATGACATATTTGTAGCATATGCAGGTTTAGTAAACACAAATTAGCAACCTCTGAATTGCCTGGATAGGCTCAAAATGACAGCCATTTCTAAGCAATGGGATATTCAGGCTAAATTTATTAAAAATACTCAATTTCTAGCTGTGGTGGTCCATCAGATATTGTACATTTAGCAGGGCATCGATCTAGGACCAAGTATTTGAAATTGGCTGTGAAGGGAACAGACTTTAACGTTTGACAAACAAGCAGCTGTGCTTATTTGAAGCTTGCCAGCAATTTGGAAGACTGAAACAGTTCCAGAATAGGGATTCATGAGTGCAGGTGCACTGCTCAAAGGTGAATGACAGCTGAAATTTATTACAGGGGTTTAAAAAGGTTACCTGGATAATAGGACTGGTCAAAACAAAATCTAACACCTCTTGGAAAAAATGCTTCATACTTCTTTTCTGATTTACATCTCAAACTATTTCAAGCAACTAAAATAAAATGCAATGCAGTTATCATGAAATTTATTTAGGAAAAAATATTTACTGAAAATTCATTACTGGGGTTTTTGGTTTGGTTTTTTTTCTCATTTTTTTTTCAGTCCTGAAACTTCATCAATATTTGCCTTTTGGAAATAAAATTCAAGTAGTTCTACACATGAGACAAAAGTGTGTGTGTGTACATTTTTACTATGTAACTATATATGTTTTCTCTTTCCTGGACCACTTTGTCCCTTTTGTTAACCTGAGCCTCATGTGCTGAGTATAGTAGGGAAATATTTTTTTATAGAATCATTGATACCTTCATGTTCAGGGTTTCTGTGCTGGTTCAGCTTCTTGTTCACTAATTTCTTGATGTATCAAGTGTATCTTGTGCTTGAAACTTGGCTTGGCTGTGGGAAACATCCTGGTCCTTCAGATACTATGGAAGGAAGACCCAGTCAAAACAACAGAGTACGAGTTCAAGCAAAGGCTGCTCACGTAGGGATTTGAGTCATCAAAGCCCAGAAGAACTGGTAAGGAGGAGGAAGCTGTTTCAGCAAATGCCTGGTAGCAGGAGATGTAAATACATAACCCAGGCGAACAGGCTGATTTTGTGGCTCATATGCACAGCAGTTGAGCTAAATTGAGTGGTGCTATTTGGAAAGCACAACAGAAAAGAGAAGACGCATCCGGAGAGCTCTAAAACACAGATGCTGCAGAGCAGGATGTTGGGGTGGGTGTATGAAATCACAGAAGTGCAAACGGTGTTCATTCTACATCTGAACCCAAAGTGGGGTATGTTAGCATTAAAAAGTGAACTTTTTAGGTGTGCTAGCAGGGTGTGTGACTCATGAGCTGGTGACATAGCCACTACAAGGTAGAGGCATTGAACAGAGAAGACATTGAACAGAGAAGACACTTTTGGGGAGCAGCTTGCCTTGCACCATCCTGACATCCCCTGTCAGAGGAAGCAAGGCCCATTATTCTCTCTGATGCTCTGCTTTTTGTCTGATGTGCAGCAAACACCACACTGCAGAGAGCATCACAGGCTCCAGGGCTGCTTGCCATGGCAGGGGTCCACCACCCTGCTGAGGCCATGGGGCTGGGTGAGCTGTGAATCCCCACCCCAGGGGCATGTCAGATGCTCATATCTTCTACCACGCTTCATCTCATTTGAGGTACAGGGCCAGGAGCCTCAAACATGCCAAGGGGTAACTTGATATAAAAGTGCAGCTGCACTGATCTCCTGAAAGGGGGTGAGTTGCACATGTTGCAATTAGGGTGAGCTAATTGTATGCGCACAGGCAGTTGCCACAGCCCAGCTGATGGGTGGTAACTTATTAAACCACAGTAATGTGAGCACTTTGAGTCATGAAACCATACCCAAAGGGCCTGAAGAGTCAGGGCCTGAGAACCCATTGACCTCCACTTCCATGGCACTGTCATCTTGAAGACAAGAAGGAATTGAGAACCTGTACTGCACAGTCCGGTGCATGATGAAGTTTCCCAAGGGATTCTTACTTTTCTAGTCAGAATTTCAAAGAATTTAACAATGTTTTCTTTTTAAATGACCTTGAATCAAAATACTCATTTTAAGTGGGAATGTTTGGGAAAGGGAGAGTTCTGGAAATTTTCAGCATAAACACTTATTCTTGTAAAAAAACTTGAAGAGCCATACTCAGAACGCCTAAATTTCCCCTAAAGTCTTTGGGTCTTGTGTTTCTTACCTGCTAGGGGTCTCTGAAGGCCAAGAGCTGTCCGGAAGAGAACCTGTCCAATTTGGTGGAACTGTAGCTGGAGTATTTTTTTTTAATATAAGGCACTTTTGATGTGTAGCACTTGCTACTTTTTTAGAAGCTTGAAAAGAAAATTACCTGCCAAGTGCTTTCGTTCCTCTATACTTGATCTTTAGTTCTGAGCACTCCTGCATGTGCCTGGGCAAGGAGTTGAAATCAGTCTGTTGTTGCTTGTTTTTTTTTAAATCTTCCCCATGCCAACCCTGTTAGCAATGCTGATGATGTGAGCTTTGACCTGGAGAGCATAGCTCAGATTCTGACCCTGCTGAAGCCAACATGATCTTACCATTGATCTCCAGCCCAGGATTTTAATGCACTGGGCTGGATACAAGAGACAGTTGTAGAGAGTGCTGGGGAAGCTTGCCTTTTAAACAAAGTTTAATGAAACTGGAGTTAAAACCATTTGTGCTTGGGGCCAGTGCTGAATGAACTAAAGCACCCTAGGGTGCTGGTGTGTGAGGGCAGATTGAGTGGACTAGCAGAAACAACCCTGGAAAGCCAGGTACTGACCTGCCTAAATGATGGGGAACAAAGAAACAGTCCCTCCCAGCCAGAGAAAGAGGGGCCTGGGGTCTAGCAGGTGGATGTCACACCACAAAACAGGAGGCAAGAAGGGAGGGGGGCACCACTTTGCATTCTACAAAGCATGGGGACCCCAGGGCTGCAACTGCCTTCACCCAGGTTTCCTTCCCTAACCTCACTGCTACTCCCAAATCTCTCCTCTGAGGGAATAACATTAGGAAAATAGCCAAAAGGCTCATTTCACAGGAATAATTCACACCTCTGTCTCTTCAGTATCAAGCATGGTGTCAACAAGAGTGGAGACACACTGATACTTGTGTAGGGATGTGTACAACACCTTTTTCTGCATCCCTTGTTTGTTACCTGCTGTTATGCTCAGAAGTGCCCTGCAGATCACAATGTTTTGGCAAACCCCACCATGTTCTGCTTCCAATGGTGGGGAAAAGCTTCCAATGCTTTTCCTTCTCCCCTTGAGGAAGGGATTCACATGAGGAAAAAAACAAGGAGCTATTTGATGCTTGCCTGACTTTCATGGTTTTTCTTCCCATTTCTAAACAAATTGTTAGCTGAGACATGCCATGCAAAATTTCAATCCAGGGCAGTTGTTTCCATTTGCACTAACAACCAGTGAATAAGAGTTTTGAGGTAGCTGCAATTATAGCTGTGAGAATGACACCAGTGTAACATTTAAAGTGTGAACACAAAATATGGCAAATCAATCAGAGTATGGAACCGCACTCGGAAAGTATTCAGCTGATGATGTTCACCATCACACATTAAAAAAAAAAAAAAAAAAAATTAAAAAAAATCACATGTGGAAATTCACTCCTTCAGCCAATGGAAAGTGATACTTTTCTATCTCATAGCCTATAAAATTCCCTCACCTACAACCCAAATTGGTTAAAAGGAGCTTAAATTATCCCTTTGAAAAAAAAAAAAGTTTTACAAGCCGTTGTTATTCCTGCTCAGCAATCACACAAACATTAAATCTTATTGCAAAAAGAGGGGAGGAATGCCTCTTCTCAGCATTACAGCTGCAGCTGTTTGACAGAAGTGACTTCATAAACCCTTCTGATTTGGCAGTAGGAGAGTGGAGTTTTATGCTGTCTGCTGCACAGTCACAGGGGCTGAGAAAGCTCTGCAAAGCAATCCTCACAAATATTTCACCTCAGTTTATAAATACCTTTGCTTCACTGTGTTAATTCCTCTTTTGCTTTGCTTTCCATTCACCTCCACTGGATAATCTACCAAGATCTTTTATTGCTTTAAAGTGATTGATCCCACTGGTGCCACATATTTTTCTTTCTTTCTTTTTTTTTTCCCCTAACAGAAGATACTACACTTTCACCTTTCCATGGGTTTGTTGGCTTATTTTAGTAAAACTCAGTAAAGCTTTAGCAGGTTGTCTTTATTTGCAGCATTATCAGGCCGTGTACCTTGTCAGGAAAGAGTCCATACTTAAGCACTATATTTTCTCTGTCTCTCTCAGGTGTCCACTCCATAAAAAATTACTTGAAAACACATTTGCCTGAGCTGTGATGAAAGCAGAGAGATTTCTGATGACTGTCTTCTCAGCCTCCACCTTTCTCAATCCATTTTGAAACCTTATTATTTAAGAATGAATTCCTGTTCATCCAGAGAAAGTTCTGGAGATGTTCCTGGCTCCCACTGAGATGACTTTGGTATGAGTTTGACATGAGAAGGTTGGTTAGTTAGCTAGTGGAGCAGGAACACCAGCTCCACTGGGAAGTCTTCACTAATATCAAGTCAGAAGGAGCTCCTGATACGTAAAATCTTCAGGATTTGCCTTTCAGGTTATCTGTTATTTTTGTAGGGCTGTTATAGATCATAGGCTCTGCTTCTTCCTTGGCCAAGCAGCCTGCTGTTTCACATTTCCAGGAGATTTTGCAGGATTTGTCTTAGGACAGATCAAACTGGGTTATAATAAGGGGAAAACTGCCAATGAAATATGAAGTTAGCAATGATGGTCTTCAAACCATGGTGGGCTTCATGTAAGTCTCTCTTGAATTGTTGTCCTTCTCTTTGTAAAGGCCTACAGATGTTTTGGAACTCATTGCTATCCTAAAAGCAAAAAGGAGTAAAAAATAAGGGGGTTTTAGACATGATTTTCTAAGCAGAAACTTCCTAATCATGAATGTTCATCTCTGATTTAGTGTGAAACATCTCCAGTTTTGAGGTACATGTAGCGTAACCATAAATACTTTTTTTGCAAGCTGTCTTTGCAGGAAGCCTAGGGTAGAACTTTTACCTACTCACTTTTAAGGGGCACTTTCTTCTCCAGGCATCAGCAATTTTTTTTTTTTTTTTTTTTTTTTATATTCTGTTTCTACGAGACAGACCTTTTGCAGCTGTCCTCAGGCAATTCAACTCCACCTACCCTTAAAGGTGAGGGTAGAACCTTGGGGAAATGTTATACCCAGACATTTCTGGGGAGCTTCCAACAGCTCCCAAGGGGGCTTTGTGATAACAACTCTCACTGTAGCATCACTTCCATGCACTGTCCTACATCCATGGTATGACTGAAGTCACCAGTGAGGCAGGTGACCTTGACATCTCTGACAGCTGCACACCAAATAACAAATTATGAAGACTTCCCAGTCCCTCAGATGTGGCCTGGTGTGCAGCATGAGAAGTGCTGGGAAATGTTCTGCATGGGGCAAATGCATTCCTTAACCCATCATACCAACATCACATGTGGTTGCTTGTGGAAGCCCCTGTCTGCTGTGTTTAGAAAAAAGTTAAATGGAGCCAATTTTCACACAGCTGCTGACTGTAGGACCTTGCCTATAGCAGAGGCACCCTTCTGCTTTCCATTGAGCTGAGCCAGCACAGATTGTGAGCACTGTAAAGGTTGCACATCTACTATGCACATTTACACAACTACTAACCCAAAACATTCCCCTCCACCCCCATTTGCTCCTACCCCTGTTCCTAAAAGAGGGGTAGGAACAGACAGTAGAAGGAGAGCATTAGCTTGCAATGGTTCCCCAGCCTGGTTTTCTCTAGGAAAGGAGTGTGTGAAGCACAGTGCTGTCACCGAGCACTTGAAGGTGAAGAGGACAAGGCATCTTCTTCTGGCAGCAGGATCAGCCTCTGTTATCCTAAAAGCTACGTGTAAATGTGGTCTCAGTCACAGCCTATGCCTTCATGAGGTCTAATGCACAGTGAACATTCCAGGGCAAGCTGTAGGGGATGGAAGAACCTTCTCCTGTAGCATGTGGTACACACCAGATTTTGTCACGCCTTACCTCCTTTGCTTGATGTATTTACTCTTTTCATTAATATCTGCCTGTGCTTTTAGCTGAGAGGAAATTGAGTTTGAATGTTATTCCTAAAAGCATGAAGGTTCTGACTGATTGTGGGTTTTACTTAGTTGTTAAAAATAACAAAGAAACCAGTTTTTAAATCTCCATTTCACCTGGACAGTTGCAGCTTCTTAATAGTACCAGCAAAAAGAATTTGCAGTTGCAGGATTAAAATGTGGGTTAACATCAAAACCAGTAGTGGATGATTGCCCTGGCCAGCAATTAGAAGGCACTTGTTATGGAAATATTGAAATTAGACCATCCAAAACCATTTTTGGGCCCTTAGGTGTCTTACCTTAGTGCTCATGGGTCTGCTGTGGGCAAGGTGAACTCGTAGCTCTGGTTCGCCCTGTACTGAAAAGCCAGGGAGTCCTGAGTCAGGCAGTTAGCTGAAAAGCAGCCTTTTTTTTTTTTTTCTTTCACATATATTTCCAAAGTTTCCTTTTTCAGAAAGATTTTGATGTTTCCTTTGAAGGTCACCTTTCAAATCTGTTCTGTAAAGTTGCCTTAGGTATAAAATCCTTACTCAAATATATTAAAAGGTCAAATAAATTGCGCTAAGTAAACAAGCCAGCTTTGCTAGCTTTTGCAGGTGTCCAGCACATGGAGCTTTAGGATACATGACAGAGAATAAAAACTTGACTTATCTCCCTCCTTTCAGTAAAAATGGGCAGTAACTAACTGAAGGAAAATAAAAAGCTTCAAACTAAAAATTCTTTCCATTTTAACTTTGGGAAATAGGGCTCTTGTGAGCTGAACTGATAGAGAGCAACAGCTCCTGTGGTACTTTGCCATTTAGGAGAAGGTAACGGGAATATTTGAAGGGATTTAAGTGTTTTCAATTGCAGGACAGGAACAGATCCTCCCTGCAGCTTTCATTTGTCAAGATCCATATGTTTAGACAGATGAGTTAATAAAGAACCTCCCTAGAATAAAAACAGCATGGCCCACTAGTTTCAATGCTCTCTAATTTATGGCTTAAAATTTTCCACTGCTCTGGGTCTGTTTTGTGCACTTGTCACTCAGTGGTAGGCTGAAGTTTCAGGATGTTTCTGATGGCCCAGCTTTTATTTTTGAACCTTAACATAAAATTGATCCTATTCACCGAGTTGCTTTGCATTTATGAAGAGGCCACTTTTAGAAAGGCTTCCTTAGAGGAGATAGATACAAACTTCTTTCTTCCATCTTCCATTTTACTCAGAGATGCCAACCTGACCAATCAAACAGATTGCTACAGCTGCTTTTACAGACAGCTGCCTTTTTCTTCAGCACATTTAAATTTTCAGACTCTGTACTGCTGCCAACCCTCAACATTTTTTCTTAATCTCCATGCACCCTGGTAGACAAAATTTCCACTGAAGGCAGAGTGGCAGTGGTGGTGCCCTGCTCCAGGTGCTGGACACTCTCCATCATTGGCGGGCCAAAATCTGGGAGCTGGGGCTGGACTGCCAGAGCTCCTAATGTCCATTCCTGGTAACTCAGTGCCTCCACCCCAGCTGACCTATTTTATATTTTTCCAGTATAAATTCTCAGGATAGCTCAGCTTCTGGAGGAACAAAACAGTTATTTTAGAAAGTGATTCCTGTGGCATTCCTGGGGCATATGAAAGTCTAAACCAGAGTTTTTTCCCAGAGTCTCTGTCTTAGGTCAGTGGAGAGCAATGGGAAGGGTTTATCTGACCCATCTTAGATTGCTGTTGTAGGACGAAGTATATATATAAATACTAGGAAGAATTTTCTCACTGTGAGAGTGACAGAGCACTGGCACAGGCTGCCCAGGGAGGCTGTGGAGTCTCCTTCCCTGGAGACATTCAAATCCCACCTGGATGTGTTCCTGTGTGACCGGCTGTAGGTGACCCTGCTCTGGCAGGGGGGTTGGACTTGATGATCTTCTGAGGTCCTTTCCAACCCCTAACTTTCTCTGATTCTGTGATTCCATGGTTCTATAAACAGGGTCTGGAGTGCCTCTTTCTCTCTGATGACCCCAAAAGGAACACAGCTTAAGCAGCTCAGTAGGCAACTTCCATGGGGCAGATAAGTCTATCTCTCATCTGCTGTTTCCTCCAGGGTCTGGAGAACAAGTTCTATGAGCAGATGAGGGAATTGAGATTGGTTTTTTTAGAGGAGTCTGAGAGGAGACCTTTTATCTTTTTACAGTTACCTGAAAGGAGGTTGGAGGGAGGTAAGTGTTGTCAAGTACATAATGACAGGACTAGAGGAAATGGCCTGAAATGGCCATAGTGGAGGTTTAGACCAGGTTTTAGGAAGAATTTATTTACTGGAAGAACAGTCAGGTGCTGGAACAGACTGCCTGGGGAGGTGCAGTCACTATACCTGGAGGTATTTAAAAACTCTGTAGGTGAGGCACTTCAGGATGTGCTCTAATGTTCATGGTGATATATATGTAGGGGTTTTGGTTTAGTTTGATTTTTAATTCTTTGATTCTGTGTTTTCTAAAACAGCTGAATTTACAGAATTTGGAGGAGATATTCTAAGATACGTAACACTGAGAATGGTGGAGTTTTAACAATTGCTTGTGAAGTTACTAATTCTGGGGCAAAAAATTAAAGAACAAACCCAAGCCTGTAGTGTAGTTCCTTCTGTGGTTTGATGCTGCAGAGCTTCTTTCTTACACAGCAGGTGCAGATGCATGCAGAGTGTAGCACTATAATTTTAATAAAATGGAATTACCTAAACATATTTCCTCTGAGCTTCCAGAAAGATCTTAGAGGCAGTTCCTCATTCAAAGAACTTCAAATTGTCTGTTTTGTCAGTATTTTTAAAAATATCCACACAAACGAGTATTGATGCTTACAGCTTGCAAATAACTTTATGGAGGGTGAGGCAATTTTTTCCAGGATCACTCTTGATATTAATTACTTTAAAAAATGAACATTCAAAGCTGTTAGGTCTGGGAACAAGTTCATAATATCAGTGGCTGCAAAATGAAAAACGTGCATACTGGCACATTTGTTCCATCCGTAATGGCAAGCAGGGACTCTGCTGCTGTTTTATGTGAATTCTAATGAAAGTAATTTATCTCTTTTCCATCACCCCTAAGCCATTATTTATGAATCAGTCTTCATACCTCCTCTATAAGGAAGAACGAGTCACTTTGGTACTGGGAACCAATCTCTGATTTCTGTCAGGAAATCAGCAACCAGAAAACAAGCTTATTAGCTAACATTAGAAATGTCATCTAGCAACAGCCACCTGATCCATATTCCTCCCCCAAAATGTGCAAACCCTCGGGTGAAGAGCCCTGGGCTTATGCCCAGCTGTGCAGCTGGCAGAGATGCCTGGCTGCACCAACCCTCACTGCTCGTGTCCTGAGGAGCAGGACATCTCCAGGTCTTTGCCTCACCTGTGGCCACAGTCAGTCATCCTTTATGCTTTAGCCCCAATGAAGTGACAGTTTCCGTTTAGTTCCCCAGAGATGGGTCTCAATATTGCAGGAAAACAAAACCTGTGGCTGGCACCACTGTGTGCAAGCTTGGCAGAGGCAGAGCACCCATCACCCTGCCTGCCAGTGGCAGCCTGGCAGTGCTGCCTTCTTGCCATCCAGAGTCCCAGTGATGTGACTTGGTCTTCCTACAAATAAAGTCCCATTGAGCTGATTTCACAGAATCATAGAATAGCTTAGGTTGGAAGGGACCTTAGAGATCATCCACTCCAACCTTTCTGCCATGGGCAGGGACACATTCCACTAGACCAGGCTACTCAAAGCCTCATCCAGCCTGGCCTTAAACACCTCCAGTAAGGGGGTAGCCATAATTTCTCTGGGCAATCTGTTCCAGAGTCTCACCACCCTCATCACTTTGTTTCACAGCAGCACTTTGTTTCACTGTGCCATCCAGGAGGGGAGATCCAGGGGACTACAGGTGGATGTACCAGTCTGCTGATTCTGCTCCTTTGGCCAGAAGCACCCAGCCAGCTGTACTGCCCTTCTTCCTCCACACCAAGCAGAGCAGTGGCACCGTAGCACAGGGGCAGGAGGAATTTGCATAGTCAGAGGTTTTTTTATTACCCCACCCTGCCATTCTGGCACCTTTTAAGGACACTGTTTTCTTTTTCCCCTTAAAAAAAATACCCTGTTTTGCAAATGGGATGGCTATTTTAACTTCTTAGCATGATTTATATTCCATTCCCTGCTGGCTGCTGTCGGGATTGGTCCAGTCCAATCCTCTACACATTTCTGATTTAGTACCGTCCTTACAACCCCTTGGTAACTCCAGCACAGGAGACAGGATGTTATCAGAAAGCTGGAGTAATGCAGAGCTGCACCTGAGTGCAGCCAGGGCAAGCCACACACTGCTATTTTGGGAAGCTTTTATACCTTGTATTTTTCCTTTTCAACTGTACTCACATTGCTGCTTAAAATACAGAATCTCCACTAAAAAAAAAAAAAAAAAAAAAAAAAAAAGAAAAAGAAGAAACTTTTAAAAGGCTGCCCTGTTCCTCTTGGCAGTGTGTACTTACAGGAGACAGGGAACAAGGACATTATTACAGAGAGTCTTTGTGGAGGCAGAAGGTGCCAGGAGTTTGCTCATGGGTGTGATGCCAGCAAACAGCGGCTGGGCAGAGGGGTGATGCAGACACCTGGGTCCCAGGTCAGGGGGAAGAGGCCCCTCGCCCTTCCCCACCCTCATGCACACCCTTTGGCTGAGCAGACTCTTTGCAGTTGTGCTGGAGCAACCCTTGCTGTCACTACCAAAGGATTTGCTCCAAATTCTTGCCAGGGTGTGACTTTCAATCCAAAATTCACACTCAACCTCTACAAGAAATCTGGAGAGGGACCTTTCACAAGGGCATGTAGTGATAAGGCAAGAGGGAATGGTTTCAAGCTGAAAGAGGGTAGATTTAGGTTAGACATCAAGAAGAAATTCTTTACTGCAAAGGTGTTGAGACACTGGCACAGGTTGCCCAGGAAAATTGTGGATGCCCCCTTTCTGGAAGTGTTCAAGGCCAGGTTGGATGGGGCTTTGAGCAACCTGGTCTGGTGGGAGATGTCCCTGCCCATGGCAGAGGCTTTGGAGCTGGATAATCTTTAAAGTCTCTCTCTTCAGAGACTCTTCAGACCCAAACCATTCTATGATTCTATGGCTCTAATTGTTGAGGACCAGCACTTTCTAATGTCACAAGGACCAAGCAGAAACATTACTCTCAGGAGCTACAGGGGATGGACTATTTCAGCATTGTCTTTCCCATCCCTTGAGTCTATATTTTTCTTCAGGCCTATGTCTATATGGAGTGATTTTTTTGAAGCAGCTCAGCTGATGAACCAATACTGATATTATAAATCAACACTAAAGGAAAATAAGGAAAAACCCTAAAACAAACGGAAAACGGGAAAGTCAGGATTGTCAAGAAGGAACTGAAAAAGCCATAACTGTAGCAATAAATGAGAAGTATCAAATACTAGCACGAGTGAGATTCTCTAAGACATAAACTCAGATTTTTCCTTGAAAAGCAGTGAGTAGAAGGACATGTTACCAAGGGCTGCCATTTTGAAGGGATTTCGTCCAACTCATTGGCTTACAGCTTATTTTTAATGGCTGGGTCATCTGAATTTATGAACAGGTCATAATATAAATGGATCCCTTGGAATCCAATTTACTGCAAAATCAAATCTGCAGCAATGAAACTACTTGCAATTAAAGGGGTCAGCTGTCTGTGATGCAGGGCCTGAGGAAACCTAGTGCAGAATTTATGTATCTGTGTTGTTATACAGATACAGAACGGAAGGGGGAAAGTCCCAGAGCTCAATGGGTCATGCTAATAGGTTTTTGGTGAAAAATGGACCTAACTGAGCTTCGAGTAGATGAGAAAAATCAGAATCCAAAGTAAACTGTATTCCCAGTTGTATCTAAACACATGCTTTCATACAAGTAGATATTAAAGTAGTTCTGGGAAGGAAAAGGAAGAAAATAAAACCTTCATTGAGGTGGCTGTATTTCATGAAGCTAACATTTGTTTGTACAAAACCCAAATGTCATTAGCCTTGTTTATTTTAAATTATGAGCAATGGAGAAGTCTTACTGAAAACTGGTATTGCAGAAGTTCTACACACCGCTGTGCTCTCATTTTTCAAGAATAATGTCCAGCAATTTTACTTCATTTTTAACACACTCTTCTTATGTCATGCAGAGCTTCCAGTATTGTCCCTTCCATCTCTAGTTCTATTTCTTCCTGGTGGAGTCTTGGATGCACACTCCTAGAATCTGAAAACATTTAGCCCCAAATGTAAAAGATTACTGCAGTTCCTGGTGGCTGAGTTTATCAGGGAGTTGCATCTTTACTTGAGATAGCTTGGATCTGATTGCTACCAAATGAACAATCACAAAGGCAGATGCACTCAGTACACTGATCTAGCCCTTGTGAGAGCTGTATCTTGCAATATCCCAAATTTACCACCAAGATGCTGATGAACAAGAAGTCATAGCAAAATTTTGTTCACAAGTATTTATTCAGCAGTTTATATTTTAACTGGTTGCGTCTTTGCTGCTTCAGTATCCCCCAGCTTCCCGCATGGTCTGTGCTGGGAAAGATGGAGTAAAAGACCAGATACAGAAAATAGTTTTGGCTCAACTGGTCCAGCAATCGATATCTGCTAATGGGGTTTCTGTGGCATGTACCTTTGGGACTAAAAATTGGATAAGAACTGCCATCTTTTTCTACGTGGTACATTCAAGACTCATCATAAGTTAAAGACCTTTTGGGCAATGCCAAAGTGAACTGACTTGGAACAAGACATAGGAAACCTATTGGACTCCAACAACTGAAGCCATGAATTGCAAGTCCATATCTAATTGTTTTCTTAAAGTACTTCCCAAGGTAATATTCAAAATTATTTTTTCAAGGATGTGTTCACTGAGTCCCATAGATGAAATATATATTGAGTCAGTCTGGAACAGCCATGATCTCTCTGGGTCAGTCACACTTCACTTGCAGGTTACCAGTCACCTCTGCATCTTGTGTTGGTTTCTTGGGCTCTTTTAGAACTGGATAATAGCTGTATAGATTAAGACTTTATGTGCATTTACAGAAATGTAGAGATTTAAAGCTGGCTTCTGAAAAAGCTTTAAATTAACTTTCCGGGCTACTCATCATGTCAATAAGACTTCATTCCATGCCAGAAAATGTTTTTATCCTCTGAACTCTACACTGAACTGTCAGTACCTTTCTGTTTTGCAGTCTATAGGCTTACATTGCTTAACTGAAAATTAATGTAAGTGAAACTCTTCCAGTCCACATAGCAAGACCCAGAGCATGCAATTATGGGTGCAGTCCACTGCCTTTCTGCCAAAAGCCCAAAATAAGTGTACTTCTATCTCTCATACTTACTTTTGGGTTGAGAGAGAGAGAATGCTGCTGCAGAAGAGAGAGAAACTTGTTCTACTTTTGCAAGCCAAGATGTCACTTCACCCAAGAAACAAGTGATAGAACAAGAGGAAATGTTGTGCCAGGGGAGCTTTTTATTGGGTATTAGGAAAAATTTCTTCAGCGAAATGGTTGTCAAGCACTGGAACAGGCTTCCCAGGGAAGTGTTGGAGTCACCATCCCTGGAGGTATTTAAAAGATGTGTAGGTGTGATACTTTGGGACACGGGTTAGCAGTGGGCTTGGCAGTGCTTGGTTACTGTTAGACTTAATGATCTTAAAGGTCTTTTCCACCCAAAATACCTTGCTGAGCAGAGCTGTCTCTCAATGTGTCTCCGAATGGGCTGAGAGGAGATAGGTGTCCATTCTCTTCTCCTTTCCTAGGGCTTTTCTCCAGAGCTTTTGTGTCTTCTCCAGCTCCTGAGCCCCGCGAGGCTCAAACACCTCCCTCTTCTCTCATAGGCTGTGCCAACCTGGGCCAGACCTGCCAAAAATGAAGGGTGTGGGAAGGGAGCTGTGGGGAGGATGGGTGGCTGCAGCATCCTGGAAGGTGTGGAGAGCCCATGCCTGGTGCCTGATGGGCACAACCAGAGAGGCTGGACTGGACATCAGGCTTCTTGCTTCCCTTCCCATGCCCCACCTGAGACCAGCTTTCTAAACCCAGTTTGACCCCTTTCCTCCTTCTTCCCTCTCATCTCTGTCCCCATGGTATGTGGCCACCCACCCCACCTACCTCTCCAGCCCCCTGGGACTTTCTTCAGCAAGTTGAAACCTGTAGGTCCCTGATAGGGATGGGTGGGTGGGTGAGTGGGAGGGTACAGAGTTTGAGACCACTGAGCCTTTTGCATGAGGTGATGCAAATCCTCCCTTGGTCCCTGCTGGGAGCAGGCTTGCCAAAGCTGGCCCATTTTAGGGTGTGGGGTGTGCCTGAAGTCAACCCTCCAGAGGTTGTGTTATAAAGCCTGGTGCTGAAGGATTTTACAACGTGTTTCAATGTGTAATTTAAAAAGAGAGCAAGTGCCAGGAGTGAAACCTTTCATTCCAAACCCCTCCTGGTTTTGGGGAAGCTTAGCGCGGATCTGGTTGATGCTCCTACATCCCACACCAGCGACACCCACACTGGGAGGCAGAGACCCCTGGAAACACCCAACTGGAAACATCCAGCCATCAGGCTCTCCACCAAAAAAGCTACAGTGCCTGCTAAATCAAAACTTCTCAGCCTACCCTTGCTTTTATTACTATTATTCACAACCCCAAAACACATCAAATGCATCCCGACCTTTCAAGCTGACAGTACTGCTTTTGGAGCATGGAAAAAGAGAGAGAAAAAAAATCTCAAGTAGGAAAACAGTGGATTGGAAACGGGAAGGCTGAATGAGCCCCACCTGAAATAACTCAAAAAAAAGTCCTTTCTGGCTTTGGCAAGTCAGCCAGAAGAATCCTATATGTTTTTGTATATGGTTCCCAGAGGATTTAAAACTGTAAGATTTGATGCTAAACCTATTTCTGTGCTGTGAAACCAGGGACAGCTGTACAAATATTTGCTGTTTTTAATTAAACCTAACATTGCTACTTCCTTCATTTAAGTTAGGTCAAAGGACTGGCAATTTTATGCTTTGATAGATGAAGAAAAACAGTTGTGGGTGTTGTGTTTTAGAAATATGTTATAAAATAAGAAGTCTGAGGGAAAAGGCCTCAGAGGCTATAATAGCTCTACCCTTGTGCTTTCTTCTCAGAGATGTTTTCCTTGTCAAATATTTTACCTTATCCATATAGCAACTGTTTCTAGCATGATTCTGCTCATTATTTTTCCTTGAAGGATTTCTATCTAAACTTTTCATTTGATCCCCAGTTAAACTTCAGGTAGCATTCTCTCAGCTTTGTGTTCTTTATAAATGTAGATAAATCTGCTTTGTTAGGTGGAAATGAGAAACGTGCCTGGTCTCACCCTCTTTGGAGCCCTTTAAGTTGCCTCAGTCACTCAGCAGAACACCTTACAGCAACATCCTCTGGAAAAGCAATGCTCTTTCTCTTCCTCCTCAAAACAGGGCTTTACTGTCACTGTCACTTCCAAAATCAGGTATAGCAATTCCATCTCACATTTAGAAATAAACTGTCAGTCAAGTAGCCCTTTTTTGGACCACACAGCAAAGACCAAAGAGCACCAAGCTGGAACTACTAAGGAAAAGTTCTTGCTTCAGCTCCATGGTTTCTCTGCAGCTTGTCCTTGGGCAAGTCCCTGTGTCTGCTCTGGGAAATGAGGACAGTGATGATGACTCCCATGGTAACATGTTTTGGGACCCATATAGTGGAAAAGCCAGGAATTAGAGGTCTTTGGGGTTTTAGAGAAGAGAAGAGATGGCTTAGAATTAAGAAGGAATCTCCACAAACTGTCTTTTTGTCAAAAAATCTGATTTCCTGAACGTGCATTGTCTGTTGGAAAGCATCCATTCTCTTCTCTTTTTTTTTATTATTTTAAAATCAGGAAACAATATTTTGGAAATTGGTATAAAGAATTTCAACACCTAAGTATAAATTTTTAAGGTTTTTTTCTTTCTTTTTTTTTAATGCAAAATTTTAAAGTCTGCTTTTTAACCATGGCATAGATAAAAAACACCAAGGAGGAATTAGATGAGTGCTTTGCTTGTGTAGATCCGTAATTTATGTTTTGGGTTGGTTCAGATTTTAATTAAAAAAAAATTGAGAGTTCAACTTTCTATTCTCAATGAAAAAGCTTATATTTTCTATGGGGAAAAAATGTGCTCTTTCTTCCCCTTTGGTACTTATTTTGGAAAGAATGGAGGCATTGTCCCTTCTACCTAGTTATTTCTGCTTTAAAAATCAGGTCTCACTGTGCTAAGTGAAATTAATATTATAGGATTTAAAGATCTTTGGTATGTTCTCAGTAAAATTCTTTGTTATTATTATCCATGTTGTTATGATATTACTACTACTAGCAATTTTATTGTTGCTATTGTGGTGGTGGTGAGCATCAGCATTGTCTTTAAAAGGAAAAAGCTTTTTCTCATAAAGGTGTAAACCTCATCCATCAGTTGATAGACATCTGTCAACAGATAGACCTCTGCTCCTTCCTATGGGGGACTATAAGACAAGTCTGGCATCAGTGTAGGACCTGTGCCAGGCACTGAAACCAAATGAAGTTGAAAGCAAATGGGGCACTGAAACTGCAAATGAGGTAAAAGAGAAAAGAACTGGGTACAGGAGTGTGGAGAAAAACACAGATTTGTAGTTCATCAGTTTGCTCAATTCCTAAGTACTAGGAATATGGACTTCTTAGGTGGTCTGAAGTTTTGAGGTGGATTAACATATTATAAAGCTTTTTTTTTTTTAATATGCAAAACCATAGAAACCTCTAGCAAACCCTTATGAGGGATTTTCTTAGAGAAATACTAGACATGGATGACTGCAAAAATGAGAAGTAGAAGCCTGTCTTTACTTCCAGCATCTGCTTCCCTATCTGTTCATCTACATACCTTGTGGAGCCCTGAAGATATTGAGCCATTGGTCAAGGAAAACAAGAGGGGATATATCATGCCTTTATCATAGAATCATAGAATTGGCTGGGTTGGAAGGGACCTCAGAGATCATCAAGTCCAACCCTTGATCCAGATCTGCTGCAGTTCCCAGCCCATGGCACTGAGTGCCACATCCAGTCTCTTTTTAAATATCTCCAGGGATGGAGAATCCACCACTTCCCTGGGCAGCCCATTCCAATGCCTGATCACCCTCTCAGTAAAGAAATTCTTTCTAATGTCCAACCTAAACCTCCCCTGGCACAACTTGAGACCGTGCCCTCTTGTCTTGAAATGCTAAAGAAACCATATGCATTGACATCTACTATTGTTACCACTGGTACCTCATAATTAAACCATGGCAGATTGGGTCTGTTAATAGTTTTTAGCTTGGTTCTAGTGTGTATTCTGAGTGTCTTTGCCTGACACTGTGCGTGTCCCATCTGCATTGCCAATTATGTCTGCAAAAAGTGGATATAGGAGCTTTTGACCCCCACTCCTGGATGTACTGGGAAAAGTCAAATTTGTCCCTACTGTACTTCTGCTATAATTGAATATACTTTTACAGTCAATGAGATTTTGTCCATGAGTTAACCATCCTTTCAGAAAAATAAGACAAACAGCTGCTTATTTCAATCTGGCAGCACTTTGAGCAAATACAGCATTTTTTCTGTCTCATGTAGCTCAAGGCTAAAAACCCAAAGAGCAAGAAAAAATCCTCTCCTCCCCCAGCTCCTTCCAAAATGAAAGTCAAGGTTTTGTGAGATTCAGCACAATCCGTGGGATTTATGTTGCACCTGTTAAATTCTCACAAGAAATATCAATTAAAATGTTGTGACTTTGGAAGGAACATAGGAAATCTGCGGGGAGACTCCAGCTCCATGGCCTTTCTGCACCTGCAGAGTTCTGCTGTCCCAGCTCGGTGCCTCTTGGGGAAGGAGGGGCTGCCGGGCCGGTACCACAAGTTGCTCCATCTCCATTGGTGCACGGGGAGAAGCCCATTTCCCCCCATCTGTGCTCTGCTCACTGTTTCTTGTTTGAGTTGGCACCAGTCAGTGTTACAGGGATGATGAGGCCTCGCAGACAAAGCACTGGAGCGTTCGGTGGCACAGATGCGGGATGCTCTCTCTGGATTCTGAGGGGCAAAGGGGAGCTTGAGATCCTGTAGCAGTCAGCTCCATAGCCAAGTCAAACCTGATATTATTTTTTTTTTAAATCTCAGCAGGCTGTGAGCCCATGAATCTTTGTCCCCAGCTGTTGGTAGTAAGATTTACCAGTAATGGTGGGATTCTGCACTGCTAGTGTTTGCTGCTGGTGCTGTTTGCACATCACGGTGATGATGGGATGGCCCTGGTGGAGCAGGACCCTAGGGAGCACCCAGGCTGAGGAGAGATGGAATGCCCTGAAAATGTGCCACGTGTTTCCAAAATGTGTTGATCCAATTTGGATTTTATTAGGTTGTCCTAATTACATACTTTTTTCCTCTTTTATGTTCTTTTCTTGCTTCTTCTCTCCTCCCCTCTCTTTTCTTTTTCTTTCTCTTTTTCTTTTTCTTTTTTTTTTCTTTTTCCTTTTCTTTCTCTTTTTCTCTTCTTCTTTTTTTCTTTTTCTTTTTCTTTTTCTTTTTCTTTTTCCTTTTCTTTCTTTTTCTTTTTCTTTTTCTTTTTCTTTTTCCTTTTCTTTCTTTTTCTTTTTCTTTTTCTTTTTCTTTTTCTCTTCCTTTTTCTTTCTTTTTCTTTTTCTTTTTTTTTTTCTTTTTCTTTTTCTTTTTCCTTTTTTTTTCCTTTTCCTTTTTCTTTTTTCTTTTTCTTTTCATTTTCCTTTTTTTTTCTTTTTCTTTTTCTTTTCCTTTTTCTTTTTCTTTTTCTTTTCCTTTTTCCTTTTTCCTTTTCCTTTTCCTTTTCCTTTTCCTTTTCCTTTTCCTTTTTCATTTTCCTTTTTCATTTTCTTTTCCTTCTCCCTTCTTCCTTCTTCCTTCTTCCTTCTTCCTTCTTCCTTTTCTTTCTTCTGCAGTTCTTTTGGAACATTTTGGTACTCACTATGGGCAGAGAACAGATGTATAATCTGATTCACCGGACCCTGAACTGATGATGATTTGAGTTTATAAAGTTCACTGTTACAGTCAATAGTTTTTAGGGCAACCCCTGCTTTTACCTACCATAGTGGAGGAAGAATTTCAACTCTCATCTCTTACTGGGGTGGCCTCCCAATGAGTGGAGAAGCTCTTTGGGGATATGCTGCATCCCTTCAAGCTGTACTAGAAGAGGATTCTATGCCTCGTTAGGGAAAGAGCCTGCAGAAGGAAACATAATTTTGTAGCCCTTCCATTCTGGGAAAAGCAGACGCTGGGCTCCTGGCCATGTCCCAGGGCTCTTTTGGCCTGGGACAAAAACTTTGATGTAGTCTATACAGTGTAACGGGAACAAGGATTTGGAGCCTGCCTATATACTGCCCTCCCTCTACCCTAGCTGATTGCCACAAAAAAAAATTATTTGCTCTGTACTTGTGCTCATTTCTGCTCTGGCAAAGTATTTCCAGCAACGTGGCATCAGGAGTGGGAAGGACCATGGATTGATGCGGAGGGCAAGCTCCTTGGAGCTTTCACAAGAGCAAAGCAAGTGGGACATTGTTGTTTTCCAAGGGCAAATAAAACCTGGGCTCTGCTGTGGAAACTTTCAGAGACCTATGTAAAAGGCTGGTGGCAAACAAGCAGAGACTTTCAGGAGCAGTTTCAAGCACAGGCATGAGATTACTGCCATTTAATTGTCCATTGCTTTGTCTGGACGTTGAACCTAAGGACAGATGTACTGGTTTACACCAGAGTCCCCCAAGCCTCTATTCTGACTCCAAAAATATTGGGGGATACCCCCAGTGTTTTCCTGGAATGAGTGTTTTCCTGAGGCTCAACCTCATCATTTTGGGTGTACTCACCTTGCAGCTGTCCCCAAAACAGTCAGCTCATCTTCTGGAATTGTGACAATGGGGGAGCACATCCGTGGTCTCCACAGGGAAAAGAAAAACAGTGGCTGCAATGGGATGTTTGTTGATCAATAAGAACAGGCAGGTAAACTGTAAGGTGTTTACATAGCCCCTGACCATTCTCAACTAGAGGTTGTTGTGTATATTTGTGCCTGTAATTATTTCTTTTGCTTCTTTAGTAACCCATAGTAGACCCATCCACAAGTGCTTGTCCACTCTCCCTTTCAGTGTTTCAATGTAGTGTAGTCCACAAATACTTGCTGCTTGAAGAATCACTTCCTTATGTTTTTGGTTTTGTTTTAACCTGGTTGCCTTTCAGCCCATCAGTCTTGCACTGGAAAGGACAAGTGAGCAGTCAGTCCTTCTCCACAGCAGACAGCATTTTGCAGATATCTACAGTATTTTCCCCACCTCTCCTTTCCAGCCTTTCCAGCCTTTCCAGCCTTCCCTTTCCCATTCTCCTGCTAGACACCAGTATTCCCACTGAGGGCCAGCTGGGATTGTCCCTTGTCCTGAAAACACGGAGTCAGCCAAGTTCACTTGCAAAATGATGAACACCTGAATTAGCATGGGTGGCTTAGCACTGGTGTGGGGGGAGACAACCCATGTGGCCAGTTCTGCTGGCTCAGCTCTGGGGCTGGGACTCGGCAGCTGAGGGCCAGGCCCAGCAGCTGGACGCTGAAGCCTCTTCCACCAGTGTGGCTCTGTCTGCAGTGAGGACTTGACCAAACTTAGTTGTATGTTCCTAGGATACAAATACCAAAATATTTTCACTCTCGTAGGCGTCGTTCTGGGGAGGTGTCTTGCCCTCAGAGCAGACCTTTTCATACAACACCAACTAAACACACATCGCACCTAAACGGAGATACTCCGTTAGAAATAAATGTGCTTATAAGCATTTGGAAGTGTAAAGGTGATATTTATAAAGTGACCAGAACACCCACTGAGCACTGAATAAGCCAGTGAAAATAACAGCTGCTGAGTTTTATCAGCTTTAGAGCACCACAGGAGCAGCACAGGGAGCGGTTCATCTGCCGTGTGTCAGTGCTGAGCGCAGCTGACGGATGCACTGCTGCAGCTAAAGACAGGGTAATCATATAGAGACCATAAGTAGATGATAAAATGAGTAGCAGTTTTATGGCTTTTCAAATGCTTTCTCCTAATATCCACATCTGTACTGTATTTGTGAGAGTAAAAGCAATGAAAATCCCTGCAGGTCAAAATAACTTTATTCTTAAGAGTATACCTAGGGTGTTGTCTTCCCTGCAGCTCACTGGTAAACATGTTGATGTTGGAGTAAAGAGAGGGCTGGTATTATTCCTGGATGAGTGAAATACAGCTTTATCATTCTGCATTAACTGTTTCAGATGCTGTAGACACTGTTTTTTTAACTCCTGTGTTCTGACAGTTTATGTCAAAAAAGCTTCTTTTTTAAAAATTTTGAAATCACTGAGAACTCAACATAAAATCTGGGGAGTAAAACCTGACAGGAATCGAAGAAAAAAAAATTACCTGAGGTGACAGTTCTGTTCTCCAAACATTTTCCAGCATAAAATAGCATTATTTTTTTAAATTTTCTGGGTCTCTGAAAGAGATACAATTTGCATTTTCTCTGGGGGCAGTGTCAAGTAAACTAATCAAAGCTGCAGTTTAATGGACACTGAAAGTCAATATAAAGTGGCATTGGTGCTGAAAGACACCTTCTCCCAAGCTGACCCATCATTCCCTCTTCCACATCACCTCCTCCTTTGTAGATGTGCTGAGAACTGGAGTGAGAAGGTGATCTGGGCTTAAACTTACCCAGCGAAAAAACCACCACCAACAATCCTCAGATGAATTGCTTCCCCAGGAAAGCTCATTTTGCAGATCTGCTGGCTCCTGTCCTTGCACAGGGGGGGATGCTGTGAGGCAGGAACAAGTGATGGGAGACTGGAGATTACTTTCCTTAGGCAACAGTTTTGTCAATTTTGTCAATTGACAACATTCATCAGACTGCTACCACAACTAACCTAACAGTAGAAATATTAGTATCAGTCAGGAATAAATGGGACTAGTTATTTATCTATTAAAAACCACAAATTAACACAGTCCCGTGTCTTTAGAAGGATAAATAAGAGAATGGTTTACATTTTTCTGAAGGTCTAAATACACATTATTTGGCATGGAAAGGAGCTGCTACAGGCTGAGTCTCACCTGTTGAAACTACAGTTCATATTGCAGATGTGTTGGAGGATGGTTCATGTTCTAAGAGCAAGTGACTCATAATTGGACCTTCTGGGAAACATTATGGGTCACCTAAATTCAGCAAGGAGTTCAGAGAGAGGAAATCAAAATTAAAATTGCTGGGGGACTTGAGCTTATGCTGCACACAGGATATCAGGTGGCAGGAGAAGGAACGGACTCTGAGCAGAGGGGCCTGGAAAAGAGCCTGGTAGGGACAGACCTGCAAGGCTCCTAGTGAGGATGTGAGCTGGCTGGAAGGTGGGAGGGAGTCTCTGGATAATTTTGAACTTTGCATTAACAAATCTGGCTTCCAAAGGGGGAACATTCCTGAGAAAACAGGAAGAGGAAGAGGTTGAAGCAGAGCCAAAACTTAGTCTGGGTGAACAGGATTCGTAAATCTGTGTGCAGTTTTTACCTGCTCTTGCAGAAGCCCAGTCGTAAAAGAAAACCAGAGTTTCACATCTGAAATCTGCGTGGCAGCGTGTGAGCGGTTTCTGGGGGTGAATGCTCAGCTAAGCAGCCAAATGAGGAGCTGACTGCTGGTTAAAGAGTTAGTGATTGCAGATAGAGAGCTGTTCACATCACAGGAGAAAAATGAAGTACAGATATCCTACTGTCAAAGAAACAAGGCCAGGCCACGTGAATAAGATGGATGAGACACACTGATGAGCTGATGAAAGAGGCTGAGTCAGGCCCTCAGAGTGAGATGGTGAGGAAGGTACATGAACAAAACCACTGGCAACCTGATGTCAGTGCTTTACCCTGGCTTGCTTCTTATGCATGTGGGTTGGGTAAGTGGTCTATGGAGTACATATTTAGCAGCAGGTTTCTAATTTTAGATGGAAAAAACCTTGGTGTCTCCATCTATAGGGAGTCCTGGATATTTTCCCTTTTGTCAATGGAGGAAGAAGCAACTACACAGGATGACATATTCTGTTGCAAACCCACCAGGAAGCTCCCCATAAATTATGTTTCTAGAGGGATGGCTCAGACCAGGTACCTCTTTTCTGGATGGCTGAGGTCAGGTAGGTGAATCCCAACCACAGAGGCTGCTTTTTTTTCAGAGTCACCGTGGAGTTTTCAAAATGCAAAACTAATGCCTGTGAAGCTGAATATGCCTTGTAGTCACTAATATTGATCTGTAAGTACATTTCCATCTCCCTCAAATTATTTATTTCTGCATCTACACATCTTCCACATTTATGATGGCAGCTCCCACTAGATTTCACCAAAGAGGTATTGTTTTGCCATTGATGCTCCCACAATACATGAGTTCATCTGAGTCTGCTGTTTGAAACAAGCATATGAGGAGCCAGTTCATTGAGCACAATTTATTCCAGATCTCTGCAGAAATATACGATGCTCTTGAGCCCATACAGATGTGTAGCCAATAGGGAGCTGTCTGGCTACACAAGATTTTTATATATTTTTCAACTAAATCAGAAATCCAAATGCAAAAGTCAGCACTCAGGGATGTCCACATGGATTTGTGACTTTCCTGCCTGATATCTGAGGTTATAAACCAACAAAGGGATTAAACTCTTATGCACATTTTTTTTCTTTATGTGGCCGACCTAGAATGAATAATATTGCTCATTTACAGAATTAAAGAACAGTTAAATGAGAAAGGCTTATTCAAATTGTAGAGGTAAAATGCTGGCCATTTTGAAGGTGGTTTTAGGCTGATTTTGATAGCACTCAGTGCCACCAGTTTTCATAGGAGGATATCTCTTCTGCCAATTCTCATGGTTTCCCATGTGCATTTTGTAAGGCCTCATCTACTCCAGCTTAAAAATACCCAGAAATGTGACATATGCTGTCCATCCTGAGGCATGTACTAACCTAAAATGGTTATTTAATAAAACTGTAATAAAATTCATCTTATTCAGAACTTTCAAAAAAACACATGTGAAAGAAACTCAGAATGGAAGACAGTAATAAAGTGATTCTGTTGGCAGTGAGTGCACAAATGCTGTATTTTCTTGAGCCCACAGAAGTGGCCTCAAGGAAGATTCTATCTCTGTATAGATACCCACTGAGCTCCTGAATTCTGGCAGGCTCATCCCTCTCTCTGACCTGAGCACTGCCCTCATCAGATGTGAAAACCAAAACCACCACCAGCTAACCAGATGCTCACCCAGATTCACATGGGCTGTGTCACACTTGCTGCCAAGCCCTTGTGCCAGAAAGGAGGGTCCAGACTGGCACATCCTGGGGAAGCAGGACCCTTAGCAGCAAGGAGGTGGATGCAGACCTGAACTTCTGGCCCTGGAGAACATGGATTAGTGGGATTCTAATGGATAGCTAACTGCCCATGCTTGAAATAGTCATTTCATGCTGAGAGAAGTGCTGAATTACTGTGCCTCCATCCACCCCCAGCTCCTGCTGCTGGAGAACAGCTCTGAGCTAGGAAGGCAGCACAGGACACTCAGAGGGCAGCACACGCTCTCTCCGTACCTGTGGACAATTAGCACAGTGTGAATTTAGCAGTAATGTGGAATATTTGGCCCCGAGTGACTTACAGGCAGGACCTCCTTGCCCACAGATGTTTACTACTGGCAGCAAACACAAGCTCTGCAATGCTGTCCCTGTGTAGTTCTATGGTGCAAAGAAAGGAAGGACCAGGAGTGAGCTCCAGTATTAG
This sequence comes from Heliangelus exortis, assembly GCF_036169615.1. Taxonomy (NCBI): domain Eukaryota; kingdom Metazoa; phylum Chordata; class Aves; order Apodiformes; family Trochilidae; genus Heliangelus; species Heliangelus exortis. The sequence continues at coordinate 26,875,575 of NC_092422.1, read as the reverse complement.
ACTCTTAATTAGCCAAAGTAATGGTTTATTTCCACCCTGGCTCTACTTTGTACCTTTCCAAATAGCCCAGTCCAAGACAGTGCATAGTTTTGGTCAAGCCTGTGCTAGATTTGCTTTTCTCCATCTTTTAATTTTGCCTACTGATATTCCAGCAGACTCTCCATCCTCAAACTGCACCATACACTTCTAAGTCACAGTTCAGGGCATGAAACATGGACCTCACTGTCTTGCTGCAAAAACATAACTGTGGTGGGCAGCCTTGGCCTTGCAGTATTTTAGAAACTTTGAGCTGAAAAGGTTGCAAAGAATAACGATGATACCTGAGGGCCAGATGTACCCCATGAAGCCTGCAGGGAATCTTGAGCCAAGGTGGTATAAATGCATTTTGTTTGGAAAGAGGCTTAACCCATGAAGTGTAGATGAAAGCCAGGTGGTGCCTTCTAAATAGCCACTACTCATCTAGTTAGACATTGTGTCAGGGTCCATATTGAGAGAAATTGGAAAAGGTCCTCCATGTTCCTACTTTCACATGGTGCCATGACTTCCCTTTAGCCTAGGGTGCTTTTCCAGTGAAAACAAAGTTTTCTCAGGGTTGTGGTTGCTGTCATTGCTGGGAGTGTTTCACAGACACCACAGCTGGGGCAACACTGGTGGCAACCATATAGGGCCATGAAAGTTGACAAGCCCATGCTGGGGAAGCCCCAGAAAAGACAGTCCTTGAACTTCAGGGTCTCACCATTGCCTAGTCAGAGAAGAAAGAAGTCTGTATCTTTTACAAATGGCTTGAAGAGTGCAGGATGAGGATGTGAGGCAAAAATAGGGTCAGCCTGGGAGAAAAGTCTTATATTTGCAGTTAGGTTTTCAGTGTAGGAAGAAGTGATGACAGCTTATTCACTTCCAAACAAGTGCCTCTGTCATCTAGTCCTGGGAGAGGACCGGGGTCTCTATTTTAATCCAATTATAATATGGCTGAGTCCCTTTCCTACAGCTCAAGCTGAAGAGTGAATACGATTAGACAGCAACTGAGTTTACAGACATAGCCATAAAATTGGTGGTTTGAATAATTTAGATGGGAGTTTCCTTGGAGATTTGCTGGAAGGATTAAAAGTTCAGGTTTGGGGCTTTTTTCTTCCAAAGGCAAAAATGAAGACTACAGCTCTTTTGCAAGGACTATAAATACTAATTTCCCTAGAAAAAGAGGCCTCTGAAGTGATCTGCTGAGCCCCTTGGATCCTCTCCAGTCTATGGGACCAGATGGGATCCACCCCAGGGTGATGAGGGAGCTGGTGAAAGAGCTCTCCTAGCCACTCTCCATCATTTACCAACCGTCCTGGATCACTGGGGAGGTCCCAGATGATTGATAGTTGGCAAATGTCACACCAATCCACAAAAAGGGACGAAAGAAGGACCCAGGAAACTCCAGGCCTGTCAGCCTGACCTCAGTGCCTGGCAGGGTTATGGAGCAGATCATCCTGGGGGCAATCACACAGCACTTACAGGATGGACAGGGGATCAGACCCGGCCAGCACGGGGTTAGGAAGGGCAGGTCCTGTCTGACCAACCTGGTCTCCTTTAGGCAATGTGCCTAAAACAAATCAGGTTTTACTAGATGCTGTAACAGGGTTGTAAAACACATATGCATGTTTTGGTCCCATTCATGTAGACAAGATGTTACTCTTTTCTTAAATAGCTGGAGGAAGTGGTTAATTTTCCTGTGTAGATCTTCATTCACATGCTTGGAGTTGTAGTGGGCTATTGAATCTTTTCCAATGAATATTCTGTATCTACACTCACCTGAATGGCCCATGGTCAAAGTGAAAGTTTGTTGGAAGAAGTAAAAAGTTCAGGGGTGTAATATTCTACTTTCCATTACAGGAAAAAAAAATAAAAGGAAACTCGAACTTCTGGCAGATTTCATTTGAACCATTTCTAATTTACCTTACCTACAGATTCATACCATGTGGTGGGTTATTTAGAGTTTATATTATGGATAGTCATACTTATGCAATGCAGGAACATTTGTAAAAAAGATGTGCACTGAATACGAAATTCAATCTATCTCCTCTCAGTAAGAAAAAAACATGCAGAAATCTTCTCCCCGCTACCCCCTCCCAAAGATCTAGGAGTCTGTCCAGGTATCTGCCTTAATTTTCCATCCAGACCTTGTGAAATGTATGTAAAGCTAATTCTGTAGGGCATTCTCATGGCAGACCTAGAGCTAGTTACACAGGAGCCCCAAACCAGAGTGGGCAGGTAGCTCAGCAGGCAAAGGGAAACCAGACAGAGCAGCCAGATGGACACCAGATTTCTCTGGCTTCACCTTTGACTTCCACAGATCATCCACTGGTGATTTAGTTTCACTTCTGAGCCTCACAAAAGTGGCAAGGTAGAAATGGCCCATGTCAGCCTGCAGTCTCCAAGGAGGACAGGTTGCTGCCAGGTGTCCAAGGACATCCAGATAAGACTGACAGATGAGAGACAAGGCTATGGCAGAGCAGTGCCAGCCTGGAACAATGACTAGAAACCAGGTGAGATACAGCAGTACATCTCAGACATGGCATGGTTACAGTTAGGAAACATCATGGACTTCTTACACACCTGAAATAGTGTTCAGTTCTGGTACCCACAATACAAAAAAGGTGCAGACTGCCTGGAGAAGGTCCAGAGAAGGGTCACAAAGATGATCGAAGGACTGGGAAGCCTGTCATATGAGGAAAGGCTGAAAGAACTGGGCTTGTTCAGCCTGTAAGGGAGACATTATTGCCATGGTGCAGGATGTAAAGGGTGGTTATCAAGAAGATATAGACTCTTTTTACAAGGAGTCACATGGAAAAGACAAAGGGTAATAGGTGAAGAGAACCTGATTGGACTCCAGAAGAAAATTTTCCACTATGAGAACAGTTCAACTATAGAATAATCTCCCAAGGGAAGTAGTGGTTTCCACAACACTGGACACTTTTAAGACTTGGCTTGACAGGGTGCTGGGACATCTCATTGAAATTGTCTTCTTACCTAGAAAGGTTGGACCAGATGATCCATGTGGTCCCTTCCAACCTGGCATTCTATAATTCTGGTTTTTACAATGACTTGTGATAAAGTTTTTAAAGTGAGATAAACTAACTCTATATAAATAAATAAATAAATAAATAATCTCACATGAAATGTTTAACAAGAATTTACCAAATAGAAAATGCCTTTTTTGTTTTGGTTTGGGTTTTTTCTACAAAATCAGTGTTTTACAGAAAGTACCTTTTCTTATGGGGAAGGGCAGCTCAAACAGAAGATTCCCAACAAGCTCTAGGCTTAAAATGGTGATTTTTTCAATCTCTGAGTCCCAAAGAAGTAGAGGCTAGAGCTACCATAGCTTCTCACTGTATTTCATACTGGCTCATTTGTCTCACTGTTTATGTAGACAGGGGCTGCTACAAAATCCTTTTTGGACCTTTCCATCTCAGATGTCTGGGGCACTTTTTACTCCTCCATTTTGAAATCAGAGTGAAAAGATCTTTTCTGCTCTCTTTTCAGTTCTTATCATCATGCCAAAAGCTGTCTTGAATTATGCAGCTTTTGTAAAAGCCCTTGAAATGTGTTTATATAAGAACAAACCGTAAAAATTGAAGTGAAAGGACAAAATCCTGTGCTGCACTTAAGCCTCCATTGATGAGGTACTCAGGGAAAGCCTGAATGGCAGCATGTGAATAAGGACAGAACAGAGATTAAATTATTCTCTAGGGGAGTTGAGGCACCATGGGCAAGCAATGCAGATTCCTAACACACTCCCCTACGGATCCCATATGGAATGGTAGAAAGACAGTTCATTCAGGACACTGACAAAAAATAAAAAGCTAGGTTCTCACTGATCTAGCCTGACAAACTCCTGAGGTAGTTTGGTTTTGCAGTTGGTTTTGCAACAGTCAGACTTGGAAAATTTGTGTACAGGTAAACAAACCACGATTCACCTTCTCTTTAACAACAGGTTTCCTCATGGCTAATGCACTAGCACTGCCCAGTATGTCATGTGTGCTGGGACACAGCTGCAGAAGACATTCTGTGGGACAGCAGGTCCACTGTGCGTGGGGGATAAACCCTCAGAGGAGAAAGGTTTGTGAATGCCCTCCACAACCTGAAGGTCACCAGAGTCCTTTTTCTTGAATGTCCTTTGGCACTTTTATTGCCAACCAAGTCATAATCATATTTTAGTGTTTTTTTAAACTAAAATAAAATTACTAAAATCTCCTTACTGCAAATCTTGCCTTCTGACCACAGCCACCAAGCCCCCTCCCCTTTTACCAGGGCATGGATAGCAAAGAATCTGTAGGTGTTGAAAACATGTAAAATCCAAGGAAGCCTTAGGATCTCCCCAGAGAGGACAGATATTCTAATTGCACCACAATAAAAACCTTACATTTTAAAAAGCCAGTACCAGGTCCACAGTATATGGAGGCAGACACGTTGGGTAAGTGTCTGTGGGGATTCATGCTATAGAAGGGACTGGGTCTGGAATTTGAGTCTATTTAATGAGACCCTTAATAAACCAAAACTCACCTTAGCCTATTGGGCCTGAAAAATACATACATGAAACTTCAGAGTTTATTTTTGTCAAACGTGTAGTTTATTATTGTATCAGAAATAATCAGGTAACCTTCTGGGGGGAGGTGGGCTTTTGATTACATGTGATGTTCTCTTCATTCCAAATAAACTGGGAGGTCATCTTTGTAGGAGACACTGTATTGGGAAGCATAAATATGCCACAGTAGAATTCATGCAGCTGGGATAACCTCTCCTCTGAATTTCCCTATGAACTGACAGCTCAGTCACACTTTTTACGTAGCTCCCAGAGTGTTCAGACGTTATTAATACAAGTTGTAAGTCAGTCTCTAGTTCAAGACTTTACAGCATAAAAATGAGTGTCACTAGCTACATCTTTACCTTCCTGCTCCATGGGGGTTCTGTCCCATGGGGCAGACCACAGACCTTTATCACCCAAAGCCCCTGGTAGTGCCTGGAAGACACAGCTCTCCCCAGCCACACCTGGCTGGACTTAGCTCACCCTCCACTCTCACCCCAAGGCAACCATATGGGGACTATAAGGGACCTCAGCCTTCTTCTGGGAAAGAAAATGGAACAGAAAAGGGTTGAATGACTTTCTTGTCCAGCCACTTATCTGTGGATCCCCACTGTATCATCCCAGCACTTCACCACCACAGGGACTGACCCTCTCTGGGGCCTCTCCCCTTCCATGCAGAACTCCTCTGTGCAGTGATAAGAAGCTTCCCTACTTCTGACTATCTTATAAACAGAGGATAAAGCTTGGCCTTATGAATGTGACTTTCCCTGATTTTTGAGATACCAGCACAATACATATTTGCAAAGACTGTTCCTTCCTCTGGCCTTCTGAGTAGAGTGTTTGAGAGAATATTTATACTTGGATACGTCAGATCAAAGATAAAACCAAACAAAGGCTTCAACAGAAAAATAATAAACACAAGACACTTGTAAGAGCTGAACACAGTTGAAAGCACAATGAATATGAGTATAAATACAGGTTCCTGTGCAGCTGCATGCTCAAAGGAAGAGACTAGCCCTAGGTGCAACAGTGAAGCACAAAGACAGTATCCTACCAAGTGTTTACAAACCCATGTTCATCTGGGAGGGCATGAAGCAGCACCTGGGCACTACAGAAACCTAAGCACAGACTGTCTCAGCCAGCACTCAGAAAAAGCAGGGAAAGTTCCTACTCCGCTTTGGAAGGACCTAGAACAAGTCCCAAAGAGCAGAGATTAAGTTTCCCCAGCCTGTCATGCCTTACACAAAATTATTGCTTGTGGTTTGCCAGTCTGCTGGCCCAGCACAGCCTCTGGTAATGAGGGATGGTTGACCTGTCAGCCTGTCTTTCACTGGGAGACAGGAGATTTCAAAGGTCCACTTTTCTGCAAGGCAAGAGTTACCCAGAGATGATGTGTCAGTGAATTTGCAGCTAATATTTGCATGCTTGGCTGTTCCCCATGATAGCTGAGCTCTGTGTCAGCAGTCTAGCTGCAATGCAAAGCTTGAATGAAATTAAACAGAAAATCACTTAAAAAAATCTCTCCCATACGCTTATGCATGTTACACTGTCCCTGAGCTACCTCTGAACTTCATTCTTTCTGAAAAATAGCCTAGCAGTTTGATTCTCACGTTTTGTTTCCTGTTAAATCCTCCAATTCATTTACCAATCCATAAAAAAGAGAGAGAGAAACTCCTTTGCTTTAGCTGTGAATAAATATTTTGAATGTACATACACCCTAGGTTGGTTCTGTGAAAATCTCGAGTGATGTATACAGTAAAATCTAGAGAATAGTTTAATTTGGCTCTAAATTACTAAAACAGGTAGAGAAATGCCTGAATTCATGCACTTTTAAGCTCACAAGGAACAGGGAAGAACAAACCTACCAGAGCTCATGCCACAAGCAGCAGCAACTATGTCCACACAGCAAAATAATGGAAATAAAGGAACAAAGTGCACACGTAGACTGAGAAATGATTGCACAAACTAATTGCAAAGCACAGCAAATAAGTCATCTTGAAGTAGAGCACAAAAACTAAGATGAGCAGAAAACAGAGGAACTGATACATTGCAGGAAATGTGTATTTTTTCACTGCAGAATCTCAGACAGGACACGTACCTAGGGGCTACGTGCTTTTCAGGAATCTGTCAGTTTAGTGCCTTGATGCTGATGGTTCTTATCTACACACTGCTGGAATGCCTGGTGGTTCTGGTTTGCAGTTCATAAAAGCAGTAATGCTGTAAGCAACATTTTATTTGTGACCCATTATATTCCCATTTTCCCATCGAAAAAAAAAAGCCTAAAAATACGTGATCTCGTTTCTGTGAGGGAAAGTTTAATAACTCATCCTTTTTATGCACATTCACTATCTTTCCTTATTCTTTCTCTCATCTCTTCTGCTAAATGAAAAATGACAGAATACAATTGAATAAATATTATTAAATACTCCAACAAAAAAAATGCAATTTTTATAGATGCTTTAGACTGAGTAAGGATGTTTTGCTCCTTGGACTGAGAGTCCAGGCCCATACAGCATGACCTCCTAATAATTTCCTTTTAAAACTTAAGGACATGGGTTATGTATCTCTTCAACAAAGATGTGTGATGAACATATTGTTCTCCAAAACAGTATCCAAAACTCGTTTTCTTCCAGTCAAGGTAGGATTTGACTCCTACAGGAGTCTATAAACCCTATGTTGTGTAAGGTCCTGTGGTAGTCAGCTAAAAACTACTTACTAGAGTCAAGCTGAATCTCTAGTTGAGATTCCCCAGTATCATAAAGGAGCATCAATACAGGGCTAGCAGGTAGGACAGGCATGGGACTTATGGCATACCAGAAAAACAGCAGCAAGATGCTACAGGGATACCCTTACTACATAAGTAGGTAATAAAGGAGGTTGTGAAGTCTCCTTCCCATTCAAAGCCCACCTGGAGACATTTCTATGTGACCTGCTACAGGTGCCCCTGCTTTGCAGGGTTGGACACGATGATCTTTCAAGGTCCCTTCCAACCCCTATCTTTCTATGATTCTATGATTCTAAAATGACTCAGTTGTGTTTGAACAGTGAAGCCCAGTGATTTCTGGTTTTGGCTTTACTCTAACCTTAGTAATTCCACATTTCTAGTGCCTTTATTGAGTCACCTAGGCCTGATCCTGATGTGCAGCATAGTTCTGAAGAAGATGTACGTAAGATTTTTAAGGGGTAATGATACCCTTCAATGCACAGCAGTGGAAAAAAAAAAACCCACAATGTTCCTTCAGACTAATGGCTGCTCTAGCACTGGTAACAGTTCTGCTTCATGAAGGAGGTAAGACTGGATGACCAGGCAACCTCCAGACATCTCTTCCAACTGACTTTTCTATGATGCTACAGGCCTGGCTTATTCAGTCCTGCACAACAGAGCATCTTTCTAATCTCTTCATGAGGTCTGCTCCATTTTTGAGTTGAACCAGATGCCAGTATTTATGTTTTTCATGGCTTTTCTGGGTGAGTCTGAGTCAGTTAAACATCTCCTGAGGCCATAGGTTCTGTCTCTATTTACATTTGCAAAGGGTCCAGCACACCCTCTGTACCATACAAAAAACTGTCTCAAGGGACTGCGACTGTTCTTCAACTGTGTCTAATTATATGGAGATCCTATATCAAGAAATATCTCACTGACTTAAGGAAAGCTGAGTGGGAATTCATATATTGAAGCAGTTTTCAGAGCAGAGATAATAAAGAAAACTGCAAACTTGGTTTTAACTGTTGTTAAATCAGCAGCAAAGCCCTCCTGATTGTAACAGTTCAAGGAATTTCTGTAACCTTTTAACATGTTTGATCTGTTAGAAAGTGGGATGCTATTAAGGGAAGGATACAGGGATGTGAGCTTGAGCACAGGGTCTCAAGTTCTTCACCATCAGCTCCTTTTCTGCCTCTGCTCCAAATTGCTGTTCCCAAAACAAGCCTATGAGAGAGAGAGAGAGAAGGGGTGTAAGCAGGATAAACAGGGGCACTGATGGTTCCTAACCCTCTATGACTTCATAGTAGAAACAGCCTAAGAGGTCAACAGTGCTGAGAGAAGCCTAAAGCTCCTTGGGCCAAGAGGTATTTCAGAGGCTGTACTCAAAAACTTGTCCAGCAGTGGAGGGGGAAAGGGAAGGGAAAGGATGGATGATACCACTGTGATAGGTGTGCCAGGAAAAAAGCACCCCATGGCATCCAGGGGAGTCATGCTTTGGGAGGCCTGTATTGCACAGTGTCATGGTGAATATTGGTACAATTATAACAGCTGCATTAGCAGTAATATGACAATTAATTAAAAAAAAAAAAAAAAATCCCAGAATAGGACATATTTACGTCATTTGTCCTTTTCACCTGAGAAGCCAATTTCAGAACAGAATGATATAACTGGATGTAACTGAACAGACATCCAGCTTAATACTTGTCTTTATAATATCTCATAACTATATTTTTTGGAGAACACAGTGTTGGATTCTTAGTTGCCTCATTCATCGTGCACACATCTATTTAGATTTCCAACCATGGAGATTTATTTCTTTTCACTAAAGGTCCACGTTATTATTTATATGGTCAAGAACCTAGGTAATGTTGGAAAAAATAAGTATTAAAGTCTAAGAAAAAATATTCAAGTCAATAATAACAGAAGAAAAAATATGTAGTACATATTAAAAATGAAAACAATTGTTATAAATATAATGGCCTTAAACGTTTGCTTTTATGTGACAGATGTTTTTAACAAAATGTCTGTGTTGGCAGTTTGAGCACACTTATGATTTTAATTTGTGTAATATTCCCTTTTAGTATTGATGTCTATTTACAACATCTGTGAAGGGTCTGTAACCTGAATGTGACAGGGAAAAACTAACAGACTGCTATTGGAATCTTTCCACTGGGTCCATGTAACAGACTATTAACAAAAATCTTAAATAGCTATTCTAATCATCAACAGCAATCTTACGCAAATTATATCAGACCCAAAGGACCTGATTAACTTTAAAATGCCTTACAGACCTGAAACATAAATTTTGCTCCTCCTGCCTCCCTCTGTAGAGTCAAAATCAGATCATATCACAGGCACCAGCATTAGCTAGGCACACACAACATCAGTATGCAAGGCAGGCTGCAGACATGCAGGCAGGGTTCCACTTTCATGACAAGGAAAGCACATTTCTGAGCCTTGAAATTACATGTAGTCCTCTTTTTTTTTTTTTTTTTTTTTTTTTTTTTCCCTTGTTGCTCTCCCATAAATCTCCAACTGGAATTCCCATTCCATAACAACTCTTTTAACCAGCTGGAACTTGGACAACATCCTGGCATGGGAAGGCATCAATAAGTTGGTGAAGCGCCGCTGTTAAAGTGATACCACTGGTAGGGGTAGATAAAGGGTTTCTGCTTGAGGAAAGCCAGACATTACTTACCACGATGGTTTGAGAGCATAGGAAACCATGAATGAAGGAACATGAGCTGTCCTGTGCTACTAATTGCTTGATATTTACATCAAAATTTGAAATGTTAACTATTATTCTTATGTCCCGGAGGTCTTTTCCACAGAGTTCTTGCTTGTTCACGCCTTCTAAATCAGGAGCCAAGATTCCCCCCACCTTTTGCCACTTAGGCCCTCTCTTCCCCTCTCCTCCCACACATACCCTTTGTTTGACCCCATCTATACTAAAATAACTATTTAATTAACAACAGTTGTTAAATTTGTTTATGGCTTGACCTTATAACACAGTTTGGCTGGCCAGGTAGGATGGAGCCAAACTGTTTTATATCTAGGTTAAGAAAAAAGCTTGGGTAGTGATCTAAGCTAAATAACTTTTTTTTTTTTTTTCCCAAATAAAAAATAAAAACCAAAATGCAACAAAACTAGTCATTCCATTTGTATCACCCTTTGGCCTTATTCATCCTGGCTGTCCAAGCTGTATTGCAACCAAGTCTTGACAAGGGAGCCCAACAGCCATTGCTAAAGTTTGCTATTTTCCATACAGTAGAAGAGAAAGGGGGACAGTCCTCTGAAAGCTTTTATTTGAGGCAAAGCTTTTTATTTAAGTCAAAAAGCTCTCTTAATCTCTACTCCTGTTTTCTTTGTCATTTGGAGGTTGGGTCCTGTTTCAGGCAAGAGAGCCCCAAGGTCTCTGACAAATCTGGGTCTCTGTTGGGTACAGCTGCTTCCTTCCGAGCCACTGCTGTGGTCCCACAGGTAGGAAATTTCTAGTGTTCTCTGCAGTCACTTTTTCTCTCACTAGACATATTTAACTTCTTTTCTTTCTGTATCTTTTTCTTATTCTTTGCCAAAGTAACCCTTGTTTCTTGTGGTTTTATTTACAACTGTTTTTTGTACCTCAGGATTTTCACATTAAATCACTTAAAAGTAGAGCTCAAACGTCTTAGTTTAACAAGAAAAAAAAAAAAAAAGACAAAAAAAAGAAAAAGTTATCTTCTGTTTACCACTCTACTTCTAGGTACATTGAATATGGGAATCCTGTGAGGTAGAACCAAGACGTCCTTCTAAGGATTGCTACTGTTCTAGACATGTTCTATATAATTCACAAATTACAGATTGCACCTTGCTTAGGTTTTTTTTCTTCTTCAGAAACATTCTGATAGTGGTTTTAGTACTTCGGTATCTTTATCTCAGTGGAAATAGCTCTCTCTGAGCCCAGGATGGTTTCCCAAGCATTCTGCTGCTTAAGCAAAACTTGGAAAGTTTTATTTCATCAAGAGAAATGTGACTGCAGATGGGTCCAGAGCCAGACCATGGCTCTGTTCTGCTGGGTGTGTATTTGCACAATGGAGAAGAAAAGCAGCAAGGCCTCTTTGCATGTGAATGGAGGAAGCAGAAAGAACTCACCCCCTTGCTTTCTGAAGGGAGGATGGTTATTAGCAGCCTGGAGAACTGCTCTTCATTGTTCCAGTGTCATCCACTTCCCAGTTGTGTTTGTAGGTCAGCTGGCAGAGCAGTGGAAGTGCTATCAGAGTATCTCCTCATTCCAGCTTCACCCCAACAGAAGAAAAAGGCACAAAACTTAATTTCATAGTGTATTGTTTATCCAATATGAAAAAGATTTCAGCTTGATTCAGTCGGACTTTTTAATACAGACTCAGCCTGTTTCTTATTTTATTTAAACTGACTTCTTTCAAGTTCTGTTACTGTCCTTTTGAACTAGCTGTTCTCCTGCTCTCTTTGTGTAATGAGCTGTATGTGTTCCAAAGTAGTTGAGTGAAGTTAGATCATAAAACAATGGATCTCTGCTCAACCTGAGTGTCAGGGAAAAATTAAAAACATAGTTCAGAAAAAGGTTAAAGAATCACATAAGCCACCAGTGCGGGTACATTCAGAAGATTCCCACCCCCTAAATCAGATGAGAATCTGTTCCTTTACCTGAAATGAAATCTTGGACTGAATAATTTTTTGTTTCTTGAAATAAATTGTGCCAGGTAGGCACAGGTTTTGGACTGATATTCACTAATTCAAAAACAGTTTTAATGGAACTAACCACAAATATATTTGCAATATTTTTCAACACAACCTATAGTAATAATAAGGCAGATACATCTCTAAGCTAAGTACATGTTCCCTAATTGACATTACTTTTAGCCTGGTTTCTGTCAATTCCTGCAGTGGGGCAGTCTGTCCGTCCTCTTCTCCTGACCACCCCAGCAAGGTTCAATAAAATCAGAAAGACCGAAACTGGTGTCTTATCTTAGCTTCTTAACTTGAACAAACATTTCAGGGAACTGGAAAAGAAGCCCTCCTAGAGCAAAGTTTCCCTCTACAGTCAGTGGACACAGGCAAATGCCATTGGATGACTCTGAAAGCAGCCACTGGCTGTAAAATTTAGATACCTAGTCTTATGAAGGTCTTTATAAGATGGTTTTCTGTTGCTTTCCATAGGGGAGAAATGCTACAGCAAGACAGCCTCACTAATTTTCTTGAATGGAAGCTCAAGTTGGGTTCCTCAGTTATGTTTTATCCCATCTGAGGCATCTACAGACCAGTGAAGATCTTCTGGAGCAGAGGTGCTCAGACTCTAGGGTCTGGAGCACAGACCTTACAAAGAGCAGATGAGGGAACTGGGGTTGTTCAGCCTGGAGAAAAGAAGGCTGAGAGGAGACCTTGTTGCTCTCTACACTTTTTGAAAGGAGATTGTAGCAAGGTGGGTGTTCACCTCTTCTCCCAAGTAGCAGGTGACAGAACAAGAGAAAATGGCCTCAAGTTGGGCCAAGGGAGACTTAGATTGAATATTAGGAAAAAAAATCTTTACTGAAAGGAAACAGGCTGCCCAGGGAAGTGGTGGAGTCACCATCACTGGAAGTATTTAGAAGACATGTAGATGTGCTGCTTAGGGACATAGTTTAGTGTTGGACTTAATAAACTTAAAGGTCTTTTCCAACCAAAACAATTCTAATTCTATGACAATTCACCTGCATTGAGAAAGAAATACACTGAGCCCAGGTATTGCATGGTCTGTCTGGCTGTGGCCATCAAGCACACCCACAGCTCTAGATAAGCTGCAGGGTATGATGAGGGTGTGATGCTGGTTGAAATGGCAAAGAGGACCTAGGCAGGGGAGCTGGGGCTATGATAGTGAATACTGAAAAATAAAAAAAGATAAAATCCTTAAGAAATAATTTTTTCCGTCTAGATTTAGTTCATATACATTATTTCTGCTGCTCACAAAACAACATATTTAAATATGTCATTTGCTTTTATCTGCTCTTGCAAATGACAAACTTTCCAAATTCAACTGCTGGAGTACTAGGGAAGCCTGTCCTTAGCACACCAATTGCTTTTCCAGGACATCAGATGCAAATCCTGTTGTAGGAATTTATCTTTTGTGGGAGGATTTGCTGATATTGCAGTCCAAATGCCTAACTTTTACAGGAACAACCATTGCACTGACTCTTGCTTACATTTTTAATCTTTCTTTGGCCTCTGGCCATTTTCTAAATAAATGAAACATGCCTGTATTGTTCCATCCAGCAGACAGATGATAAAAAGTCTGTTTCAGACTATAGGCAAGTCAGTTTTCAGCCAGTCACTTCTAAAGATATGGAACAAGTACAGCAGTCTTTAAGCTTAATACTACCCTTTCACATTTTAAATCAATTTACAATCTTTCTTTGTAATCAGTTTGGTTCGATCCCAAATACAGTACAGGGGATGTTTTATTGCCAATTCTTCATTTCTGGTATGATGTTCTTGATAAGGGTTATGTCAAAGACAACAATTCTTGATCTATGCAGAGTTTTTGATACAGCATCTCACACAGGTCCTTTGTTTAAATAAAGCTTTGAATGGTACATATATCTTAACAAGTCATTTTTCTAACAATCTCCTTTGAAGGTCACAAAATACTGCTAATGATAGCTGGAATACAAGGACCCTTTGCCTTCTAGAATTACCGTTGAGAATATACTTGGATGAGATCAGTTTTTATGTATAATAATGATAGAATCTATTTGCAATGCTCACAAAATAACAGATTTACTTGTGATAGGGAAGACACAACACTTCATAAGCTAATACATAATTCAACTAAGAATTCTGATTTCCAGTCTGTCTTAAAGTAGTCTTAGGATATAGATAACTTCAATGTGATTTATACATGCAGCAATCTAAGAATTCACCAAATACCTAATTACCAGTAAGATTCATTTTGCACATGAATTCAGAAGACTTCTAAAAGATAAATTTAAAAAATGTGGTGAAATGAAGAGCTTCATATGGTCTGGAAGCTCGAACCATTAACTCAGAAGCAAATGAAAATCTGAAACTCTTAGGTATTAAAAAAATCTTAGGTATAGCTGCATATCTCCACAGAAAAGACCCTCTTTTTTACCTCAAAACTTTATATTGTTAATAAAAAAAGCCAGAACAAAACAAAACAACAAACAAACAAACTTGGGTTTTTTATCAAGGATCCCTGCACATCTGGCTATTCATTTGGAGCCATGGCAATAGCTTTGCCTGGGCTGTCAGTTCTGGGCAAATGGCAACCATGAATGCACCAGTGCTCACACTCCCCTGCAGCTGTTATGCAGCCTATTTGCACACATTACAGATGCAGATGTGCAGTATGTTTTCTGCATATGCAATAAGCCCCATACTCCCAGAAATGTCAGGCTCACAGTGCATGAACTGGGCATTTCTACACAACCTTCATCCACAACTCCTAGAGAGCCCTATAAAATGTTGGCCCCTTGTGCCTGCTTGTGGTAGATCTATTTGGCTAAAAAGTCTGACTGAGAACCATACTGAAGCATACCTGTGTCAATTCCAGTAAAAAAATCAGGTCAGGACAGCTTCCCTGGCCCCAAGGGAAGAAGCAGGAATTATGTGTCCATGATGCTGTACTCTTCCCCCAGATCAAGGTGGCCCAGTTCAGACTGCTCATTAGGGACAATCATGTTGTCCCTTACGTTGTGCCGGGGCAGTCTGTGTTTGTGAAGTAGTTGGCACAGGGAAAAGCTGTGCCAGGACTTGCTCCCAGTTAGAGGATACAGGTAATTTCCAGACACTGTTGGAAGCCATGTTCTAACCATGTTTTGTTTATTTTATTTCTGATGTCACTGATGGTTAGAGGAAAGAAGACCCAAATAGGAATTACAGAAGAGGTAGGTGAAGCAGCCTTTGTCCTAAGGGACTGGGCCCCCCTTTCAGTGGAAATAGTGAATGGTGGTCTCCAAATTTCATGAAACTAAATGAGGGACCAATAATTTGTTTTAAATATATTTCTTGTATTGGATGGTGTTTGCATTTTGCTTGACATTAAGCTCTTTGAGTTTAAAACTTGGGTGCCTCAAACTGCTACAGACCTGATTGTTCTTTCTAAATCCAGCCATACAAGTGTCCTCTGCTTACACACCACCCTTCTTCTGTGCCTGTGACCAATGTGTAACTCTCTCAGAACCACTCTGTAGCCCACATTTCTGGTCCTGTGGACATATATTTATGCATAACAACAGATGGGATATAAGTAGAGAGTTGGCAGATCACTCCTCCTAATATATTTGTCTTTTAGAATAACACTGAAACAATAGTTTCAAGTTTACCAGTGAAGCCCAGTTTCTAATCAAATTATGTCCCGTAGCTGATGGAACTTTCCTTTGAATTGTGGCATGATTTCAAGTTCTTCTTAGACATCAGATAGTCCATGCAGATGCTAGCCATTTTATGAATGCTATCATTCATGGATGGGAAGCCTTCAGTAATATTCACACCTAGTCTGATATTAAAGAATTCTCAGAAGAGAAATCTTGGCTATGGTGTTTCCCCCTCCCCTGTCTTTTGAGGCCTGAACATTAAAATGCTCATGGCTAGGGCATTTAGCATTTGTGTTTCTTCATCTCACAATCCTTCTCTCCCCAAGAAAAGTTACTAACTCCATCTCAGACTCCTTAGGATATCTGGCATGTGCATATGGTGCTAGAGTATCCCATGAAAGACCTACAAGAGATCAGTGTCCTGCTAGACCAGAAGTGGGTGGTCATGCGCTTTGGCTCCGTGATCATATCAAGCCTGCAGTCAATAAATGCCATAGATACTGGAGAATTTTTGGGTTGTGTAGAGATGGGCCTCTATTTTAGGAGGAGCTGAATGTCACCTGAAGGATGTTTCTCTTTTCAGCCTAGACGTGTTTTCATAAAAATATGAACCTGCATCAAAAGTGTCTGAAGCCAGTGACCACTTACTGGGAGAGGAGTCAGGCATCCATCCATCCATCCATCCATCCATCCATTCACACAATATTCTCCCATAAGCCTTTCTTCCCTAGGAGAGTGGTCTATAAACACCACTCAGAGTTTTCACAAGTACTTTTCTTTTTCTGCCAGTTCCTATCCCATTCTATCCATGGTAGAAGACAGAGATGCCCTACAGAATCTAGTGGAGAACTGTAATGCCAGCCCCAGTGACAGAACTCCAGTGGGTCTGCTGGGGGACTGGGTCTGGTTTTCAAGCACATTATAACCATCTTTGGTGACAATTGTGCTCGGAAGATTGGCACACAGGATCTGCTAGAAAAGAAACTGAGCCTGGATGGAAGGATCTCCCTGAAGACAGCACTATGAAGAGTTCTGTTTTTCAAGTTCCCACTTGGAGTATTTTCTGCAAGAGGATGTCTGTTGGTTACACTTGTCTGACTGGAAGCAGAAGTTAACTGTTTAAATATCATCATTAACTGTGATGGACTTCTGTAATGATTTTTGTACATGGAATTCTGTCTTAGTTATTGCTGGATATTGGAATTATGTGTCACTTTAGTAAAAGGATTGCTGTTTCTAACAAGCAGGGAGAAAAAAAATATTGCCTGCAATTAAACTATTAAACACATAGTAGTTGTTTAGAAAGAATTCCTCAAAGGCAAAAAATGGGAACACAGAAGATTGAAAGAAATTAAAGCTGTTTAAAGATGGATGAGGAAAAGGAGGGGAGGCATTTTCTGGACTAGATATATAGCATTCTAGGATAACTAGTACTGATTTCTCTGCAAAATCTAGGCTTCTTTTCCTCAGCATCAAAGGGATGAAACCTCAGGTCCTATAGACTGGCAAACAGACTTCTGAAACACTTTTGGTGCACTCAGCTGCACAGACACAGGCGTATATGTAATTTATATGAACATATCTTAAATGGTCTTTTACCCAGATATATATGCATAGGTTTGTGGTAGATGTGTTTAGTTGGGCTTTTTTACCTTACAGATGCTACATTTCTAACTTCTGATATAGTGGAACAGCATGAACTACCAAAGTATTGTTGGAAAATAATAATAAAAATAATATTATGGCACAGCACATAGGAGAGTCACTGTAACAGTAAAACTCAAGCTTTATCTTCTTTTTTACCAACCTGGACATTTTTTTCTTTATTTTTCATGTTCTGCCTTTCAAGTGAACACTTGTTTTCTGAGACTGTCCTAGTGGAGCTAAGAAATTCAGTGAACCAGAGGAAGGCAGGTGAGTATGGCCACTTAGGATGCAACAGCTTTTAATGTGGGTATGTTCAGAAAAGTCTCCATGTGTTTGTGTTTTTTTTAAACGACATTAATATAATCTTTTTTTCTTTTTCCTTTTTTTTTTTTTTTTTTGCTTTCCAGTGTCTGAGTCATAATCTGGAAGATATTTTGCAGTATTTTACTGCTGTAGATGAGTGTATCATGCACATTAAATAAGTGTTGCTACTGTTCACTTTAAGCCAGCTCACAGTCTGTATACTCATTCAGCTTTTTTTCTCCAAACAGTATACATCATTCTGAGCAGCTTCTATAAACAGACCAAGTTCTGCTTGCTATAGCAACACACCTCCAAGAAGTGAATTTTTTGGTTGGTTAAATAGAGGAAAAATAATATTTCTTATGTGTTCTGAAAAGAAATTGGGAAAACCAATATACCTGGGTCAGTAAATATTTGCTTGTGCTAAGTTCACAGTAAGGTACACACCCACTCTTAGGGTGTGATGGATGCACAGAAGATGTGGAAAAAAATGTAAGAGATAATGGTAACAACAGTGCAGGAAAAACCATAATGGTAAAAGGTTCTTTCCTGCTCATCTGAGGTTTCTGCAATCTGGATATCTACCTCTAGATAGATGGGCTAACTCTGAGATAGGTATGAAGTTGGTCAGATGATTGCTACTAGAAAAAGACACTAAATAATCAAATTGAAGCTAGATATTTGCAAAATTAAATTAGGCAATATGAATCCCGTGGTTTCTGTGGGTGTGCTGTATTTTCTCCTCTAATTCTGGTTTCCTTCATTTTCTCTCTTTTACTCCTATTTGAGTTGAAACACAGGTAAACTTTGGGAGTGTTTATTTCTGTTAAAGCTAGAATTGGTAATTGTTACCTATAGGTGTGACACTACCTTATCTAGTGCAGAGAACAAAAGCAATTTCTGCTGAGGCCTGGCTGGAATCTTTGCTTGAATGCTTTTAAATGAATATAGTTATTTTCTTTGAAGTAGACTATTTTCAGTGAGAGATGTACTCAATCAGATGAATACTGTCATGAAGACCCATTTAAAATAATTATTTTCAGCTTGAAAAATTGACTTGGATTCCAGTTAAAAATTCAAACATGGTTTTGAGAGTTGTTCTATAGATATGTAATGCCTGTATGTGTTCTTTCTGGCCATCTTTATGTTAGGCCTCTGTATGTTCCTTTGAGTCGCAGCAGAACCTCCTAAGGTCACTAGGATTAAAATTCAAGGATTAGCCAGCTCTTCTTTGGTTTTTAATTAAAAAAAGCCCCAGAGCTTTGAGATCCATTTTGTGAGACAAGCAAACCTATTCTGGAGGACAAGAGGACTGCACACCTGGACCTGTTCCCTTCTACCATTATGTGTGTGTTTCTTGTGACCAAAATGGCAATTTTTCCTACCACAGAGTGAGACTGTGCCAAGGCACCTTGTGAAGAGATTATCCCATTACCTGAACCAAGGGAGGTAGATGCCACGTTTCCATCAACTGAGGGAGTATTTTTGGTCACACCATGAGAAAGCACCATGATTTTCTTTGGTGAGTCAAAACACATAGACTTCATTGCTGGCTTATGTTCTGGTAAAGTATGCTAAGCATATACCATTTGTCATTTAAATAAACTTATTTTAATGTATTATGGAGCATAATTCATGTTTCCTTATACACTTTTATTAAGGTTTCCTGTTTTCATATTAATCTGTTTTTCCTTTTTTGTGTGCACCCACCATCAGTTTTGAGGATAAAGGAGTGTGATTCTTGCCTAAAGGCAAGAGAAATTTAAAAAAAAAAAAAAAAAAAGACTGAACAAAGTATTTGTTTCAATGCCACACATTTAATTTTGAATAAATCCAAACAAAACAATAATTTGACCTGTAATGAAGCAAGAACATTATTTCAGCCTAGATAACTTAATCACTGAAGTTAAACATATCCATAGGTCTTTCACCAGAAAACGCTTGCATACATACAGCTGATCCTTAAATGTGCAGATCAATGGATATAAAGTTATGCATGTAAATATCTGAATCACTGAAACAATAAATAGATTAACTGGGCCCATTAGTGTAATTTGTTTGCTGAAACACTGTAAAATGAAGCGTAATCAAAAGTAGAAACATTTTTGTCTTTTACATGACAGCCTCAACTTAACAATGAATCACACTTCTTTTTCAGTTTCATTTCTTGCTCCAAGCAAAATTTGAAAGTTTCTGCTTGTGTAGGGGAGGAGGAAGGGGGTAATTCCACAGCTGAAGGTAGACAAAGGTAGAGTTGCTTTGGCAGCAGAAAGAAATTTTTGTTTGGCAAAAAGGGATGCTTGCATTTGTACAGACATTTGGATTATTAGAAGCAGCCCTAGCAGAAATGAAGGAATGGGCAAGCATGCAGGTGAAGCCTGAATGCATATGAAGTGGTTCTGCAGTGTGTAAAATGATTGTCCTCAGATAGGATGCAGTTCCCTATTGTATGCATTTACCTTTTTGGATGTGATCACTCATATGGACCCAAACGAGAATTTTACACCCATGTGTGCAAAATTAAGACTTGAGTATTTACAATGATATCACCTCAGCAGTTCTGATCAGTCCAATGCTTTACACCAGCATTTTCTTTCTGTAGGACACCACTGAGGTTTAAAAGTGCTGTCAAGTATGTGATTCTTAAACTAACAAGATTTCTTTGTCATCAGCTCCTGACAGAAATTCCTAATCAGTGTATCTTTTGTAGATAATGATATAGTATATCCTCTGCTTACATAGACAAATAATATATCTCAAATGTGCATGAGCAGCAACGAAAAGTTTTAAATATTTAATGCATATGAATTACTGCATTCTTTTTATTTCAGAATGAATGTCATTCTAGAGCCTCATTTAGAGCCATTTGAGAATTTCTGTTTGGGGCATTTGGAAGTATCTGAGAAAAATATTTCTATCTGAAAGTTCCTGGAAAAGATTATTATAGATCCTGGGAGCAATATGCATTCAGAGATTGTGGGAGACCCTCATGAATCAAAATAAATGAACAGCTGGAACGCCCATTCTGGTCTATTTATGTTAGAAGTACTCAACATCTCTGAAAATTAACTGGCTTAGCAGATGCCTAAATAAGGATGGATTGATGCTTTGACAAATATGAGCTTAATAAGTCAGTTTTGTAAATGTACAGCAATGTTTGCTATAACATTTCCATCATACATCACAGCCAGGGAGGAAACAGGATGTCTGGACCAACTGCAGGTGATGCCTCTAGACTTGACTCTGACACATGCAGAAACTGCATCCGGAGGCTTGCAGGGTTGGACTCCCAGCTTTTCCAGCAGTGTACAAGAGCCTGCAATTTGGTGTCATTTTCAGGACTAGAGGTTGAATCAACGTTATTTACTAAGAACCCTTTCTCCCTGTGGCAGGCTTTCCTTCTGGGAAGGTTTCAAACACAGCAGCCACCTCTCTCCTGCTCTCCCAGTGCTCTTGTACAGACTACAGTGCACCAGTCAGAAGCCTCTTTCTCTCTTTGCTAACTCAAGTACTGAGGAAAGTTTTACAAGACCCATCAGTGAATGTTGCAATCCAGGCATATGATATGGCAAATTAATCACTTTGAAGGCAAGTGGTTTCAGTGGGGACATCTTCAAAACACATGGTGAGGTTTGGGCTTTGGCACTTAGGTCCCCCCCGTACTTCAAGCAAGAAAAAAAATCAGGAAAATTAAAAGAATACAAATTCAGATTAACGTAATCTCAGAGTTATGAATGCATATGCTCAAATTTCAGGAAATGTTTTTTTCATCCTTATATCAACTCAGCTGTTTTGCATATGTTGGCCTTGATTAATTCGCCCTGTTTCGGGGCACAGATGTTAGTATGTTTTTAATATTTGTTTGATATCTGAGATTTACAATTGCTAGGTATACTTCAGTAACATGTAGTATTTGTCTCTTAAATCTCCGGGATTGTGGCCATCAGCCAATCTTAGGTTGGTAAAGCTAATTTAATGTACATACGTACCTGCATATGAAAATACACATCATTGTGGATCTTATTTTGTGACTATGGCTCCTTGGGGCAATCTCAAGATATAGGACCTATATGATCATAATATTCACTGTGAGGATGGCAGCTACAAGGGGCTTTGGCTCTTCCCATGCCCAGCCCTAGAGGACTGAAGTTCTACCAAATGGCAGAGGCTGGCAGGTGTTTTCTGGAGGGGTTCTGGTCCAATGCCCTGCTCAGGGCTGGGCCAGCTACAGCTCAGGGCAATGTCCAGTTGTGTTTTTAACATCTCCATGGCTGGAGTCTGCTTGGTTGTTCAGAACAACTTGCTTCAGTGCTTGACCACCTGCACATTAAAGGTGTTTACTGTCTTAGCAGAATTTCCTTGCAGTTCAGTTTGTGCCCTCTGCCTCAAGCCCTGGCAGTGGGTACCGCTGAGACGGGCCTGGCTCCATCCTCTTTACATCCCCCATGAGGTTTCTGCGTACAGGGAATTACACCCTCCCTGAACTTTCCCTTCTCCGGCCTGAGCAACCCCCGTGCTCGGCCTTTTTTTATGTCAGATCTTCGAACCCGTGAATCACCTCCGTGGCCCCGGGTTTCTGCCTTGAGGTCTCACCTCATCAAGCCTAACTGAACCTCTATCACCCTCAAGACAAAGCTTTCGGCCGATGGCCATGGGGCTGTGGCGGGTTCCATTCAGCTGTGGCTACCCCAACCTCTGCCACAGACCCCTGTGGGACAGCGTTTCCCTGCCAGCCCTCAGGATGCGAGGCGAGTGCATAGGAAAGCAGGAAACTGCCTGTCCCCTCCTAAGCCGACAAGTAGGGAGGTTGAGAGGAGGAAGTGGAAGAGGGCGAGAGGAGCTGAACGAGCACCCCAGCCCAGCCCAGCCCAGCCCAGCCCAGCCCAGCCCAGCCCAGCCCAGCCCAGCCCAGCCCAGCCCAGCCCAGCCCAGCCCAGCCCAGCCCAGCCCAGCCCAGCCCAGCCCAGCCCAGCCCAGCCCAGCCCAGCCCAGCCCAGCCCTGCCCTGCCCTGCCCTGCCCTGCCCTGCCCTGCCCTGCCCTGCCCTGCCCAGCCCTGCCCTGCCCTGCGATCCCCCACCCGTCCCACCCATCCGCAACCCGCGGAGCACTGAGGGGTGCGGGGAGAGATCGGCTCTGCCGGGCCCCGTCCCGCCTGCAGTGGCTCGTACCATTCCCCCCAGGTGGGAGAGGGGGGAGGTGGAAGCGACAGCGCAGCCCCAACCTCCTCCATACTCTGTCTGCCGCCCACCTCTCCCCCACACCCCCCTTTCCCTCTCGCCGGGTGGCGCCGTCCTCCCGCCGCGCGCGGCGCCTCTTCCCGCCTCTTCCCTCCTCTTCCCTCCGCCCCGCCTTGCGCGGCCCCGCCCCGGCCGCCATGTTGCGGCGGCGGCGGGAGCGGCGGCGGGGAGGCCGGGAGGCGGCTGTGGGGTACGCGGCATGCAGAGCGCGAAGCAGCGTCCCGGGGACGCGCACCCTG
This sequence comes from Heliangelus exortis, assembly GCF_036169615.1. NCBI lineage: Eukaryota > Metazoa > Chordata > Aves > Apodiformes > Trochilidae > Heliangelus > Heliangelus exortis. The sequence continues at coordinate 26,852,550 of NC_092422.1, read as the reverse complement.
GCCAGTGGGTGCTCATTGCACCAGGTAACGCAGCGGGGCTCCGAGGTGGGGCAGGCTCTGCCGCAGCGCCTATCTCTCGCTCTTCACCGCGCCCCGCTGACTGGCCCTGGCGGTGTTTACCCGCACCGCGGCGGGGCTGGGCGGTCGCTTGGCAGGAGAGGGATGCCTTCCTCAATGGGCTGAGGCAGAAACCTGGGCTGCTGTTTGCAGCCAGCCCCAGCGTGGTAAGGACGTGGCACAGTCTTTACACGAGGCCCTCCCAGGTGCCCCCTTTCTCCTCTGAGGCCCTGTTTCCCTCACTGCATTTGTTCGTTTTGTTTTCGTGGGCCCTGAGGGTTTACCAAATGTCAGCTCGCCCCCAGTATGCGAACAGCGTCGTGCGGCCTGGAGAGAGGAGCTGTAGAAGAGAACTCCTGTCACTGAGGTCTCAGATGGAGCCATTGCCTCCCATCTTGCCTCTATCCCCCGAGTCCATCCCTGCATTTTTGAAGGAAACGAGTTCGTGCCCTCAAGCTCAACTTTAAAACCCTTAAAAGTTTTTGATAGCTCAAGTCCTAAGCTAGGCTAATACCTCAACCCCTCCTCTCTGTAGGCTAAAGAAGACCTGTGCATGGCAGCTCTACAGATGCAGTATACACAAGGTTTTAAACACTATAAAGGCTTAATTTCTCTCACTTAGCCCTGAATAAATGGGAAGATACTTCTCCCCTTATATTATTTCTGCCTAGTGTCAGGTTTTAATAATTTAAATTCACGGGTCACAGGAGGTTTTTGTGTTAAGAAACAATGAAATGAAACAATGTGCTCAGACTCCAAGATGCTAAGAGGAAGGATATGTTTCGAAAGTGTTTGGGTTTTTCCTAGTTCAGCTTCATCAGGAAATGAAACTTCCACAATTATCTGTGGGTCAGCTTTCTACTGTGCCTGTTTCTTCTACCACCCAAAACCTCTGAGGTTTTGTTTCAACCAAACCTGATAAAAAGGAGCTCTTTCAAGTAATTTAATGAGTTTGTGAATGTGCCTGCAATTATGTGAGAAATGCTATAGGTGACACCACTGAAGGAAAGGTAGTTCAGCAGAAGTTAAAAACAAGTCAGGAGCTCAGTCTTCAGTCATGAATCTGTAAGAAAACAGACTTCTCTAGTTATATGAGAAACAGAACCACTTGTTACAATTTCACCAAGTCTTCTTGGAGTTTTAACTTTTCAGTTTCACCCTTTGGTGTATGGCATGCTTAATGCCTAAGAAAGGAATGTGTAAGTGAGGAATTCTTGTGTTTTAATATTGACTTTGCAGACTAGCATTTAAAGCAGAATCTTTATCAGATGACTGGCTATGCCAACAGATGTCCATACTGTGCAAATATTTACAAATATGCTTAACTTAGGCATGAGTAGTCAGTTGTGTGCAGTAAGTTGAATTCTTCAGTAAGTGTTGGAGGACTGGAGCCAGAGCTTGTAACTTTCATGAAGCCAGACAGTTTGTATTACCAATTATGCCAGCGCAGCTCTGACAAAATTTATATAGTACTTCAGACCTGTAAGAAAGTTTATTAAGGCTTAGTAGAACCTCAGAGCACCTAGTTATTTAAAAAAGACTGTGGCTGATAATTTCAGAACTCCATGGCTGATCCAGCATGCCAGTCGTATGAATAGGACTGCTGAAATAAAGTAGATTTAATGGCTTTAGATTGGTTTGAACATTCTTTTCAGAAAAGACATCTTTGAAGCATTCAAGCTTTCACACACCATTCCAGGAGCTGCACGTGTACTCTCTGGTGTACTTCATCCTTTAGGCTCTACCCGAGGTTTCCAACCGCAGCAGAGTCTTGGGTGTCTGATTTAATAAAAACAAGTTGAAAGGCACAGCAGCAGGGGCAGCTCACACTGGGTGCCTCTGAGAGGGATGCCAAACAAAGAAATGCCTGGGCAATTACACCCTTGTGAATTGTACCCCCTCTCTCATGCAGTCTTCACATATTTAGTCCATTGGTGATTTTTGGTCTGGGATCTTTAAGCACCTTATTAGATTCTTATGTGCTCTTATCTTGTTGATTTGCTGCCTCTGCTGACAGTTGTAGTCTCCTCATCTTCTGCTTTAGTGTCCAGCCTTCTTGAGCTGTTCTAGAGGGCTCTACATAGAATCACACACAGCATGGTAGGGGTTGGAAAGAACCTCTGAAGAGCTTCTTATCCAACCCTCCTGCCAGAGCAGGATCCCCTAGAGCAGATTACACCTGAACATGTCCAGGTAGGTCTTGAATGTCTCCAGGGATGGAGACTCCACAATCTCTCTGTGCAACTTGTTCTAGTGCTCTGTTACCCTCATATTAAAGAAATATTTTCTTATCTTCTGGTTAAATCTCCTGTGTGCCAGACCATTCCTCCTTGTTCTGTCACTGGACAGCACAGGGAAGAGTCTGGCTCCATCCTCCTAGCACCCACCCTTTAGATATTTATAAACATTGGTTTATAAATTGAGATCCCCCCTCAGCCTCCTCTAAGCTGAGCAGCCCAGCCTCTCTCAGCCTTTCCTCATAAGGCATATGCTCCAGTCCCTTATCACCTTAGTGTACCCGTGCTGGACTCTCTTCAGTAGTTCCTTGTCCCTCCTGAACTGGGGAGCACAGAACTGCACACAGTACTCCAGGTGAGGCCTCCCCAGGGCAGAGTAGAGTGGGAGGATAACTTCCCTCGACCTGCTGGCTGCACTCCTAATGCACCCAGAATGGCATTGGCCCTTTTGGCTGTGAAGACACATTGCTGGCCCATGGGGAGCCTGTTTTCCACATGACTCCCAGGTCTTTTTCCCCAGAGCTGCTTTCCAGCAGGTCAGGCCATAATGTGTACTGATGGACAGGGTTATTCTTCCCCAGATGGAGTACTCTATAGTTGTCCATATTGAACTCATTGGGTTTCTCCCCATGCAGCTCCCCAACCTGTTCAGGTCCCACTGGATGTCAGCACAGCTTTCTGGTGTGACAGCCACCCCTCCCAGCTTTGTATCATCACTGAATTTGTTAATGATACATTATCCAGGTCATTGATGAATATGTTGAACAGGACTGGACCCAGTACTGACCCCTGAGGAACACTGCTAGTCAAAGGCCTCCAGCTGGACTCAGCCCCACTGACTGCAGCTCTCTGGGCTCTTCAGCCAGTTCCTAATCCATCTCTACTGCCCGACTGTCCAATCCACTCTTCTCAAGTTGGGCCAGAGTGTCACTTCCTATTGCAAGTGATTAATTCTCTCATTTCTGGTACTGCAGAATTTTGATCAGTGTGTATCTATCTCATGCTTCATGTACACACCACAGGACAGAGCAACAAACCACACAGCTCAGCAGGTATTTTGAATGGATTATAGGAGTGGTTGGAGGACGAAAGGGAGAGCAGAGTTGCCTGAGGTGAGGGACTGTTGATGTTCAGTTGTCAGGCCAGTCAGCCTGTGGTTCATTTCAGTCCATTGCCTGCAGTCATACTTCCTGTAGCATTCTTTCCTTGTGGACTTCTCTTACCACCAGCCTGATGATGGTCTTTGCTCTCATCAGCCCTTTGCCACACCAGCAGACTCAGGTTGATTGGCATGGTAGAGTCACACAAGCAAAGTCTTGAGTAGGAAGGTGAAAAGAGAGACTCAGACAGTATATCTTGGGCTGGCTGGCAAGCAGCTTCTAGGTAAGGTAGGAAATTTTACCTTCAGAAATTGTAGCCTGCCTTTGTCCTGGTAAGAGGTGGTGTTAATGCTGATTTTTTTTTTTTTTTTTACTTTTTTTTTTTTTTTTTTTTTTTTTTTTCTTCCCACAGAGGCAGGGTGTTTGATATGCCAGTAAAGTCATCTCTTTGTTTTGATTTATAAGCATAATTGTTCCTATATTAGGGATTGAAATACAAGGACAGGACAAGGGGCCAGCCAGAAATCTGGGTGAGAGGAGTAAGGACATGTTGGTCTGGTGGAGAGGGCAGGATGAGGAGAAAAAAGGTGGTAACTGTTAATCACTTCTAAAAGGCTGTAAGCTGCTGCTGTACATTATGCAGCCTTGTAAATAGTCGAGAAAAAATGATGAACAAACAGGAAGAGCACAGATGAAGGGATTTGGATTATGGAGGGAGTTGGGGGCAAAAAAACTGAGCATGTGGGTAGGGGCAGAACTGCATGCTGGGCTCGAAACAGTCAGCTCTTTGAGCAGTCTCCAGTTGCAGAGTAACTATGCTGTGAATATACAGGCACCAGATTTGGCCTAGAGCAGACTCAGCTCAGCACTAAGTTTATTAGTTCAAGTGCTGTGCCATGTTAACACATCTCTGCTATTTCCAGGACCAGCTTTGCAGTGCAGCTGCTTTCAGACAGTTCCTGAACTAATAAGTCCTGATGGACCCAAGCTGGCTCTGTGCAGACCCACTTGGGTGTTTCTGTGCTGTGCTTCACGTTCCAGGGTATTTTATTAGTTTGGCTGGAAATCCAGGTCTGAACTTGCTTTGTGCAGGCAAACTGACGTCGATGGATAAGAAGACCTCCCAAATCTGGACGTCTGGAGGAATCATGGTACAGAGACACCAAAGTGCTAACAAGTCCTGAAGGACCCACATGAACTTCACTGGTGGATGGCCATTTTCATATTGTGCTTTTCTGCATTTCTTGTGGTAGTTGGGTAATCAGGGATGTTCTGTTACCCATGTATCTGAGTCCTTTGCCCTTGAGAATGCAGAGCAGCCTATACAGGCTTCCTGTTTTACTGGTCTAGCTACTGAACATGTAGAAGGGAAAAGAACTGGCTCCTGAGGATTAAAACCTAGCCATCTCACAGCTAGAAAGTTACTAATGATGTACTGCAGTAGAGAAAATTCTGTGTTTACTTAGTATTCATGTACACGAACACGAATTATTTTTTTATGTGCATATAGGAGATTTTTACTTGCTTTGTGAAAAATTATTTTGTCTAGAAATTATTTTCTAGACAAAGGAATAATACTGAGACCCCACCTATTTGTAGGGTTCTAAGGGCAAGGCTCTGGAAAACACTAAAATACATCAAATAAAGTCACCGTGCATGACATAGTTCTGATCGGAACTCTGTATAACAAATAAAAAAAATTTTACATAGTGGCTTCAAACTGAATAGTACCAAAAGCAACCAGAATCACACCTAGCTGCTTAACAGGGTGGGCGTGAAGGGCACTCTCTTTTCAGTACATTTTCTCAGGGGTAGGTGTTATGTCAGAATGGGAACTATTTATATCCTTTACTGGTTTTAGCAAAGGGGTTAGGAATTGAAGGTAGTTGTTGAAGTCTGGTATTTTACTCTACACCTGAAGTTAAGATCGTTGATTTGTTCTGTGTTTGTCTGTATCAAGAAAAGAAGTTGGGGTTAGGGGCTAGCTGCAAGCTGAAGACTATTTTCCACTTTTGTTTTTCTGAACTGCACAAGTTTAGTTGAGTACAATTTTTCAGTCTGCTGTTTTCTTAAACAATAAATTTATTAGCCTTTTTATTGTTTTACAGGAACTGCCATATGAATAGCACTAGAAGGATTGTGGGGGGGGGAAATTTAACAGTTCTAATATTTTTAGGAATTACTTATTCAAAAATAAAAGGAGCAGTTTCACATTAGACTTGGCAAGTTGTTTGAACAAATCTCATATATACCAAAAGTCAGATGGAGGCAGAGGCAGATGTGATGCCAAACCATGGGGCATCAGCACACATTAATTTAATCCTTCATTCTTTCAAATAAGACTAAAGAACTTTTGTCTCAGTGCAACAACACAGGAAGCATTTGACTTTAAAATTGAGAGATGTTACAGCAAAAGAATACTGTGAAATACTTAATACCTAAAAGTATGTTGCAGTAGTAGGCAGGTTTTATTGATTTTTTTTTTTTTTTTTTTTTTTACATTCTCACACTTTGCATTAAACACTTAGATACTTGCTTTTATTTGACATTTAAAACCCATTTCATTTTATCTGCTACAAAATAAACCACACTGCTTGGCTTTTAAGGTTCTTGATTCAGAAGCTGGAATGAATTGAGCAGGATATGTGAACATTAGTACTTCCAGAATAATTTAGATAAAAACCTTGAAAATAATGTTTACAGCAAACAAATATGTATGTGGTTTTTACACAGCTGTCTTTAAAAAATTAGTAAGTTTATATAAAATACGTGCACATATTATTATACCTTTTTAATAAGGTGAATGGGAATATGCTTATTTTAGAAATTAGCACTCTGTGGGCATATTTTACTTAAGTTCCCCCTAAATTGGCATTTGCATCTCCTAAACAAAGTTTTTCCTGCAGGTAATTTGCACCATTTCTTATATGTTGTCTCTTAAAAGGAATACTGAGCTCGGCCATGTATAAAGCAGATATAAATGGCAAGGTAAGAAGCCAGAAGGAAGCATATCAAATAAAATAACTGAGAAGAGATGTTTTTGTTTGTAACACCATCTCCTATTTCTGCTTCTACCATCTGGCTTGGAAGAGACCAGCTTATGCCAACTTTCGCCTCTGCACATGGGAATAGGGCTGATTCAGCCAGTAATACAGCTGCACCAGTGCTGACCCTATAAATTTGGAGAAGGGAAGTCTGAAGTTTTTATCTTTTGAAGTGATAGCCTGTTCTTGAACTTCTCAAGTTTGGCCTCTTCTTCATTCAGCTCAGAGCCCTCCATTATCTAGACTTCAGTAATGGATGAATTAGTACTGTCCATTGCTGCCAGTGAGTCCATGAACATGAATTTTTGGCCTAAGATGTGAATTGTGCCAGCATATGGGGAAGCCTGAATATGTTCTCAAGCATAATATTTAGCTTAATATTTAGCTGTATTGCAGATCTGTGTACTGGTGCAAGAGACCACTCAAAGCATCTAGTACCAATTCCATGTAAAGTTTTGCTCAATAGAGAAAGCAGTACCATATCATTGTGTTTTGTGGTAGGATTTTCAGGTGAAATGGGAATGTTACTTCAAGGAATGTAAATTATGTCACATTAAGCATTATTTTCTTAGGGTGTCATATAATCAATGCTGTGTTTACCAAACTGATAACCATTCCATCTTTCACAATAGACATGACAAAAGGTTCCTCACTGAAGCTGGTCCTGTGTATGGTCAAGGGGGAGGGCAAGGTGGTGGGGTAACATCAAGCTAACATAAAAGAATAACAACGAAGATCTTACAAAAAATCAGGTGTCCCTAAGTGGGAAGCCATACCATATATGTAAACACCTGCAAAAGAGGCTGTTTGCAGAGATAAATTGGGCTGTGTGCCATTTGGTACTCCCCTGAAAGTATTGCCACTTCTCTAAGTAATCTATGGTCTAGTTTTCTAATTAGCTGACACTGGTCAAAGATCCCAGTGTCACATCCAGAGCAGCTTATATTCTGTGACAGCTGCTCCTGCCACAGGTTCTGTTCCTTTGTTCCAGTGATCATCCAGTAACCATACAGTGAGTGAGAATAGCTCACTGGTCTGGGTAAAGATTAGTTGTTTTTTTTTTTGTGACTGGTTCTTTCTCAACTGGATCAGTGAGTGGAGCCAGCTTGCAGTGTGGCCATGAGATTGCTTTCCATCTTTTGATGGAAAGAAAGCAGCAACGTGGAGGGAGCAAATGTGGGAACTTCAGGACTCTGCTTTTCAATGTTCTGTGATTTTTGCTCATTTGAAGCCATTCATGATTCTGTATCGTCATCCTGTGCATACCTGAATTCATTAATCATGCTAATAGTTAATTACCGTGTAACTTATAAAAATGGTCATAAATTTCTGTGATGCAAAGTACTGAATTTATTACTGGTTTTTCACAGGGCTTTTTTCAGGGCATGCTGCAGGACAGAGGACACAGGCACTTAATTAAAACCATTTACATAAGGGTTGACTGATTCTAAAAAGAACCTAAGTAAAACAATTATTAGATCTAACATATCCATGCCCTGAAGCTACGTAGTTTGAAGTCTTCCATAAAATGTCCATTTAATGGGCTCCATCATAATGCCTCCATTTGACACACCTTTCGTTCATGGTTAGAAGTTAAGAAGGGAATGGAAAAGACTTGTATAGGTGACGTATGGTTTAATATCTGTTTTTAAATGAAATCTTAACTTTATATTTCCAGACTTTAAAATAATCCTGATTTTTTTTTTTTTTTTTTTTTTTTTTTTTTTTTTTTTTTTTTTTTTTTTGCAGGGTGATGGTGGTAGGGCAATTTGCGTTCTCAGAGCATTTTTTCCTCTTACGCAATTGACAGATATTTACAGCCTTTTTGCTTGCTTGGCTGACAGCTTTTTGCATGGGAATTCCATGTAACTTATAGTATTCTATAAGCATTAAAAAAACAAAAAAACAACAAAAAGCCTAGATCAAAACCAAACAAACATGAACAGACCTTGCATCACCCATAATAGTTTCATAGATCTTACTGGGAATTTTATGCTCTTTTCCAATGTATTCATGTTGCTGTACCAGCTAACACTTTTTTTTTTTTTTAATGGCCAGTTTCATTAGTACCTCATATCTGTCCATTGTGGAAAAAATTATTGCCAGAAATCTTTTGACAGCTGGTTCGTTTTCACTTTGTTCTGTTTATATATTTTATAGAATTTGCCTCGTTGTATGTCTGACCTCCATGAAATAGGATAGGCTTTTCTCCTTTTCTGCAATGGAAAGCTTTATTTAGGCTTTTGTAGTCTCTTTTGCTCAGATGCAGGATTCTGAGGTACTGTCTGTAGACTCCAGTACAACTGATGGATATATCACCCACATTTTTAGATGGACTTCGAGTGATCTGCTTAATGATGAATGAACAGTAGGCTACAAGTTAAGCAAAGCAGACATAAATACCAGCCCAGTGTTGGCATTTGGTTGTCCTGCGTTGTGCTTGACCTCAGCACTCCCTCCTCTGGTATAGCTGTAGCAACACTGTATCCTGATGCATGCTATGTTGCTGGAGGTTTTTGTAAGCTCAGTGGAGACAGATTCATGTACTAGCAGGAGATGATAAAGGTGGATTAAGCTTGTATCCATAGGTGGATTCGCCTGCCTCCTGGAAGTGCCTGTCATCTTGTCTTCCCTGGCAGTACATAGTGTGGGTTGCTAACTGCAGTCCCTCCTTAGGAGAGCATTAATTGAACCCCTCTGTACCCTTGCCGTAGTGTTTTGTATCCTTGTAGGAATGCTGTCCTAGGGGAATACTGTGCTGTACTGGCACATCTGTTAGTAAGCTGAGCTCTACTGATTGTTTTATTTGCAGCTTACAGCTGATGGACAGTTGGTAGAGAAAGGTCTGACCTCTCACCAGTTATTCTTATATATGAAAAAGTTTCTCAGAGCTAAGTGTAGTGGCAATCACCTGATGGTTTCCTTTAGAATTTAACATAGAAGCTCTTCCTGTAATGTTGCTTTTGTCTACTTATTTTCTCTAAGACTAGTTCTTACCTGAATGTGAATCTTAAAAAAACCAAAACCCAAAAAACCAAAACCTAGTTTTACTCCTCATTTTGCACGTTAGAAAATTGTTACAGTACTGCTTTTTAAAAAGACTTTATTTATTTAGCTGTAAGAGATCCTTGCCCAAATATAAGGACTGATAAATATAATGACATTAAAGAAATCCAGTTACCTTTCTTGGCTAAAGGCCAGAACAAACACAAGTTCGGTTTGGACACTTAACTTCAGAATTCCCTTGCTCAGCATTTTCGTAGTCATGAAGTGTTTAAATTCAGATAAATAGGGCCTTCTCTGCCCTTAAGGCCACGTTAATATTGCATCCAGTTTTCCAAGCAGGCATTTTCCCAATTGCCTGTTTTTACCTGCCAGCTTGATATCTAATAGAACCAATCTGTAACAAAAATACATACTTCAGATACTCCTGGAGATGGAGTAGGGTATTGCCTACATTTTGAGGAAACTGAAGGTAAAAGAAACCACCTTTGCCTTTGCCCACTCCTTCCCTTCTTGTGTTTGTACGCATGTGTGTGTCCTTTCTGGTAAACCATCTTTTGTGGCAGCTGTGTGAAGAATGTGATGTATACTCTGCCCACATCAGCACGAGATACTGGGCTACAGGCTGCAGCTCAGACTGTTCCTCAGGGTATGGTCACTGTTGTCCTCTATGTAGTGTTAAACCCCAGGGAAACTGGGGAGGACCAAAGAGCTTAACAGGAAGAGCTGTGCTTCTCTTTGCATGGGGAAGAGCTACTGCCTGAGCCAATCGGGCTGTATATACAGAGGAGCAGAGCAGAGTCTGGGGTAGCATGGGGCAGGTCTTAGTGATGTAGGGCAGTTATCTGGGTTGGGAATGCAGAGGATTGATGAGGAAGAGACGGGACACTGCATCCCTTGGGTTTGTTATACTCCCTGCACACACGTGTCTCCCAGGCTTAGCAGGGGTGGAGAAATTAAGTGTGTTAATAGCAGCTTAGGAAAAGAACCTATCCACTAAATAAAGATGTGAGCTTCATTAAAACCAACTACCTTAGGAAGGATTGTCTGCTTAATTGTTCATGTTGTACAAGATGTAACTTAGAGCTCGTCTGGACTCATTCCCAGTGTTCATAAATCTGTGCATGAAGAAAGCAGAGCAAGTGAGCGCTAAAAGTTCCTTTGGGGTTTTTTTGTTTTGCTTTTTGTTTTAAATTTTGAAACTCATATTTAGTGTGTATATTTTAACATGTTCATATGAAACACATCAAAGTAAACACATGCAGTGTGTTTCTTTCACAGTCATTAATCACTGTAGTGTTTTAAAAAGTAACAAAAAATACACTAATGTTAAACTGTGGTCAAGAATTGAAATATACACAGCTCTAGAAATTTGAAGTTTGCCTTTGCCAGGGCAAATGTAGCTTGACAACCGTGTGTGTTTATGTATGAGCATATGAAACAGGTCTGGTTAGCAAATACTGAGTTTTTCCATTAAAACCCCTCAACGTACATGGAAACTTTTTAAAGCCCTGTCTTGAGCCACCTGAAGACTCAGCTAAAAATTCAGGGGAAGAAAACGACTGTAAATTCTATGAACTGCTCTGACACCTATTATCCTACATCACTTTATCACAAAACACACTTTTTAAGTCCTGCTTATGCCTTTATCTGGGCAATTTATTTTTGTAATAACTGAATAACCAGGACTTGATGTCAAAGGTTATTAGGGGCTCTTTTTTTTTTTGCTTTTTTTTTTTTTTTGCCACTGAGGTGCCAGTGTACAAACAGTTAGAAGTCCACCTGTCCTTTCTGGATCTTGGTGGTAGGCAAGAATGGACGGCAGCTATTTCTTGTACTTGAGGTTTCTACCTCCCTGTTTTCCATAGAAAAGAACTGTCCTGTCTCCCTGCAGCCTCCTGGATGCTGCTGAAAGAGGAAGAATGATGAGGCACCTCTGTTCCTTCCAACAGCCTCTCCTTGTGAATAGCTGTTCAGCCCACCTTTGCTGCTCCTCTCTGCATTTCTCAGCAGCATCATGATGCAAATATCAGCCTGATCCTTGTCAGTCCATTCTCTGGGGTCTGGATACTGGTTATGTATGTAAAAATGCTTTAGTAATTTTCCTTACTCTGATAAATGCCGATACAAAAAGAATTGGAACAGGACTGGCAGTGTGCAAGCTAAGAAAGATGATGCTGTCATGTTGTTCTTCACTCAGAATAAATATAAGACTTTCCCTTTCAAGGGGACTTGGATAGAATGCAATTAACTAGGGATCCTTTTAGAAGTTTTTTCAGAGTTGAATCACCATCGTTGTGGTGATTCATTTCTTTTTTTTTTTTTTTTAAATTTCACAGAGAGTAATAGTACTTTTGTGGCTCTGCTTTTTGTCTTTTTTTTTTTGTCTTTTTTTTTTTTTTTTTCCTGGTTACAGACACAGAAAAGAGAACAACTTTCAGAGGCTTAAGCCAGAGGTGCTGTATTCTCTCAGCTTCTTTTTCCTGTCTGGAGGAGTTAAATGCACTCTCTATTTTTTTTAAGATCATATACAACATATAAACAAATGTTCATGTATTTCAGAGAAGTAACACTCAGACAATTCTTGCCCCATACTCCTGCATAGTCAGACTTCCTGAAAGCTTTAGAGGACCACTGTTTCTTCCCACAAATATTTTACTTTTTGCACTCTTAACTTTTTAGCATCGACACTGTGCTTTGCCTGACTTGCAAAAGCATTCTCCTTGTCTTTGTGACTAATCGGGGTAACATACCAGTTCATCTCACTTAACTGAGATGTCAAACTTAGGAGTTCTCTTGCCTGAGGCTCTCTAGGGGAAAGTGGTTCTCAAAATCTAAATCATCCCCAGGTGCATATCTTTCCTGTGGCAGACAGAGCGCCAGGAATTCTGGAAACATACGTTAGGTGGCTTGGTCAGGTAGGATGAATTTGGGCTGATGCATATAACTTTCAGGCAAAAGTATTCGAGTTTTCAAAAAATGTCAGTCCAAGTAATTCTTAACGTCTTGGAGAAGCATGGCAGAATGTGTATTACTTCTTACTTTACAAGTCCATAACTTTTTCCTCTCCCCCTACAGAGGAAGCCATTGAGTGCCCCAAGACACCTGACAGTGGACCTTTGTTTACAAAACTGCGCAATCCAAGCACAGGCAAGTTCTAGAATTGTGACATTAGGCTGTTAGTGTGCTGGTTGATTCCCTCCACCACCAAAAGCTTTGCATTTTGCAATCTGAAATAATGATGATAGTGTAAATCCTAAGAGCCAGATATGCTACTGGTGTTGCCAGATAGTTATTGCTACACAAACATTCCTGATTTCTTCTATAATTTTAATTGGTTGAACTGTTTATTCACCACAAACATTGGCAGCACAAAAAAGCAGTATAATTTAAGTTCTGTTTTGAAGTGCATTAGTTTTGGATTGTTTACAGTGTTGGTTATTGAACTTAGTTTTGTTTGGTGGTTTTGTTTTTTTTTTTAGGATTCATAGGATTCATCTTGGCTATAGAATAAATACTCAGAAGAAGTGATGTAGTTATACTTACCAAGCATTTTGAGTCTTTTTATTTTTTTTAATTTAATATTCTTCTTTGCCTGGTCCATGTGGTGGTTTCAGGCACTTTGAATTCAAAATATATTGGAAAGACCAGCAAATGCAGGTTATAGAATGGCACCAGCATCCCACACTGCTTTTCTTCTAGTCACATGGTTCTTTTTGTCAAGGATTTATTGTTACATGAGCAATGTAATAACTGGTGCATGAGGTACTGCAACAGAAACTTGCAGTAAGCCTTTGTTAGGGTTAACATATTTTGTTTGAAAAGCACTTTTTATGCCATTCTTTGTTTTCATTTCATAAATTCATTTGTTCTCTATAGATTTAAGTTGTATTGTTTTGAAATTTGCTGCTTATATTTATAAATGTTTGTAACTAAAGTCTTCAGGTATATTTTATGTTACAATATAGTGACTACTACTTGTTCTGGAAAGAGGAAAATAATTAAAAAACATAGATACAGAATGTGAAATCACTTATTCATCCTGATAGTTGGTTTTTGCTTGCTCAGAATTACAGTGGGAATATATAGCCACGGATATTTTCCACCTGCTGTATTATATTGGGTTTCTAATTTGTTATGTTTCTAAAAGTGTAGATATTAATTTGCTTTTCTCCACAGAAGGAAAGGTTCATTTACTTAGTAGAATCAGGGATCTTGGGAAAGGTTTCTGGGGAAAACCTAAAGTGCAGTGATTGCCTGGGTGTGTTCCTTTAGAATTTACAGGAGCTTATTTATAGACCTGCAAAAACTTTCAGTTATGTGGCCTATTATAAGTGTATGGTCTGAAAATGGAAGGTTTGAGAACACCCTATTAATGTATTTTCCTTATGTTTGGGTCTAACTAATGAATTGTTGATTCCAGGTTTTTGTATAATGCCAGGTTCTGTATAAATATGCACTGAAGGACTCAGCACATATAGAAATCTTGCTGACCACTTTATTAAATAAGAGCATGCCTGGTCCTTTTTAAAGACAGGTAAAACAGGACAAAATTTCTGTCCCTTACAGAGACTATTAACTAGCATTCTGCCTGCAATGTGCAAGTACCACAAGAAGCATTTTTCAAAGTGCTTAACTTAAAGAAGGGAAATAACCATACCACAAGACTTACTTAAAGTTAAGGTAAAGATTACTATAAAACAACAAATTTAAGTGAGCAAACCTGCCTGGGTTCTCTTTCCATCCCCTAGAATTTTTGTCTAACAGCATTGTTGGGAACTTTTGGTGAGTGTTCTTTTAGCATAACTAAGTAAACTAAGGAGCTGGAATTGGGTGACAGGAATGGTCTTTTTTCCAAGATTCAGTGATCACTTTTTTGAGTACTTGACGTCTGGTGCTCATCAATCTGTGGTGTAAACACTTGTTGAGAAGCACATGGTAATGATTGAATCCTATGCTCTCCTTTATATCTACTCATTCCTCCCCTCCCCATAAGAAAAACTATAAGAGAACTGAAGCTGTATCTGTAGGTGAGGTTACACATCTGGTAAGCCTTTTCGATAAAGAGCAAAAAATGTATTATCAGTCATTTCTGGTAAGAGATGTGTCTGCCCATTTTAGCTGACCTCTCTCTGCACCCTCAGTCTTTTCAGCCTCAGAACAGCAGTGCTGTATAAGCTTGCAGCAGCTTATATTGAGACTTTTTTGAGTCAGCCCATGATCTGCAAGTCAGTGCAGCTTTTCAATTTATGTATTTTGAGCAGGATTGCCACGCTGTAGTTGTCTTATCTCTTGAAGATGGATTGATAACCAAGACAGGACTAGTCTGGATGACAGACTCAGCTGACCAAATTTCAGTGGCCCTGTTTGTAGTTCTGGCAACTTCCTGGTGTAGGTATGGAAAATGTCAGTCCTGTTCACAGCATACTCATCATCCTTTCATTATAAGCCAGAATTAATGTGAAGTGGCAAGAGCTGTGCTATGGAATGGCCTAAAATAAAGGGTTCCTTGACAAACTGTCAAGGTTTTGATTAGATCTTGAAGCAATTTCTTTTAGCTTTATTGGTCACTTTTCCCATATTGAGTCACTGTCAATCCATTTTGATGCACAAAGTCCAAAATTATTTAAAATTGTCATTTCAAGGTTTGAGACTTTTATTCCTGTAACTCAGAGTCTGATAAAGATAAAAGTGATGGAAGGAGAGGTAGTTTTCTTTTTTTCCACCTTCTCCCTTCAGTACAGTCAAAAGCTGATTTTTTGAGTGATTATGAGTTGGGTTTGCATCAAAGGCTTTGTGTTGTTAGATGAACTATTCACACATCTTATTTATTGATTTAAATTCAGTTTGGTTTATAGAGCTGGTAAATGAACATCTGTATATAATAGTTTTCTTTGTCTGAGCTTTCTTTGTAGTGAGTTTATGTAGAATGTGTGTATGTTTGTGTGTCTGTATGTATATAGGGCACATTCTTCAGACGTATTGGGTATTCTTTTGATTTTTGTGAAAGCTTACAAACACAAACCAGATTTCTTTTCAACAGGGGAAGCAACTCTTTACTTATTCAATAGTGGTGCACAGCAGCTGTTTGAAGTAAAAGCTTTTCACGAGGAATATAGTTCCTGGTTTATAGGTCAGACTGTTCAACAAGGTGAGTAAAACAAAGTGTCCTTCCCCCAGCTGTAACTAACTTTCATACACAGACCTTCCCTCTCTCTTCTAGTAAATTTACAGGTGTTTTTCCTAGTTGTTTAAGGCATGCTGCATCACATCCCCACCTTCTGACAAACTCATTTGCCATCTGGATTTAACCAGGGCTGGGGGCTTTGTGGTTGCTTTTTAAAAGGCTGCCTTTGGCAAGCTCAATTAGACAGATGTTCATTTGTCTTTGAGGAAGGAGGGGGACTGGGGGGAAGTCTTTCAATTGTATTTAAACTGAAGTGCCATAAAATACTTAGCTTCCCTTGTCAATCACACCAGCAAGTCTTCAGTGTAAATAATATGTGTTATCCTGCAGGAGGGGAAAAGGGCTGGGAGGCTGCAGCTAGCAAAGCAGAGTGGTTGTGTTAGAGCTCCAAGTGTTGGAATGTATGGTCTTGCTTTCTTTTAATAACCTCTGTAGTGCCCTGTGGGACTGCTGGGATATCAGGATAGGCCATCTGTCTGAAGGTGCCATTTCAGTGTTTTGTCTGAAGTGAGCTTGTCCCTACCATCCCAGTCATTCTCTGATCCTGGTTTGCCTTTCTGAAAATGAGGAGGAAACTTAGGTAACTGCTTGTGACATCTTTAACAGTCCTTCACCAAAGGATGTCAACGGAGTAGTGTTTTTCTATCAGTATGTCCACACACCAGCCAAAAAATATTAATTCAGGAGATGAAACTATATTAATTTTGTCCTTTTTTTTTTTTACTTTAGCTTTAGAAAAACGACCATTTATAGTAATAAATAAAAGCAACCTCACCAGACTTCTTTCATGATAATATCCCAAAGTGTGTGTTAACTTTTAAACATCCTCTGCAGGTGCATATAGCAGTGCAAGTGGTATGGCTGTGAGCTTTTCCTTGCTCCATCTGGGGGTGAGCCAAAAGACTGGGTCTGCTTCCTGCTTCCAGTTAGGTCCATGTTGTATTCTCCCCCCTCCCTTTCTAACCTTCACTATGGCCCTTGGGAATCATTAGCCTTAAGGAATCATTGCCTCAGTTTTCTTTGAAAGATACAGGGAGGAGTACTGTTCTTGAACATTATAGGGCTGCTGCATCTCTGAAACAGCCAGGGGAAGAACAACACAAAAAAGCTGTGTGTTTGCAGATAAAGCAAATTATCTTGTTATCTGCAGAGAAGGGCCGAGGTCTTTATACACCCATAGTGACTGTGAACTCTTTAGAACAAATAAAAATACCTCTCTTAGAAGTACAGCTGAAAGCATTTGAATGAAAGCTTTGAGCAAGTATTTCTTTTCTTAGTTTTATTATCAAAGCTTTTATGTTTGTAAGTAGTCCTGATGCTTGCTTTGTCTCACATAATGCATCATGTTACTGGTGTAGATGTTAGATTTGGTATCAACTTTGTCTAAACCACATTCTTCCCACCTCATCTTTTTTTAGTTTTAGGGCCATTGCAATAGAATTTGCATTCATTATCTTAATCATGTGATTTAAAACAAAAAAATTATATTTATTTGCTTTTGGTTTGCTAATTAATGTCAAATTGTCATCAGTTTATTGGGTCTCATTAGTCAATTTCCTTGATGTTACATTGTTTCCAATTATCTACAATTATACAAGAGGCTTGACATAGCCATTGTTCTGCAACCAGCTCCAGATGGGCAGAGGTGTCTGTTTCAATGGGAGATCAACTTCTTCCTTTGTGTGTAACTTTGAATACAAAATGCTGAGCTGTATTTTCTGATCTATTTAAGTTTATTTTGTTCTTTTAGGAGACTGAATGCAGATTTTCCCTGTACAGATGAGAGGCAGCCCTAACCTAACTAGCTCTTGAAATTACTTCTTGCCCTGCCTACCTCTTCTGCCAGCAGTGTTGCTTAGAGTATGCAGGGTACATCTGGTATCCCGGAACAACTTTCTGTTACACCCAAGTCTACCAATAGAGGGCAGCTTCAATTATGCTGGTTTTAATATAGTCCAGAAAAAGGCAAAGCTTAAGAGAGCTGAAAGCCAGCAGAGGTGTGATGAAGCTTGTACTTTGGTTTGGCAAGGCTGAGAATTGAGTTTACTCTGTATTTTTAATACAGATTCACAGCTACCATTTTCCTGCCCATTTTATTAAAATATTGGTATACTTACTGAGAAAATAAAAATCTCCTCTTGCCCACACTCTTGAAAAAATCTTAAAAAAAGAAAAAAAGGTCAACATATTGTGCCTCTTGGTACTAAACTTATCTTTATATATCTGTCACTTAGATGGACGCCTGCTGTTTGTTACACCAGTGGACCCCTTATTTTTGATACTTTACTACCTCATAAAGGCAGACAAGGAGGTAAGCCTGCTTTATCTTTTCATTTAAATTCTCCAGAGAAAATATTATTTCTGACTTCATTTTCTGCAGAAGTTGTTAATTTTCAAATAGTGGTTCCATAATGATGGAAATTTAATTTGATTTGAAGAAGAGATACTCACCTTAGAAGTATATTCATGTGCATCATTTTTTGGTCAGTAAAGTATATTGTTGGAGTCAGCTTGCAGTCTCAAGAAACTCTTCCTTTTTAAGAGAAGCAGAGAATTTCTGAGGTTCTTTTGTGAGTGCCTATCCCAGAATTACTGAACTTAAACTTAGGAGATGTCTCCAGAATAAAATAAGCAATTGCTTATCATAGGCATCAGTAGGTGAGTTGTTTTGGGAAGAAAGGGAAAAAGAAAAGAATGTGAATGCTATGGGGAAGGAAGAACATTTCTGTGGCAGTTGTGTCAGCTTGGAAGGAAACATTGCCTCTTGCAGAAATAGTGTTTATAGAGATTTTGTATCATAGAAGAGCAGTTGAATGATCAAGTATTCAAAATTTGGATGCTTAATAAATGGCTTAATTGATTTAACATGGGCTTGACAAAATCTCACTTAAATTTCTGGGGTGTATCAGAAGGCATAGGCATAGTTACTGAACTATTATTTATAATCTGCCTCTGGAAAAAAGGACATAAAATATAAATGTTAATCTTTTTTTTGTTTGTTTCAGGGAAGCACTGATTTCACTTTACACATTCTAAGAGTTTTTTCTGTAAGATCATTTTCTATACAATTGCTCACTATTTTCTGCTGTAGATTGCACAGGGAGAGAGCAGAATAACAGGTTTTGTGTGGGAGAGGAATAAAGTCCTACTACACACTTGTACCAGTAATCTATTCTGTAATTATTTAAAATTATTTATGGTATAGGATGTACAGTCATATTCTGTATTTCTGTGATCTGTTCCTGCTTCAGTGGCACAACAGAAGTAATTTCAGAAAGAGTAGGGTAGGCACTGTACACTGTTTTAATTCAGCATCCCTTTGAAAGCTTAGTTCAGGGAAACAGTAAATCTCCTCTGTCTGTGTGGGAGAGAGTTGAAGTAGCCTGAGTAAAGGACAACTACTGCTGCTCCTTCTGTGCATGGGAAGGGTCCTTTACTGCCCTTTAATTTCCCAGTACATTGTTTTTAGGTTTTCTGGTCTTCTAGGCCAGCCATAATGCAAGACAAATGCATAGAGTTCTGGGTACAAAGCAGGGGGAAATGCATTCCTGCAGTGCCCTTCCTAAGTCAGCGTATTCTTCAGTAAAGGGAAATCTTGAGGGTTGTGTAGCAGGTACCCTGTGCTGGGTCAGCTTGAGTGCAGCACAGTCACTTCTGGCTTGAACTAATGACTATCAAGGTACCCACTGGGTACGTTAGGGTCATCCTTTGTGCCATTCTGTGGCTTTGATAGTGTGGTGCAGGGTTGCTTAATGTGTCTTTTGAGCAGAGCCATCTGCTTTCCAGCAGGCTTTCTTGGCTTAGGCTCTGTGTCCTTGTACAATGTAAATGTGGCTGTCTTGCTCTGGGACACAGGCAAGTTTGTGCAGGTAAGTTTTCTGTGCAAAACAGTTTATTGCAGCTTTATTTCTGTCTCTCACACTTTTTTTTGCCATTGTTGTTGTGCCTTTTTTCTTCAGGAGAAAAAAAACTTTAAATCCTTTAGAGGGGGATTTTTGGCGTTTTGTTTGTTTGTTTGTTTGTTTTGTGATACAACAATCAATGGTTACTTATATTAAGCCTCTGTCTGTCTAGGAAGAGGATCAATTAATAGTGAAGGCAATATACTGAAGTGGTTTTTTTCATGCTGACTGGTATAATGATTTGAGTTTTGGCTCCTACACCATGCAGTCTCCAAGGAGGGAGAGCTCACAGAGTCTTTGTACTGATGCGCTTAAGGATCTTTCCAAAGGGAAGGCTGCCAATTGTGCCAAACCCTGCTGAATGATTATGCATTGTTTGGCAACAGCAAAATTTGTTTGATGGTTCTGTCATGTGTGGGGCTATTTAAGTTGTGCCAAAATTACTTTATATACATACCGTGGCCAAACTGGAATTGACTTTGCAGAGGTGAAAGGTTAATACTGTGTTCCAGAAGCTGCCCTGCTCCTTTGAGATTTATCTTTATGGAAGGAAAAGCAAAATTTGAATGGAAGTTATGACACTGGGCTTAATCCAAGAGGTTTTGGTCTAAAACACTGTTGGCACATGCTGACTACTGTGTCTTATGTCATCTTCCAAAAAATTCTGCTGTAGTTTACATTAGTTTCTCCCCATGTTGTTTTAAATTTAGTCTTTTTAAGTGCAGTAATTTAGGAGTTCAGCATTTTGCAGGTATTTACTTGTTTTAAATAAATGTTTATTATTTGCTTTGTAATTGGTTTCTGAATGTGTCATGTGTTACCATTCGAAGTGTGATCTTCTTTAAATCCTTTATTTTAAAGTTATGATTATTGCATGTATATACATTTCTATATATGTGTAGTGTGTATATGTGTCTTAATATTATAATTACACTTTTGTAATCCTTTTGATGTGTGTTTTCAGCAACAAGGAAAGTTCCAGCCTCTCACCCAAGTTGTGCTAGACTCAGACTACCCAAACTGCCCATTGCTGCTGAAGTGTGCAGATGCTAAACAGTACATACATCATGTAACAGAAGAAAAAGGTAAAAAAAAAAAAAAAAAGGGGACTGGGGGGCAAAAAAAAAGGACTGTCATGTCATTACAAGATAGACTTCAAGATTTTTTTTTTGCTTTACCAAATACCCAAGGTACAGGACAAGACTGTACTTTAAAAAGAGAATATTAGGATTAGAAGTTGTCAGTGCACTATTGTGAATAGTATTGAGTGGATCTCAGGTTTTCTTCTGTAATTTGTGCAGGTTTGTTGCTAGGCATCATAGAAATGATAACTGATCAAAGCTGGCTTCTTGACATTCTTCTGTGTGTTGTGAACTTCCTTTGCCTTTTGATGAAAGTTTTATATCTCTTTAAATTCTTCTTTTGGCATAGGATGGTCTGGTGTGGAAGAAGTTAACCATTATCCATTTGGCTTTTTTTCTTCCTTTGTTGCAAAGCATTCAAACAATAAGTAGGAAGAAGCTGGAGAGATGCTGCTGAGAAAGGAGATCACAAGTTTTCTAGCTTTGCATCACTTAGTGTTGTGGGTTTAAGTTCAAAGACCTGATTTTTTTAGATAGAAAACTTCATTGGGATGCTTAATTGTATGAGAGAGAAAACCTAAATGGAAAAAATCATCAAAGTATCAGTCAGCCTTTGCCCAAAATTCCCTTTGGTATGGGGGCTTTTATTTGAGGACAAAATATGCTTCCTAGGGAACAGGGAGGAGCATTATGTAATTTTTGCAGTTTGGCAGATCTGTAAAAGATGCAAGGCCTCCATTTTTATATTCAGTGCTTTAAAAAGCATTTATATATGCTTGTTGACTTCCTGCTAGCAAATGGCATCTAAAGGAGGAGCTACAGGAGTCTGAGAACATGGAGTCTACTATCAAATGCAAACCAAATAATCTGTCTGATCATTATGCTTGTAGAGCTCCTCCAAGGAGTTCAGGTACAGAGATTAAAACCCAGAAACATTAGGAATTTACTTTCATGACCTTTTTGCTGCTATATAAAAGGAGCAATATTTAAGTGATCTACAGATAGTTGGGAAGTGGCTAGAGAAAGGTAATGGAAGACTGAAAACCCTGCTAGGAATTAAAAAACCATACCTCTTTATTGCTATATAGAACATCAGTGGGGGGGGAGTAGAAGTGAGTTTTTCCTGAAGGATGTAGATGCACAAGTTTTAAGTGTAGCTTCTATGATATGATGCATACACAGTAATGTAGGGCAGTTTCTTCCCTCAGAAAAATGAATTTGAACTTCAGAGCAGGACATGTTTCCATTGAAAATGATCTCTTCAACAGGAAAGCAGAAAACTCAGCAGCAAGACTGTTGTTACAGTCTTGGGTTAGCTGGAGTTCTGAAAGAACCTTCAGAAAACCATTACATTCAGTATCTTTAGGAGCAGGCACCCTTTTTCTCTGGGTGAGTTCTGACTTTTGAGAAAGCTTCTTTAAGATAGATGTGTTTTATCTGCAAAATTGCTTTTGCCTTTCCATGAAGTGATAAAGACTTCCAGGAAAACCTATTACTAACCTTTTAGGCAATTGTTGTGCCCTGTATCTTGTCTAGTACTGGCTAAGGAGCTACTAAACTTCTGTGCACCCATCTGAGAAGGTGAAAAATCATGCCAAGTCTTCTTGGCTGTGGAAATAAGAAGTCTGTATAGAAATGTAAGACAACATCTGGTTTATTTTTCTGAAAGGGCGCTTCCTCCAAACAACAGTGCTGCCTTTAGGTTGTATTTTTGTTCCCTTCTTAGCAGCAAAACAAAAATTAGGAAAAAAATATTTGCTATAGACAAGGTCTAAAATCTTGTAGCCTCTGTATCCATTTTGAAATTGTATTTGCAGTTGCTGTCAGCCAGAGCATCCTCTGATAAATTGGATTCTGTTGGGCAGTAGTGAAGATGCTTTACCCTGCTTCCTTACTTTGCATTGAAGTTTTTAATACTATATTACATAGACCTGCAAGCTTGTCTCATTTTACAGGAAAATTATATTGACTGTTAGAGAAGCTGTGTTCAGTTCCTGTTTTTTCTTTTAAAATGGGAGGTGAAAATTGCTTTTGTCACTAAACCTATGCACATGTGGACATGCCAGCTGTATGTGACATTCTTGGATGTCCCTAGGCACGTATCTGCATGTAGCTGCTGCTGCCCTTCTTGTTCAGATTTGGCTTGGGTTGAAAATAACAGTAGGGCATGTTCTTAGGATTTATTTCTTTTTTATAAAGTGAAGCATCTTGTTATGCAACAAACACATTGATCCTTGCTTGACTGTCATGCACAAATTGCCTTTCTGTTCAGTCCACTTCTATGTGTTTGATTTTCTCATGTTGCCTGTAAAAAAATGTCAATACTATGACTAAGGTACTCTTTCTATCTCTAAGACCTGTTGTTCACTAGGTAGCCTTCCTTGTAGCAGAACTTCAGGACACGAGGTATCTGTTGAGTCTTCTGCAGCTCTCATCTGTTTGGCAGAACCTAACAACATAATTAATTCACTGTTAATTTATTTTTTTAGGTGTTTAGCATCTATCTAACAAATTCTTACCCTGGAGTGCTTACACTCACTAGATCAGCAGAAATCCACCTTGCCTGGCCTTGTTGTTGAAGGGCACTGAAAGTTAATTTTGGTGGAAATTTGGGTGAGGCAGGTTGTTTGTTAATACAGTCAAACATCAGAGAGAAAGTACAACGAAGAAGGTTTAAGAGAGGGTTATGAATTCCAGTTCTAGAGTTTTACTCTTTGTTTCATTTTGCAAGGCAAAAACTGCTCTGTGATCTTGTCTGATGTGATTAACATGAAGAGCCAAGAAAACTTACCTGATTAGAATAACTAAGTAATATTGCCAAGCTTGAATTCCCAGAAGGTAGGAAAAAAGGGGCCATATGAGTTTCAGAGTTATGGAAAACACTGAGAAAATGGATGTTAAAATGTGCTTTAGGCAGTTTGCTCAACAATACATCAGGGAAACTTCCAAGTCTACATAGCGATTACCCGATCACTGAACATATTATTTAATTGTAGAACCACTTATATTCCATCTGTATTTTTCAAACCCAGTCTTTCCAGATGTCTCAGACCAGTTTTATAGGCACCAGACACATTAGGGAACAAAAGGCTTTCCAATATATACTTATATTATCAAACATAGTCGCTAACTCTCACCAATATCAAATGTGCATCACATGTTAAATCCACGTTCCAATATTGAATCCTTTTGTCAGCAGTTTGTGACTTTCATAACTCACTTTAATTCTTCAGAGGTCTCAAATATTGTCAGTTGCTAGAGTTCAATAGTCAAAACTGTCAAGCACACAAAATATTTTCAAACAAAGTGATCTCTGAAGGCTTCAGTGTAATTATTTTTCACATGTTTTAATGAGAATGGCTTCACAGTTCTACATTTCCTTTCCCTAACTGAGTCACTCTTAATCATGCTGTTGCTGGGGAGTCTGCCTGGGAATCTGAACTAGAATTACTTTTCAGCATGGGTTGGGGAATGGTGTCCAGAGGATGTCCCTTCCTCGAACTCTGGTAGATAATTGAGGAGTCTAAAAATTGTACTCACTACACTTGCAACCAAACTGTGGTAGCTCTGTGAGAAGCAAGTTATGTATCCAGAGCATGTTGCCTATTTTCTGCTTCTTTTCTTTCAGAGCTGTTTAGAAGTTTCTAAGTCCTAAAGGCTGCAGCCAGCCAAGCCACAGCTAATTACTTTACCTGCAACTCATCAACTTCATGAAGCGAAGTGTATATTAGTGGGTTTCTTCCCTTTTTTTTTTTTCTCTGAAGAATTTTTGCATTGTACTTTTCTGCAACTGTTGACATAGATTTAAACTTCATCTGTAAACAGCTTTCCTTGACCCCTCCATACCCCCTACCATGCATATACAAAGAGCACACAATAGTTAGCTATTTGTATGCAATTTGAAAGAGCCAAGATAAACCTCAAAGAGGGAAGTGCTGAAGGAGTCATAAATAATATGTTGTTGTTTGCAAGGGGAGAAGGAAAATCCATGAACTGAGTGTTGGAATATGATACTGGATCAGTAAATGACATGAAACAGATGTAGGTATTTATGGGAATGGAATACAGAAGATTAAAACTTATTGAAATACCTGTCAAAGACTGAAACACAGTGGGCTCTAACATCTCCTGTGAACTCCTATTAGGCATTTCATTCAATTTCCAAAATGTATCTTTCTGTGAATTAATACTGAGTTTTTATACTGAAACCCCCATGTGTCTTTGTCATTTTATCTCTCGTTTGCCTCAGCACTGTGACCTCACATGTCTCCAGGTAACTGATCACATGTGAATAGCAAATGTTCATGATACCCCAGTTGTCACAGGGGAAACACTTTCTGAAATTCTTGTATCATTGAGTTAATTTATGTTGCTCAGTAAATCCTAAAAGAATCATGTACTTCCTCCCACAAGGAGTGTGTTTCAGTATTTTGGATTCTGTATTTTCTTTTGACACTATATTAAACTGCATAAATGGAGGGTAGAAGTAAAAGTTCTGCTTTAGTCACCTGTGAAGTGTGAGGGGGAGAGCTACCGGAACTAATAGAGCAAGGGTTTTTTAAAAGGGTGGGTGGTTTGTTTTCATTAACCAACTCTCTGCCATGTCCCGTTACTAGGTGCTGGAATTCCATAAATAAAGATTTAAGTTACTGTGTTTAAAAAAACACCATAAAAAACCAACCAAAACACAACAGTTGTGAAACCTGTTGTTTCATCACTCTGTGTTGTGAACTATGTAGTTAAAATGATCAGTCTGGTGACACAGAACAGTAAAGGTTTGGCAAACTACAAGGGCTTGCAAAGGGTCTTAGGGAATTCAGACAGCCTAAATCACACAATTATTAAATTAGATGCTTTACTGGGTTAGGGCCTAATTAAAAAATTGTCAAGTTGTTCAGATTTCTTCATATTAGCTCAGTCTGTTTATTTTTCCACATTTCAGTATTTTTTGAAAATGACTGCTCTGATATCAAACATGTGCAAGCTGCAAATTAACTTTCATGCTGTATCTACAACTTAAAAGATTTTAAATGTATTGAAAATGCAATTCAAACCAGCCATGTCTTTCTTCCCCTTACTTATTTTTTTTTCTCAGAGATTGGCAATCAGAAATTCCACAAATACAGCCAAGAGAAGACATTGAAGTGGTTAAAAAAAAAGGTATTGTGGTTCTCTTGCTTTCAAAATTGTTTTATGTTTAAAATGAAAATACTTATTAGCTTGTCCATATGTGCACTTGAGCCATGTGGTGTGCCTCAGTTCAAGATAGGTGTCTTTCACAAAGGACAGACATCATAGTGAAGCTCTTGCACTTGGGAGTGTGATGAGGTGACAGGTTTGTTGTGTTTCTCCTCCTCTTGAGGATGGCATGAAAGGGATTCATGGATTGTGGGGAGGCAAAAGTTCAAGTGAAGTTCAGCTTATCACGGTGTTCTGTAGGCTTTGCAGAACGTGAGGGGCTTGTCTTTTGCTTTCCCCACTTCACAGATCGACTGGAGAGAGAGCTATGACAGATGCAGCTTTTAAGTTCTGCCATGCTTTAAAGCTGGACAGCTTGGTTTTGTGATACAAATGGCTTCCTCATGAAGTTTTGGCAGAGCTTTTCAGAGTGGTCCTGGTATGGTTGCTGCTATCCTGCTCCAATCATGCTGTTCAAGAGGTCTGTACAGTAAGCAGAAAGTAAAATAATGTTGTAGCTAAGCTTGCTGTGGTCTGTGTTTTGGTATAAAGAAGGTGAATCTCATTTTACTCATGCACGTGTGCCCCTACAATGATGCTATTTGGTAGAAAAAGATTGTATGCATCATGGGATGCAAGGGAGCCTTGTTTAAATTTGTCAACACAAACACAAAATCTGCTCTGCTTTTTGCAGTGAAGAGGCATGGGGATATCTGTTGTGCAATGAATACCTGAATATTTACAATTGATCAGGTACCTGTTTGCATTCTTGAAAATATCTCTTTCTACCAATAATCTCTCTTAGATTCAGCATAGCAGAGTCCTATAAAGTCCATAATCTTTTGTTTCCGTCAGGAAATGCCTTTGCAGTCCAACTGAGCTCAGTCATTCCCTGTTTTCCAAGCAGGTGTATTTCTCACCTGTATAATCATGGCTGTTGCATCTGAGTAGCTCAGTTAATCTTAGGGTGCTGCAAAACTGGAGCTGTGTTGCCAAGGCAACATGTTCAAAGGCATGCTGTTTTCTTTGGGTTTTTTGAGTTCATATGCTAGTCATTACAAATGTATATTAAATTTCACCACAGTCCATAACTTGAGTGTTTTATATGCCTGAAACAAAATTACAAGAGCCTTGTCACTGCATTAACATGTGCATAACAACACTGATACTGACATTTCATTCTCTGGTTTCCTATAGGTCAATCAAACAGTGAAAGCACTTAAAAGCAACAATATAACTGTAGGTGAAAGATTACATGCAGCTACATATATCAGCTGTAAACAGATCACAGATACTGAAGAAGGTAAGAAAACTAAACATTGTAATTAATTTCATTTTTGTGAAGTCGTATTTGTGGAGATAAAACTCATTGTTAGAATCTAAAATGCATTGAAATTGGCCTTTGCAGTAAGTATATTCCTTGTACAGAAAATGCCATATGTGTTGTAACTGTGACTTGACTTTTCTGAACTCTTTGGTATCTTCATAAGATTACATTGTAATTAACAGTATGTCTTGGCTGGGAATCTTTTAACTTTTCCTTAATTAAAGAAGATGTTTTTCCCTGTGAAATGTATGCTGAAATGCTTTGCTGAACTGAGACTGTCTGGGATGCAAGCTTATACTGCATATATAAGTATCCACTCAGTAAGTGTCTCTGTATGACAACAGACTCCTTTTTTATTAATACTATTATTTTATTAACATGCAAATGTTCTTTGCTTAATTCTGCAAAAAGGGAAGGAATCTTAGGAAGTCATATTCACAGATCAAGAGCTCCTCATCCAAACATTACTTTGTGTGACAAACGTGTAGAATATACAAGTGTATGCTTACTAAGGGCAAAAAACCTTAAGTAGTATGTGTGTTGAATTGACCTGAAATTAAAAAAACTGGTACCAAAAGCTCTGGAGTAATCCTGTTTTCCTCCAAGTCACCTTTTCTCTGCGGTGGGCAATGCCCTGAATGTTACTGAGATATGAAGTTGTGTAGAGAAACCTGATAATGGGCTTTGAATAAATTCTTTGAATGTTAATGAAAATTAAGGAAATTTAAGAACATGACAAACAAAACCAAATTGTTTCTTACTGCAATGATTCATAAGTCTGCATGCTGTTGAAAAACAAGGAGAAACAAAGCAACTTGCTGACAAAGTGGAAAATGAGTTTTACCAAGTAATGATATCAAAGGAAACAACATAAATGAGATTTAAGAGGCAACTAGACAGCTTTATAGAACAGAGATTGTAATATATGGTTTTTAAAAAGAGGCAAAGCTGCAAAACTTGTGATTTTAATTCTACAGTAGCTTTTCGTCCTTTTCCCCAGCCCCATTTCTTTAAAGAAAGGGAAAACTGTCCTGACAGAAACCATCTTGACTGTGCTTAAATACTTCATCTCTGAAATTTGTAATTAAGTAGCTCTTTGCAGTTTTTTTTCCCACCTTCCTGCTTAACTAGAGTAACATGAATATAACAGTCTTTTTAAAAGCATTTTTAAGGTTTAAAAGAGCAACATTTAAATAGGGAATACTAGGGGTTAAAAGTAGGTAAGTTTTGGAGGCAGTCCCACTGTATGTAGCAAGGTGAATGACAGGAAGTCAAATGGACCTTAGTCAACACTTAATCTTAATAAGACTAATTTTCTTGTCTGATTCTTTCACTGCCATGACAGTGCAATTTACTTCTGTAGAGAATTGCTTTCATTGGGGTATAATGAAATTTCAGTGTCTTATAGATAGAGGGGTATGTGCAGTTAGCATCTACAGATATTGTAGGGCAAAAATCTGGCAGGATATAAATGCACGTGGGGAAGGAGCAGAAGTTTAACATGTGAGACCTGAGTATTTCATTCAGAAGACAAAGAAAGGAGCTACACAAGTATTACTTTTGTTTGACAGGAGGTTAATAACAAAGCGAGGCTAGGGTGAGAACACAGACTCCTTAGAATGCAAACAGTGGTATTTTAAAATTGGTAAAGGAAATCAGTGAAGATTGCTTCAAGGCATAAAGAAAAAGGGAATGGATTTTGTATCTAATACAAAATAATAGCAGCTAACTTGGCCTCGCCATTCAGTGTCAATGTGAAGAGTGAGATGATTCTTAAGTGATAAATTTGACACACTAAGTGCTGAGGTGAAATTGTCTTGGATTGGAATTATTTCCTTGTTCTCCTGACCCTAGAGTGGGCTTAGGGAGTGACAAATCCTTGATGAACCTAGGCAGTAGAGGAAGGGAGAAGTACAGATAGGAGATACTAAAAGTGTTATGTTGGTGTAGTTGGAATGCATATTCTGGTGTCAGATTTTTATGCTTCAATGCCTGGTTGTATTGGGCTTTTTAGATTAAAACAAACAAACAAACAAAAAAACCAAACCAGGAGAGTGTCTCTGGCACAGGAGAAAAAGTTCTTTACCACACAGAAGCTAGTTTACCATGTGCCTCTGAAGTCTCTCAAGTGTATAGGTATATGAACAGATAGAGCTGGCCTGTTGTATATTGAATTCAGAGGTGTGATTTCAGCTTATGTCCGTCTGGCAAGTATTTCATGTGCATGAGTGCAGGTACTCCCTAGCAGCCCCAACAACAGTAAGTTTTAAAGATCCAGCCCACAATCAGTAAGTGCTTGTGGGGAGCGTGACTGGAAAAGATCTGGTTTAGGACTTCATGTTATAAAAGGGTCACTTTTTTTTTTTTTTTCCCAGTCTCTCAGAAAAACATTTATAGCAGGAGTGCCCTGTACTGAAAACAGCTTCTAGTAGTTCATATTTCCACAGATAATTATCCCATCTTGCCAGTGATGTTTAGATAGGCCTTGGCATTTTCCATAAAGTATTGAAATTAAGTACAAGACTTTGAAATAGACTCATTGTCTCATCTAATTGTTTTCAGTCAAAGCCAGAAAATGTACTTTAGTACTGAAGCCCTTGCCAAATAATTGTAAGATCCAGATGCTTTAAAATTAATGATTGCGTGTTCTGTTGAGTCAGCTTTTTACTTTTGCAGGTTTTTAAAATTTAATTTATTCGGAAAAATACATGATATCTAGTATTCTCTGAAAGTGAACAGCTTTCGTAAAGTACATACAGCAGATATTAATAACATGTGCTGACAAAATGAGTGTAGTAAGTCTTTACTTTTTAAATAAACCTACAAGTGTCATATAACATAAACTACTCAACATAGAGAACCATTACAGTGTATCCATTAGAAGTCTCTTACTATTAATTCAACCTTATGATTTATGGTAATGCGTGCAGCATGGCTAAGGCAACGTGACTGTATAATGTGAATGTTCTTTTTCTTCTTCCCACTCCCTGCCTTCTTCCTGAAGACTATGTACGGTATGCCCATGGGTTAATATCTGAATATATTCCTGAGGATCTGAGTAAGGAGTTGTTAAAATACTTAGGGTGAGTATTGTTCCAGATAAGCACTAGTTTTATAAGGCACGCATTAATGTCCTTTTGGTAATTTCTGTTGAATAATGAGATTTGTTCATCAAGGTTGCAGTGAATGACACAATGAAACTATATTTGGCATACTTTCAATACAGTTGTTTTCAAATGTAGATTATACTTCCAGTTGTCCCTCTCCCTTCCAGCTGTCCCATGGTTTAGGACCATGGACTGAAGGAGATATGTAATGTATACCTCATATGTCTGTTACACAGTTGCATCATTAGACCCTGGGCAATGTGTCTGGGCAAGAGTTAAAGCAGCAGAGCCAGGAGTAGAATCTTCATCTCCAGTCTTCTTTCCTTTTCCCTGCTCAACTCAGTGCTGCTGGGGTTTGACTTCATATATCTAACTTGTGTTAGTTTACATTTAAATCTGGAAGGGGAGCCAAAGTCATCATCCTGGTGTTCCCTGCCAGCAGCAGACTTTGCTGGGAGTGTCACTGGGACCTTGCACTTGTCCCTCAGTTCAGTTCTCTTCAAAGGGTTCTGTTACCGTGGCGTGTGGAAAAATGTGCTGTTTCCAGTTGAAGTCCTGTAGTTTAACAATTTCATTGAAAAGATGTTACGTGGTTTTCAATATCATCTTCCTAATAGCCAAGGTTTTGAAAGTAAGGTGGAATTCTCCTGTTTTGATTGCCAGATCTAGGAACTTTTAAAAAAGACTTTCTGTATGGTGCTTGGCTCTGTTTTAGTTATCTAAGTCATAAATACAGAGTCCATGAGCTTTTGCAAATGCATGCCATGTATGAGCAGCTGATAGCCAAAGCAGCCTTTGTGGGGAAGGAATTACAAGCTTTAGGTGGTGCAGTCCAGCTGCCTTAATTTATAACTTAAAATCTTTTGTTCTGCAGGCTCCCAGAACTTAAAAGTCCAGCATCAGAGCCGCCAGTGAAGGTAGGAGAATATTAAAATATTGACATATACATTGTGTTGTAAGATAATTGCTCTGAATTATTATTAAAACTAGACTAGGTCAAGCAGTGGGTAGAATATAATAAGTAAATTGGCCTTGTAAAAAGTTAGTCTGAAACAACACAAGAAGTTTTACCAGGTACTTCATATTTTTTAATAAGGAATATTTTGGTTGGTTTTCCTGTTTAAAAAAGGGGAGGGAAGGAGAGAGGCATACTTTATGGTTTTGGTCAGCAGTCTTTTCATATGTGTTTTGCTTATTTAGTTTTATTGAGGTTGATGGGACAATATGACCTCATAGGTTTTCTTTCATATGTAATTTATGAGGACCCTGAAAAGGACCTCCTGGGTCATGGATTCCCAGACAACCATGTTGGATAATCTCTCATATATTGACCATTCTTCACTGTAAGTCTCATTAGGATTTTTCTATTTCCATTACTTTTCTTGGAAAACCATTCTATAACCTCATTCCTCTGATGCTCAGAAACTTTCCTGTAAATTCCACCTTGAATTTGTTCATGGCCAATTTATTCCACTGTGCTTTTGTACGAACATTATCACTATTTTTTTTTTAATTGAAATGGCTCTTTTCCCTCCCTGAGATTAGTTTTCTCAATGTGTAAAAGGAAATCATATATCCTTTATGTTCTCATTTTGTGAAGCCAAACTTGGTTGTGTAATATGGGTTCTCCATTTCATCATCGTTTCAGGAACATTTCTTTGCACCTATTCCAAGATGAATTCAATTGTTTCAAAGCAGGTGACCAGAATAAAAAATAATTATTCACAGTAAAACCTTTACTAGTACAATATGGTGGCATTCTTCCCACCTTATCTTAACTGAAAGTAATTAATCTCATTACATCTTAGAATCCCATTTGCCTCTCTTGTTGTGTGGTGTACCAGATATCTCACAGTCATGCTGTGAACAGTTAAAACACACGGTTGTTATTTTTCTGTTTCTCCACTGCAGTTTTCAGTTGATCAGCATTCAGATTTACGAGAAATGCATGGACTTAGCTGCTGTATACGTGACCTTGTACTTCTATACTTTGCATCTGTTTTTAATGTTTCCAGTCTTAAAAGTTCTCTGCCTTTTCCTTCATGGTGTTACAAGTTTTTTATATATTCATAATGCTACACGGTGGTGTACGTTCAGCAAATATCAGCATTCTGTTATCTTTAATTAACAATTAATGCATATTTTGAATAGATATTGTCCATGGTGCTTCAAAAGTGCCAATTATCCCTTTCTGCTTTATTTGCTTTAATTTCCCTTTTATGCAGTTTCTTATCCACCTTAAAATTCTTATGCAGTCTTTCAGTTGCTTAAGTGGCACGATGTCAAGTTTTCTAGCAATCCTTGTGCCTTGTGAAACAAAAAATATTATCTTTGAGAAAAAAAGATCAATTGGTAGGCATTACATGTGTTTAGTTTTCTAAAAGAGTTTTAGTAACTCTTCATCTATCATTATTCTTCCTTCTTTCACTTTTTCTTCCCCCATCCTCCATCCTGCTGTGGCCTACTATCACTTTTTCTTCCTCCTTGCATATAGATGGATGTTTGGCTGTTCTGGAGCAATATGGTCCTTACCTGATAGAACAGTTGCCAAGTTTTGTCTCTGGACTTGTGATTTCTCAGGCAGCTTCCCAACAGTGTCAGCATATTGAGTTTTACTTATATCTTGAATAGAGTGATTTGTATTCTCTTTTCTCTCCCTGTGTTTAACCTCTTCATCTTTGTTGAAAAGGATTTGTTCCATTTTGGGGCTACACATAAATTAGCCTTAATATATATCCAATCCTGACTGTATAGCAGCTTCACTTTTTCTTTTTTGATTTCCTTTTTACCTCTGTGGCTAAACAACCTTCTACTATTTGTTTTAATTTCCTTTCCAAGGTCTAACTCAGCTTGACTTTTTTGGCAGTTCTCACTTTGTCCCAGTATTACCTGACCCCTAAAACAAATATCTCTTTTTTTCTTGGCAGTCTTTTTTTCCCCCATTCATCGTAGAATTGTGCTTATTCCTAGTGTCTTGGGGAGGGAATATGTGCACATCTGTGTGAGCAAGGGAAAACATTCATATAGTTTAGTCTGAGAAACTCTTTCCTTCAAGATTTTTCACCTTGTTTGAAGCAAAAGATTCAAAATCACTTCTCCCCTCTTTTTCTTTTCCATTCCAAGTGCCCTTCTCACACATCAAGTCCCTTCTTTGGCATAGAGAGTAAGGCATATGGTTTGCAAAGTTTGCACCACTTTTCATTAAGAACCCCACTTTTAATTACCCTTTCCACTTAATTTAAAGCAAGGCAGCCTTAATATAATTACTGAAACAATTTACTCACTACACCAACCTTTCCTGCAGTGTTCCTGCTACTTACCAAAACAAAGTCTAAAATTTCTGGCTGGTTCAGTGAATGTTCTGTTAAGCAGTGTGTCAGCTAGCACGTGCAGGAGTAATTGGTCCCTACTATTATTAATAGCATTTGTTCTCCAATGTATATCCATGGATATAAGTTATTTCCATCTGGTTAGAGTTGTTCTGGCTGCACAGTTACTTGGCCCTTTGATTAAGTTACGAATTATCTTTATGCATTGTAAGAAATATTAAACACACATCAGGAGCCAACTGATATTCATTAGCCATATAAGCATGTTACAACAACTGTATTAAACTACATGTGATGTACATTACATACTATGTATGAATAGCTTTTATACCATTGGGATAGTTCTGAGAATCTATTTATAAAAATAGTTTTATTTCAGCAGTTTGGTTACAGAGGTGAGGCTTACAACTGTTCAGTTGTTGGACAGTGAAATCTTGCTGAGGATCTGATTAATTTCCAGAGCACTGACCAGAGTGTGTGTGATGCTTCTGTGTATTAAGTCTTTGCAGCTTCAGAAACTGTAATGCTCCTTTAGTTCACAATCTCCAATGAGCAAGGCTGGCTTGTACACTGGAACCTCTAGTTGAGACTGTTTTCATTCACTTGTAGCAACATTTCTGTTCATGAGGGCAAAGTGTGTTGACAGACAAAATATAGGATTATTGCAAATAAGAAAGGGTCTAGCATGTATTTTCTGTTGTGGTAAAGTCACATGTTTAGAAATCATGTTAAAATACATTCTGAAGGGAGGAGAGATTTAGAAACTTCAGTGTCTGCTACCAGAAGAAGTACAACAGATTATCTTGTAGTAGAAGAGTAAACTAGGTACAGTCTGGACTCTAATGTAATGTTTAAATCAAAATTACATGGGCTTTGTATTCATTGTAGACCATTGATCTTGTAATCATCGTACTGTCCAGTTTGTCAGCACAGGGAGTCTGACAATTGGCAGATAATGACAGAAATCTACAAAGAATATGTAGACTCTGCTACAACTAAAAAGCAAATATTTTGCCGACATGCAGACATTCTGTTGTAAGTTTTACAAACTTTATCAGATTTCAAAAAGAGGGGAATTGTAATTATTCATTAGATTGTCATTTGAAAATGTAATCGCAGCACAGTAAACAGACTCCTCCAGGGGCTGATCCAGATCCCGTTGAAATCAAAAGAAAAGGCTGCTGTTGGATCTGGTTCTAAGAGCTGAGAAATCTAAGCTGCAGACCTGGCTTCTGTGCCAAAGAGAGAGAGGTGGGGGGAGAGAGAGATCACAAGCACCATAAACAAAATGAATAAAGCAGGATCTTAAAAGGTATGGTACCATCCAAGTTGCTTGCAAAATCACTCTCTTTGGCACAAAACCTAGGAAGGCCACAGTTTAGATTTCACAGGATATTAAGGACAGGGTTGTAATATCAGATATATGATAATAATAATAAAAATACAGTGTTGTAAAATACTATATACTTTTTTTTTTCCCTTTTGGAAACATACCAAGAGGTTCTCTCCTTTAAACTAAACACATGCTCACAGTTTATGGAAAGAAATACTCATTCTTACAGCCTAATCATGTGAAGTGCCGAGAACCATTCACTTCCATTATTTCTGAAGTTAGAAGGCACCTAGCACATGCAGAGTCAAGCTTCTTAGTACACTGTTGGATTCAAGTGATGAAGCAGTCAGCAGAAATATGTCAGTGTTTCACTGTTGCCAAACTGTAGAAAATAATTACTTCGAAAGCTTGTGCACAGATAGTAAACTGGATAATGATCCACTTGTGTTAGCAGATAGCAATAACACTGGAGTTGCTGTGCAGTTCCATGAGACTGTGGGGACCACAGTCCAGGTTCCCTGGCTCTTAGATACTAATTTCCAACAGCTGTTCTGTAAAGGTTCTCTGACTCTTGACACCAAAGTCACAGCCATGGAAGTGAAAACCAGGATTCACATGATTTCTAGAAGTCTTCCTTCAGAAGGCTAGAAAAAAAAAAAAGTGCTTCCCATGACACTGAATGGTCTCTTCTGCATGCTGTAGAGATGCTATATATTTAGATGTAAAGAAGACAATTGCAAAGAAGAATCTTCCACTGCTACTGCAGATTCTTCAGTTGACTGCCATTTCTTTTTTGGTGCTATGGTTACATTACAAAGCCAAAGCTTTAAACTTCCATGTGTGTACGTCAAAAAAGTGGTTGACAGAGCAACTTCCTCACGCTTAACATTTCAGAAAAGGAAATTGTCAGATGTCCCTGTGGAAATAGAAGAAGACTATACTAAGTTTAACAGCAACAATCTGAAAACCAAAAAGGTAAGCAAGCCTTGCATGCATGCATGTTTTGCTAAAACGTAGACCAATATCCAACATAAATACTATTTTTCTCCTCCAAAACACATTAAAAAAAACTAAACCAAATACCAAATGGCAGATATCTGTAGTTTCATCTCCCTGAACTTCTTGTTCAGTTTCATTTGACTTTGATACGCTTAATGTCCCATTCTGAACTATCACATAGTGTCAGTGTTTGACAGATTTTCTCAGCAAACACTCTAGTGAGTGAACCTCACAGACTTTGACACGTTAAGCTGCTTGGCTGATGTTTGCAAAGTTCTTTGAGATCTTTAGATGAGAAATTCCATGGCTTACTGATAGAAACTGTTAAATTTCAGTCATTTCAAAAAGAAAAAGATGGCAACATTCACGTAAGTTTGAAGGGATGCTAAGACAGGCTTTATTTTTGCCCATAAATACTGCTTGTGCACTTACTTGTGTCAAGTTAATGAAGTTAAAGCAACGCAGAGCTTGCTGATTGCCAGATCCAACACAAGTTTGGAGGCCAATTCAAATCTGAGGCCAGTGGTGCCTGCCACTGAACTATTCCTAGGAGAGCAACAGAGATGTGAAAAGAAATAGATGCTGTCTGTGTGTGCCAAAGTTACAAGGCTTGCACTGGCTGATTTCTCTGAACACTGAAAGAAAATGAATCTCTTCAGTCCATCAGCAACCAAAAAAGCCTTCTGTGATAGTGCTGTGACCTTCAGACTAATGCTGACTACTCTTTATCCCTTTGCAAAGAGAAGCAGCTGCT
This sequence comes from Heliangelus exortis, assembly GCF_036169615.1. Taxonomy (NCBI): domain Eukaryota; kingdom Metazoa; phylum Chordata; class Aves; order Apodiformes; family Trochilidae; genus Heliangelus; species Heliangelus exortis. Next base: position 26,815,911 of record NC_092422.1, on the reverse strand, counting down.
AAACAGATGCATTCCTTCCTCTCCTCAAAACCCCCAGAATTTTTTATATTCAGGGCACATGCTAGTATTGAAGTAAGAAGATTGCCCCCCAAGTGAAGGTGATGAATAATTTAAAGCATTCCTGTTTCCCCCTGGCCCCCATTAAGTACCTATAGCTTTTGAACTGCACATAAAGATAGAAATAGGCTGAGGAGAGATAATTCATTTTAACATTAAATATGATTTACTTCTGAAATAATGAAGCACACTGATGAGAGAATCTGGGAAAGAAAAGATAGCTCTTGGATTCTGTACAGTATACTACTCCTTTTTAAATACTTTGGCACTGGTTTTGTTTGTATAGTAACACAGACAATCATACGGTTGTTGAATATCTCCATCCTATCCCACAACCTTCTATCTGGTCCCAAGTATTCTAATTGTGAAGTCCTACAGACTGAGGAGCATCATGAGGAAAGGTCAATGCAAAGTTTTCTTAATAGGGAAAACAGCTAGAGATTTAAAACATAGCATTTTAAAACGTAAAAAAGAAAAGTGGGGTCAGCTCTATAAAACGTGGCTCATAAAATGTGTTTTAGGTGTAAAAGTCTGGGAGGTTGTCCCAGTGGTTTCAAAGTGCTGTGCACATGTTAGTTACCTTCTTCATTCTTAGCTCTTCCATCTCCATCCCCTTTCTTTCACTGTGCATGGAGTCTTTGATCATAAGTCAATGTGAATTATTTGTCATCTGTAATGCAAGACTTTAACTCAGCCTGCTGACAGCATAATCATGAGACTGAGTCGGAGGGTACAGCGTGCATCTGTTATATTGCATGCATTATTCCTCTTAATGTACACTCAGGGATTATCCCAAAGTAAACGTTTGAGTTGGGATACCTCATTCTGCAGAAAGGGAAGATGTTTCACCTCCTTGTCCTTGTAATTGATTATTTGTCTTTGTCTGAGGTTAAGTAATTCGTGACAAGTGTTTTTCTGTTTGAATAATCTCAAATTTGTTTGGTAAGGTTTTTCTCCTGCAGTTTAAAGCCTGCATAAAATTAGCTTTACTGGTGTAACCTAAGAAAGTGATTCGACTTCTTGCTTGACTTCTGTACTTAGGAGTTTGTAGCTTGTATTCTGCTCCTATGGAGATGCTGCTTATCTTTCTTGGTTTGTTGTTTCACTGACAGGCAAACAGCAAGATGACTGCAGCACAGAAGGCTCTGGCCAAAGTTGATAAGAGTGGAATGAAATCCATTTCTACTTTCTTCAGCTCCAAACCTAAAGCATCAAAATAAAGATTTGTTCTTGAAAGACTTTTATACAGTGGTTAATTTTAGGTTAAGCTAAAGATGTCTCCTGGGGTTTTTTTGTTAGTGTAGTGCATGCAGGGCATGTCTCTCGATGTGGTGAAGTGTGATGAAGGGATCTCTGAGCTACTGTGGGAGAAACTTGTAATGCCTCAGTGGGGCAAGGCAGCACCCTGCAGATATTCCAGCTTGGGTCAGGAGGGCAGCCTGACTGCCCACATGGTGCTGTACTGTGCTGCTGCTTCTTCTAGAGCAAGCTCAGTCAGAGCTACCACAGAGTTTCCTCCATTGCACTCCATTCTGTGATGGAACCATGCCCTCCTTTGATAAGTTTTTAAGGAGAGGGGTTTTTTGTTCATAAGCAGCATTATTTTTTGAGACTTTTTAGAGATTTTTTTTACCCAGTACAACAGCAGAGTAGGATGGCATCATTAGATTTTTATGTTGACCCAAATCTAAGTGCTGATGTAAGCAATGCCATTAGTGGTAATTTACTGAGGTAAAGATAGTGTCTGTTGGGATTTTGATTGTTTTGAATATGCTAGAAGCAAACTGCAATAAATGTCAATGTGCATGTAATGCAATAAAGTGCCTTGTGTAACAAATTTGTGTTTGTTGTATTTGTTGTATATTTCACGAGTTAGATTATGCTTAGGGACATTTCTAAAGGGGTTTTGGTATTTTATTGGTTGTGTATAAATTTTAATCCTTAAAAAATTACAGCATGACTTTGTGATTACATGGTAAATCTCTTAACACATATAAATATAGGGGTATTTTTATGTTCAGTTCCAAAGTCAATAGGCCCTTACAAAAATAATTAGGGAAAGGCAAAACTGGGGTTTGTAAAAAAAGTTGGATGCATAATTGAAAAGCCTAAGTATGACTGTCTTGGATAAGTTTTGCTCAAGGTAGGACTGGACTGTTATTTAAAACACACTACTCACTCTTGAGTGTCTTCTTTCCTCATCCCAGGGTATTCCTGTACATTCAGAGGGACAGCTCTCTGCTGGGTTGCATCTTCCCTATTTCACAGAGCTGAAAAAGAGATGGGAGTTGCTGGGGTCATTTGTATAGGTCTGGCCAGTTCTGCACCACACTAACTCATTGCCTCATTCACCAGTTACACCACCAAGCTGTTCCTGTGGATCAGCTGCAATGTGTGTTTTAGAAAGACATTCTTTAAGTACATCCTTCTCTGCTACCTCAGCTCTGTTGAGAATCTGCCTTTATCTCTTGAGAATCTGCCTTTATCTCTTGATAACGGGGAGTTTCAGAGAAAGTATGAATCTCATCATTCTTAGTAACTCATTTCTCCACTGCAGACTTACTTGCTGCTGTTGACACCCCATGAGTTACAGTGGGGTTTCTGAAGAGCTCTATGACATTCTTAAAAATGGATGAGAAGCCTTGCTGTGTGTTGTGTGCAGTGTTGCAATTGTTGGGGTTCCTGTGCCTTTCAAACCAGTAAGGTTTTTTCGAAGTTTTGGTCATAGTTTGTAAACGGGGACATCGGTATGGTTGGAATTCCAGATTGAGGAAAATACTTGGAAATCTATGGAATTATGTCTGATTAAAGAGAAGTTTATTTAATGAAAGTGAATGACCTCCCAATAGGATACAATCGATGTTCCCAGTTCTAAAAAGATTTGTCCAAAGTGGATTATCTAGAACCAACATGAGGGTCCTTAAAAAAAATGCTTTTCAGGAATTCTAAGGAATCAATACTGTCAGTCTTTCATATCTCTGAAAATCAGCCTGTAGTGCTAGTTTTTGAACATAGATTGAGAAGCGTTTATTCAGGTGCAGAAGCTTTACTGATTTTTCAGTTATAATTGTTACATCTATTCCAAGCCATTTGGTTTTTTAATAAAATTTCAGTCATTAATGTCAACTTTCTGAATCAATACAATGGGTAGAGAGCAGTAGGGGACACAGAAAACCCCAGGAGTTCTTATATGGAGACATAGAGAAGTTCCTGTCTTGTTGTTCAGCTGTATTTCTTGAGGAGAATTTCACCAACCCTATTAGTTTCCTCTTCTGCCATTAACTATCAGATGAGTTTAAAAATTAATAGTAGATGTCAATGGTTGTGATAATTTTCATTGTACATCATCTTTAGAGTTACCTTCAAACTTTTTTCCTACATTATTTGTCCAGACTGTGTGTGAAAACCAGCCCCACAGGAGCACTTATTTTTTTATCCTATGGGTCCTTGCTATGATTGAAAAGAACCAACATTTGGTGATTGCAGTCGTGAATTTGAAGGATTAAATTTTGAAAAACATTTAACTTAGCCCAGCAGTTTTATTTGACAGCCAAAGGACCTCACGCCCAACTTCATATCAGGGGGAAAAAGGGATGCTCCAGTGGTGACAGCTTCTGAAAACTGTCACTCAAACTGCAGGATAATGCTACAAGGACAGAAAGAAAAAGGAAAAGCACATATTGTCATGTTAATGGAGAAGTTTTTTGCAATAAGCAACATCCTGTGGGGGGGAGTATTTTGGTAAATGAGAGGAAAGGAATTTTGTATGTAGAAATGGGAAGCAAACTCCAAGCACTTGATGTTGAGATGGTGGACAAGCTTGAGTTAGATGTTTGAGTGGAAATCCAAGAGTGGGAGAGGGTTACATGAGAAACAGGAACCATGAAGTTGGACAGATAATGGTAGAAGCTCTTCTGGATAATTCAGTCTGCTAGTTTTAAGGCTGTGGATTTTAATAATTAAAATGTTTTGTGTCACAAATATTGGGAATGCATCTTTTCATTGACTGCACACTTCCAGAACCTTTCTTCTAAGAAGTCCTGTTTTTTCTGGTCAGAATTTAGGAGAAGGAGGACAGTTCTGACAGAGCTGGGAGGTCTTTGTGCTGATTTCCCATCGTGGGTAGTGATTTTTTTCTTTCTCTGTGTGTGACTTTCACATCTGTTACTGCACTGAAGGACCAAGTTCTTCTTCCTCTGTGCATAGGTGTGCTGTGATTTAGTGTGTCACATCTCAACTTCAGCTGTCAGCTCTGCTGTAACTTACAACAATAGTAATTTTATTAGTGACTGTGCTTTTTGGTTGAGGAGGAACTTGTGCATGACAAAAAAAAAATAAGCCATTTCCAAAAGCCATTAGAGCTTTCATGTGAAAAGAAAAACTTTTCCCCTTAGGAAAGAATGAAATACACTTAGTAACTTTGAAACTTCCTCAACATGTATCTTTAAGGAGTTATGAAGAGCATGTGGTGCCAAATACATAAAACAGTATTTCCTACCACAATGAGGATTTAAATATAGTTACCATGGCTGGCCAGCAGTAGCAGAAGGTCATTATAAAGTGCTGCTTTGCTGTTTCTTCCTTGGTTAGCTCAGTAGGACAGCACCAATATAGGGATATGGTCTTACTTTATTTCTTTTTGACATTAAGATGCCATCTCTACATGTTAGTGTGTAAATATCTGATGAGCTGTGATGCTTTTGTAGTTGTTGTTTTGGAACTAAGCAGTTCTTCCCTTCACCACTTTTTTTAGATTTCACATTGCAAATGGATTGACACCAGTGGGCATGGAAAACTTCATATGGAAATACCAGCAATGACTTAGGGTCATATATAATATAAGTGTTGGACTTGCACATTATTTTCAGTCATAAGTAATAAAGTTTGTTCTATTTGTAGAAGTGACAATTGGTGATTAGAGTATTTTCAGTGGAAAAGGTGGCATAGTTGGCTGATGTTGCATTCAGATCTGAAATTTAGAAGAGTTCAGGTGTTCTGTTGTATCTAACAATGTTTTTTTAAAAGGGAAACCAAGTGCATGGGCAGCTACTTGAATAGATTCATGTTTATGACTTGAGTTTTCTCTTTCCTTTTTAGGTGCCTGCTCAAAGACGTGCAAAGAAGAAATGAAAGGAGCCTAAGGAGACTCACTAGTACTAATTTAACTTGCCATAATCTCAGAGCAGCTTTTAAAGGCTTTTTTTTACTCGCTTTCTGAAAATAAATGCTTGAAGTTAGACATGCCCCGTTCCAAGAAAAAGCAAATCTCAGCAGATTAACATTGTTAAACATGCGGTGTGTTAAACATACACTGCTTCAGATTTTATAGCTTACATACTATTGGACTATCAGGCTCTTCCAGGAAAGCACTTATGAGCATGCCTAATGTTAAGCACATGAGCAGTGATCTAAAAGTCAGCAGTGCTGTTCGTGTGGGTAAGTGCTTTGCTGGATCAGCGCCTGAAGTCCTGTTAGGTGCTGAGCATCCTGATCCATATCCAGCAAAGCACTTACATCCATGCTTATCTGAACTGGAAGAGCCAGTCTAACTAATATTTGTGCATTAGTCTTCACCATAAAATCTCTCCTGGCACAATGGCTCACATGCTTAAAATTAAGCACCTGCCTAAGTATTTTGCAAGGTCAGACCAGCAGCACCCTTGAGCAAGTCTTAAGAAATTATTTGATTTTGTATACATTTTCCTTTTTTGTACTCACTTTTTTGTCTGAGTGTATGATTTTAGTGGCCATAATTACAAGTTTCAGAAACTGTATAGCAATATATTTTTGTACATTCTCTTTTTTGTATATTTTGTATATTCTCTTTTCTTCTTCAAAATCTTGCCAAATTCAGCAAGATGGCTTGTTTGGACTGGAAGTCCAGTGTTCAGACTTAGAGTCATCCAAAATGAATTACATTTAACTCTTCTTTTTTAAAGACATTTATATTGAAAGTATTTCACTGTGATTGATTTAAATGGTTTCATCCAGCCATGGCCTTTTATGCAGAGGGTGTTTTTACCTAGCTCTGGTTGTGTGAACAGTTTGATTTTTTAAGTGCTAAGGTTGAGATAGAGTATGTGTTCAAAAGGGCAAATGGTTAAGTTGCATTTTGATTTTACTTTTTTTTTCCTGAGGTGTTGAAACCTTAGAAAAGTGTATAAAAGTTACACGAAAAATTTGCGTTGATAACTAAACCAAACTTACACAATCCTCCAGGTTTAAAAAAAAAAACAAACACCTAAGTATTCATTTATTTTTAATCATGTAAGAGACACTTTTCTGTGGAGTGAACTTCAACCAAAATGTCAACTTGAGTCTTCATCAACCATGCAGAAACCTGTTGCTAATGAGATCCTTAAGTGATCCATGTCAGATGTAGTCTGATGTTTTTAACTTTTGTTTGTTTATCAAACTCCAATTAATACCTCACTCTTTGCTATAAAACTTTTTTACAAGTAATAATTGACAGGATTTTGAGCATAATGAATGTACTACTGTAAATTTTAACTATGACCTCAGTTCACAGACACCAACAGCAAATGACCAACACGTTCTGTAAATCTTGAATGTATTTGACATTGCTGAAAACTAAATTCCAAGACATAGAGACTTATTCAACCTTCTTTTCAACTGTTTCTGATCAACTCTGTTTCAGAATATGAGAAACCTGAGCTGTTAGAAATTATGTATGAAAGGAAATGTAATCTGAATGCTTATTTTAGGAATTTGCACTGAATTATTTTTGTTACTTTTACACTAGTCTGGTTAAGCAATGTGCACTATCCCTTTTCAAGTAAAAAAAAAAATTATTTTAACAAGTTTTCTAGGCAGTGCTGTGCAAATATTACATGGGCCCAAGATGAAATTTCTATTTTTCTAGCTTATATTTTAAAAATGCTTGATTTATAGATAAGATTATTTTTATCAGTGAAGTGTCATTCACATTTTTTGAAAGATTTATTTTTATTTCATGTACAATAAATAAATAACTACCTTTGGAACAACTTGTTGATTATGACTTCATTGATTTCACAGGGTAATAAAAAAAAAGTCATGTGGTCAGACTACTACCAGTGCTGACCTCCACAAGCTTGTTAGTAATTGTTAGTCTGAGCTGAAGGAAATGGTGAATCCTGAGGTGAATCCTAACCTAAAAGTTCATTAAGATAGATTCATTAAAGCAATTAGGCTAATCCTTGAGGACCTCACTGCACAAATGTTCTGGTGAAAACCCATTTCTGTGTACACACGTTTTGATTTTCATGAACATAGCAGTGGATTTCTGAGTGATGCCTTGATGAGGGGAGTGGGTAAGAAAAGTATGATGTGATATTTGTGTCTTTTTTTTACATATTTAACAATCTTTGCCATCACCTATGGAGCATATGGGTGCTTCATCACAGACTGACATATAACAATTTTTTTACATGTTTTTTATGCTAATCTAACATACGTTAATCAAATGAAGTTAATGAAACACAAGGAAAAAGTTGTATCTCTGCCAAACTGGTATCACCATGATGCTGTGCAAAATGCCAACAGCAGGCTTCAAGGCTGTTAGGAGACTATTGCATTTCATTTGTAAAATCAAGAGAACCAAGAGGCAAAGCAAAGGTGACTTTTTGTTTTTTTTTTAATCTGGTGGTTAAGTTAGTTAATTGATATTAATGAGAACCAAGCAAGGAAAGTGTTAAGATTTGTACCACTTCATAAACCCATCACTTGCCAGTACTCATCTGTAGAAGCAGAATTTGCAGTGCTAAAGACAAAGCACTAAAGCAGCTTCAATTTAAATATAATAAATAGCATTTACACTGCTTATCTCAATAATGTGGATTGGCAAAGTAATGCAAAGATAAAATGGCACATTGCCTCTTTAAGGAAATACCATGCTCAGATCTCTAAGCTTTGCTCTCTAGCACTCTGTGCATGTACAACTGTTAGGTCTCTTAAGGTCTGTCACATTGTAAATTGCCTTATTTTTTCCAAAGCTCCCTTTCTAAAGTGTCTTTGGTACCCTGAGGTAGTAGCTAAGCCAGCAATGTTATCACAGGTAAAACAATACCCCACTGAAACTCGTCCATTTTAAAAAAAGAAAGCTAGATAAGTTGATCAAGTATGGGTTTGGTGATCAGGTAGTGAGGTGGATCAGGAACTGGTTGAAAGGAAGGAGTCAGAGAGTTGTAGTCAATGGGGCAGAATCTGGTTGGAGGTGTGTGACTGGTGGAGTCCCTCAGGGGTCGGTACTGGGACCGGTGTTGTTCGATATCTTCATCAACGACTTGGATGAGGGTATAGAATGTACCCTCAGCAAGTTTGCTGATGACACTAAGCTGGGAGGAGTGGCTGACACACCAGAAGGCTGTGCTGCCATTCAGAGAGACTTAGACAGGCTGGAGAGTTGGGCAGGGAGAAACATGATGAAATTCAACAAGGGGAAGTGTAGAGTTTTGCGTTTGGGGAAGAACAACACGATGTCCCAGTATAGGTTGGGGGCTGACCTGCTGGAGAGCAGTGTAGGTGAAAGAGACCTGGGGGTCCTGGTAGACAAGAAGATGACCATGAGCCAGCAATGTGCCCTTGTGGCCAAGAAGGCCAATGGCATCCTGGGGTGCATTAGAAAGGGTGTGGTTAGTAGGTCAAGAGAGGTTCTCCTCCCCCTCTATTCTGCATTGGTGAGGCCGCACCTGGAGTGTTGTGTCCAGTTCTGGGCCCCTCAGTTCAAGAAGGACAGGGAAGTGCTTGAAAGAGTCCAGCGCAGAGCTACTGAGATGATTAAGGGAGTGGAACATCTCCCTTATGAGGAAAGGCTGAGGGAGCTGGGTCTCTTTAGTTTGGAGAAAAGGAGACTGAGAGGTGACCTCATCAATGTTTTCAAATATGTAAGGGGTGAGTGTCAGGGAGATGGAGTTAGGCTTTTCTCAGTGGTGACCAGTGATAGGACAAGGGGTAATGGGTGTAAATTGGAGCATAGGAGGTTCAAGTTGAATATCAGAAAAAATTTTTTACTGTAAGGATGACAGAGCCCTGGAACAGGCTGCCCAGGGGGGTTGTGGAGTCTCCTTCACTGGAGACATTCAAAACCCGCCTGGACACGTTCCTAGGCGATGTACTCTAGGGGGCCCTGCTCTGGCAGGGGGGGTTGGACTAGATGATCTTTCGAGGTCCCTTCCAACCCCTAGGATTCTATGATTCTATGATTCTATGAAGTGAAAAGCTGTGCTTTAAAGTTTGGCTTCTGACTGGGGGTAATGTTCATTGTTGGGTTCACCTTTTGTCTTTTCATTCTGAGGGCCTGATTCTTTCCTCAAAAGATTTTTTTCCCAAAGGTGTTCACTTGGTACAGCCCCACCTCCCCTTGATTTCAGGCCAGCCAAGCACACTGTTCCAGCATGGTCACCCACATTCATGAAGACAGCCAAAAGCAAAAGATTTGTGCAACCCTACAAATGAGTGAAGTTGGGTCCTGGTTGTGAATGGAATCAGCAGCCACTTCCTCTGGCATTCCCTGTGCAGCTGGCATTGGTGGAGGTACTTTATATAAACAGTTCCAGCTTGATTTAGTAGGAGTGAAAGTGAAAAAAAACCCAAACCTGCTACACTTTCTGATCTTGCAGTCGTCCTGTGTCAGAGGAACAGAGCAGAATGGTTGCAGAGGGTAGGTAGGGATAAATGAAACTTCCTTAAATCGAGTCATTAAGAAGTCATTTCATCTCATTTTAGCCACCTGAGAGGTCTCTGCAGCTCTACACAGTTTCATTGTTATTAATAGAGAGCATCCTGAAAAGGTGACTTGTGTACTTCAGGAAGAATCATCCATTGGATCTGTGGCTTTTTCTCAGGCACAGTAAAATGAGCCTGGACATGGTGTGTGCCTGCACACAGAATTTGTAGACAGCTGCCTTCAATGTGACTGCAGTGCCTTCAATGTGACTGTAGTGCCTTCAATGTGACTGTAGTGCCCTCAAGAACTGGAGGCAGTCCTGTGTTTGGGGAAGGGAGTTTAGCTTCCAGGCTAGGCAGGATAGCTTAGGCTTTCAAAATCTCTTTAGCTTTCCATTAAGTAGTGTTTCTTTCTTCTCATCTTATAAATACGTAATAATTTTTAACCTGTTCTGTTCAGAAAGAAAACCTCCCTTCTCCACCCTACAGATTATATTCTGTGGTACTGTATAGTTTTTTCTTACAGCCCACTAAAACATCATTGAAATTTTGCCCTGTTTTCCCTCCTCCTAAATTACTTTTCTGTGTTTGAGAGGGCAAAATTACTTGGAATAACACTGCAGTCGACTCTCTGGTGCTTAAAACATCAGCTGGCAATGAAACACTGAGAAATTAGACTTGCATCTGCTTTATCTGCAAGGAATGAAGGTAGGGAAGTTGATCTGGGCCTCTCTTCCCCTTTCCAGATGTACTCCTGTGCCTGATGTTAAAAGAGTTTTAGCCCCTTAATTTCCAGTTATTGTTTCTCAGCTGTTAACTGCCCCCTGCCCTTCTGGCTGCGATGCTGTGACTTATTGTGTGAGGCACATTCAGCTTTTCAGACTGAATTTAAACAGCAACCAACAGCCAGAGGGTCGTAACTGTTTAAGCTGTTAAGACTCAGCTGAAAGTGTATATCCAAGTGTGCTTCGACTCTCTGTCCCTCAGCCTTCCATCTAGAAACTGAATTATGTCTCCCTGCCTCATCACAGTAAGTTGTGACAGTTCCTAGCTCACAGGATTACAGTTTAAATAAAAATACATTAAAAACTGAATCTGGTGAACTCAATATGAACTTCTTGAAATTCCCCTAGGCCTATCACTAAGCAGGAATACCTCTTTGGAGACCAGGTCTACACTGAGGCACTGATTTTCTCTGAGTTCAGGAAAAACAATGTGAGATTACCACTTGGTTCATAGCATGGTGTGAGGCAGACAACCTGCTGCAGAGTGACTGGGCCCTGACCCAGGCTCCTAAATCTTGATGGAAGGAAGTTTTTCTCTAGATCCAGGTCATGAGTTGTTGATTTAGGCTCTGTGGAATAAAAGTTTCATGGAGGATTTAGTGCTGCAAGGAACAACTTGTAACTTCTGGCCTTCCTGGAGGGTGGTTATATAGGAAAAAAAAAAAATGTTCATGGGGTTTTAGCAGGACAGTTGCTCCCAGGATAACCTATTGAATGACACATTATTTGGGTAACTTGCAAGATCTGTGCAAGACCCTTTCAAGACAAGAGGGCATGGTCTCAAGTTGTGCCAGGGGAGGTTTAGGTTGGACATTAGAAAGAATTTCTTTACCGAGAGGGTGATCAGACATTGGAATGGGCTGCCCAGGGAAGTGGTGGATTCTCCATCCCTGGAGATGTTTAAAAAGAGACTGGATGTGGCACTCAGTGCCATGGGCTGGTAACTGCAGTGGTAGTGGATCAAGGGTTGGACTTGATGATCTCTGAGGTCCCTTCCAACCCAGCCAATTCTATGATTCTATGATTCTATGATTCGATGATTCGATGATTCTATGCAGGATGGGATTTTAACCTTTGTGGATGTTCCACAAGCATATGCCCTGTTCCAGCTTTTGGCAGATTGAGCAGTGGCAAAACTGGAGTGAGAATGAAATGAGGAATTAAATTTGAACACAGTGAGGAAACCCAGCACAGATAGAGACTTTATTATCCCACTCTGCTCAGCGTTTGTCAGGATGCACCTGGGGAACTGTGTCTAATTCTGGTCCCTACAACTGAAGAAAAACACGAACAGACTGGAGATACTCCAAAGGAGGGCCACAAAGGTGACCAAAAAGCTGAAGAACCATCCCTGTGGTCTTTATTTCCCAGAAGGGAGGGCCCTCATCACAGTGTACAAGCAATTAAAGGGCAACTACAAAGAGAAATGAGGCTCTCTCTTCTTCGGGAGTCACATTTAGAAGACAAAAAGCAACAGGTATGAATTGCATTGAGAGAGATTTTGATGTAAGAAAGAATTTTTTTACAGTAGGAACAGTTGTTCACTGGGACAACTGCTCCAGGAATATGGTAGAGGCTAGAGATGAAACTGGACAAGATGCTAAATAATATCATCTGGGCTCCCTTTCTGGTGAGACCAGATTCAAGGTCCCTTCCAACCTGGGCTTTTCTATAACTCTGGATATGCTGCCACACAACTGCAGTGACTGTGTTATGTCCTTTTTTCCAAGCCGGTTGGTTAGAGAGTGCATCTCTGGCAGAGAGGAGATCTTCAGGGAGGATTGTCCTCTTGCTGTGTTTATTTCCAAGGCAAGTTGTCCCTGTGTGCATATGTTGGGCCCAAGAGATTGACATATCTCTTCCAGAGCTACTGCTTAGTGACAGCAGCGTGGGCTGAATGATCTCATGCAGGGATCAGAGTAATTTTTTTATATATTCTTTTTTCCCCCAGGAAATTACAGGGGCAAAATGATCAAGATGAGAAATAAAGAAGCAGAGGTAGGAAGGGCAGAGAGGAGTTTCAGAGAGCTTGGTCAGCACGGGGCAGCAAAGAGGACCATGGTTAGAACTTCTCCATTCTCTTATTTTGCCTGGGAATTGTACAGTAAGTGCTCTCCTTCACTTGTGCCAGTGGGATGCAAAAATCACCAGGTAGCAGGCAACTACTGAAAAGCAGTAACTCATTATAATGAACACACCACTCCATGCCAAGAAAAAAACGTTACTAGACCTTTTTAAGAGAAAACCACCACAAAAATGAGTTTGCCAGTAGAACTCAGACTGATTCTTGCTCCGGAGTTTTCCAAGGCCTTTTTCATCAGTTCTTTATGGAAGATTTTTTATTTTTACAGTGTATAAAGAAGTTCTACTTTGTTCTGAAGACCACTGAGGGTTGTATCTGTCCTAGAGGACTCGTGGAATAACTACAGTAACATTCTCAGATGTCCTAATACTTGCATCCATGTCTTCTGTTCTATGTATATTTTCAAATCTGCCAAAGTGTAACCACACAAATCGAGCAGAATGGAAGCTGTGTAGCTAAACTCTGTCCTGGGGTTTGAAAGGATTTACTTTAAATTAACAGTGGGCATTAATAGGCTGTTTATAGGCTGGTGGAGCCTAAGCCATTCTGGTGAAAATACCTGGTCTTTATGAGAGAAGGGAAGGAACAGATAACTCCAGTGGGTTAATACCTGTCTGTGAATCTGGTGTCAACATTAATCAGGCATTTATGACTATGGGGCCCACTCTAAGGACTGAGGCCTGCTAGAGAAAGATGGGATCCACTTGACAAAAGTGGAGCAATAACATCTTTGCCAATATGCTGACCAACCTAGTAAGGAGAGCTGACCTAGGAAGGCCAGGCTGGTTGGGCTTTGAGCAACCTGGTCTTATGGGAAGTGTCCCTGCCCTTGCAGGGTATTGGAACAAGATCATCTTTAAGGTCCTTTCCAACCCAAACTATTCTATGATTCCATGACAAGGGAAAGAGGCAGCAGAGATGACCCAGTTAAACAAGGTTGTGTTGTACAACGTCAAAAGCAAAGGCTACAGGATGTTGGATAAAACAAAGATTTAATGAATTATAAAGCAGGGCAAAGGGACAATTGCCCCAAGTATAATTGCACAAATACAGTCAGTCTGGGAAACAAGCAGGAGGAACTAGAGCTCTACACACAGCCACAACACCACAATAGCCCTGGTGCCACAGACAGACAAGTCTCTGCCCAAGTGGAGACGTGTGATGGATGGATACAAGCTCAAGAAAGAGGCAAGGAAGATGAAGAGAGGGACTATTGTCTGCATGAAGGAGTGGTTTTGATATATGGAGCATCTCTACAGGACCAACAACAGCCTGGTTGAGAGCTTGTGGTATGGGACCAGAAGAGGAAACAGTGGAAGGTGAAGAAACATGAAGTTTTTAAAGTTTCAGTAAATCTCTGAATCACAGATCCTGGTTCTCACAGGGGATTTTTACCTACCAAACATCTAGTGGAAGGGCATTATATTCTTGTTCCCAGACAGGGGCATTATGGTCTGGGTGGATGGGCAACCAGCTGAGTAAAAGTCAGGTGTGATGGACAGGCTGGAGGGGTCATGGTTACTGGTCAAACCCACCTGGATTCATGTGGGGTATCACAGGTCTTATCATGGCCTTGGTCTTGTTTAACAGTTTTAGCAGCAACCTGGATGAGGTAAGTTCTTGCCATGTTCGCAGATGACTCAAAGTTAGTGGGATCAGTCAATAGACTGAGGGTTAGGGCTGCCAGCCATAGGGATGGAGACAGGGTGGAAAAAGGGGCTGATAGGAACATCCTGATTGAAAGTCTGTATTTTATTTTTGTCCAAAGTACATTGAAATTTACATTCTAGACACTGGACTTCTTTCCTCTTTGTGTGGTGGAGAACGTAATCACCCTCTGTAACCCAGGTTGTCACCCTTCAGCTTTTTTGGGAGAAGATGAATAGGTTGAAGTCTTGCATCATAAGACTTACACTGGATGGGGTTTTGAGCTACCAGATCTAGTGGAAGGTGTCCCTCCCCATGGCAGGGGTGTGAGAACTTGATGATCTTTAAGGTCCTTTCCAATCCAAACCATTCTGTGATTTAGTTTCCCATTTTCTCAGCTCAAATCTGAACTTTTGAAAATCTGAATCCTACTTGGGATTTGTAGTCTGATACCCAAGCAGAATCACATTCTCCCTTTTAACCACAATGTTTCAGATGATGTGGGTGCTCCATCAGTTGTACACTGGCCCCACACCATGCTTTCTTCTCAGATTCATTGCTTCCTGGGATGGCCTGTGCTCTTTACCATTAGGCATGTCAGCCCTGCCCTGCATATGGATTCCTTGTGGCCCACTGTCCTGGCAGTGTCTCTACCTTGGTTTTCTCCTTTAAACACCCTATCAGCTGTAAATATTCCTAGGGAAAATGTGTTTTGCCACATTGTTGTGAAATATGTAGTTGCAGAGGACCAAAAAAGGTTAATCTCCCTTCATTCTATCCTTGCTTGGCAGAACCCCAGCTGATGCTGATACTGATGCTCCTTCTAGACTTACAGAGAGCTCTCTCATTTGGGCTTGTTTGGCTTTTTTACCCACCTAACCTGCGTGGCATTGATTTTTGTTCCTTTTGAAGAAGCCGTGTGAGCCATGTGGTGCTCATCTACTGGTGTTACAGCAGCACATGTTTGTCCTGAGATCTTTAATCTCCTCAAGGAACACTTTCAAGTTCCACGTCGCCAATCTTCTGCAAGGAGCTGCAAATGAAGTAAATGACAAAGGAGGAAGGATCAAGAGGGGGGGTGTCTTAATGAACAAGTGATGCCTCTCCTGGGGGACCAGGAAAATAATTAAAACCAGTGCCAGCAACCAGGATTGATTAGCAGGTGGGAAAAGTGGGAGGGGAGCTGCATAAGACAGAGGGTTTCATGTCCTGAAGCCAATCACATTATCACTCGTTCCCAGACTGAGAGTTATGGGTGGCAAGAGGTGACTTGCCCAGTGAGGCTTCTTGGGCTGCAGGGATGGGGTAAGGTCTCCTCACATTCAGTAGATATGTCAAAATGCCAACAAATGCTTCTGCTCTGCATCTCTAGGAGCAGCAGGTCTTGAATACCTGCACTGATCTGGGCCCAAACCAACATCTCTAGGTTTTGTACCCCTGCCACACAGGTAAAGCTGGCCTGACTGACCAGAAGAGGAGCTTAAGAGCCCAGACTGGCATCAGAGTGGTCTGGGTTCAGTTCTTGGCTCACTCCAAAACTCCATTGAGAGCTGGGGTGAGATATTTCTCTTTTTTTTTTTTTTTTTTTCCTCATGGAGGGCAAGAAGGATAAAAAGCTTTGCTTTTCCCCCCATCAGTGGTTCTGTAATGCCTTATATTTTTAATATGAGCTCCATGAGGTGAGGCCCATTTCCTCAGCCATGGTCATGCTGCTCTTGGCTTAGAGGAGTTCTGAACTTCAGTTCTCTCTCTGTATTCACAATCATAAGAATTTTGTCTTAGTGAAGACTACAGGATCTGCCCATCTAAAATATCCATTAAACAAATAAATTCTCCCTGAGCTGCGCTAAGTGCTTTTTGATCTTTTCTAGGAATCCATTTATCTGGATGTTTAGTTTTTGATGTGCACCGCTGTATTTCTCTTCCACCCTTGCTGTGTTTACTGGTGAATATTTGATCAAAACATTTTTTAAAAGCTTCATTCTTTTTTTTTTTTTTTAAGATATTCTCTTCCCTGGGCCCCAGATTCCTGTTGATTTCATCTGGGCACAAGTACAGCTCTCTGCCTGCGCTCCCTGGCTGCCGGCTTCGGGCTGCTGTTGGTCTATTACACCCGGGGGGAGCAGTAGGAAGCTAATGACCAAAGGCAGAGGAGAGTTACACAAAAGCCTGATGAATAAAGCCTGCAACAAACCAAAAATAACTGTGGAGAGGCAAGGAAGAGGGAAGAAGGCGGGTTGTGCTGCACAAGCCTCTAGACTGGCGCTGTGCACTGCATTACAACGATGGAGCCACAGGAGAAGAGCAGAAGGGCCCCCGTCCCTATTTCATGTGCAGCACCAACCTGCTGCACATGGTTCTGGCCAGGAGAAGGATCTCCCAGCTCCCTGCTCCAAGGACACCACCTGGCCAGCTCAGCTGGAATGCTGACCTTCAATAAACTGGGAACCAGCACATGGCTCTTCTCTCCTACCACACTTGTCCTGAATAAACAGTTGAACAGCAAACATACAGTAGCAACCTGGTTTAACCGGGCTGGAGGTGAAGGCAGGGTTGAAAGCATTTATTTGTGTTTTAAAAGACTACTCAAAACCTCATTTTCAAGGATGGGTTAAATAACCTCATTGTCACCTCGCCATTGCATTTTGAAGTTAAACAGCTCCGTGATCTATGAACTCAAATCACACAGTTAATTACCCAACGTTCCCCCTCCTTGCTCCTCCCTACCCCCAAAACACCCCCCCCCCTCAGCAACGCTTTGCTCTTGAAATACATTATATTTCTTTGACAGTCCGCCGAGAACAATGTCTGCTTTTGTGACAGCGACATTGCCAGTGGTGTAAAAATCTATGCGTCTGTCAGGTTTCCCCATGTGAAACATAATTGCTTAATTTCCATTTGAAAGTACATCCCTGACATTAGAACAACGTAGCCACACCAAGGATAACAATGATTTCCTGACACCTACAATGGGGCATAATGCGGTAATAAATATGTGTGCAAAATGAATGCTCCGCACACAGAGGGAGCAGGTCTGAATTTACAGCTGCAGATGAAGTGTTCCTCAGGAAAGAAAAAAAAAATCAAAAATAGAAAGAAACCAACAGATTAGCATCAGTGTGAGTCTATGTCAACCAGATGGCTTGCTAAGGAAAAAGAGCTTCCCTGCTTTATTCTGGTAACCCTGGCTAGCAGGCTGAATGTCTGAGATGAGAAGAGAAAAATGATCTCACTCAGTTGGTTTTTTTGTTGCTGTTTTTTTTTTTCTTCTTGCATAAGTACGGCTTGAGCTGAAGCAGAGCAAAAGCTTTGAAAAGGACACAGAAGTTGTCCCCTAATGCTGGTGTGTGATGGACCAGGAGAGCTCAGGGACGTGGGCTCAAGCATGCAGGAATCACAGTGGAGAGCACTGCCAGCTAGGAGGAGGGGGAGTCCCCAGGGTCTGATTGCTGCTTCTAGTGAGGCATCTACCCTGCACCTTGAAATGATGATGTGCTTTTTCCTATGACGTCTCTCTCCCTGGTGTGCCCCCCCTAAAACACCTGTAGTAAAAGTCATCTCACCAAGCCCTAGTTCCTGGCATCATCAGCTGCTGATGTGGTGCCAGTCAAGACCAGGCATGGTCCTAACATTGCCAGTGGACTTGGGGATGGAGCACACGGGCAGTTCATGTAGAGGCAGCTGTCACTGGCTACTGCCTCGTCCAGGCACCTTATTTTAGGCATTTAACTGAACACTTTTTTAGCAGCAGCTTCCTCCAGAGTCACTGGAGACAGAAGTTTGTCATCACTTGAGTGCTGACAAAGGGTCTGGTGGTGCCTCTCTCTACAGATTGTGGGGAAATAATCCTAGTGTAATAAGATTCTTAGTTTGGCCTGATGTTAAATGGGATGAGTCCCTTCTCAGATGCCTATCCCCGTTCTCCTTTGCTCCAGCAGCTCAGGACATCCTCACCAAAAAACTCTGAATGATCCATTTTTTTTTTCCTGGAGACAGTGCAGTTTGACAGCTACATAAGGGACCCATAACTAGCAGCTTGAAGAAGGCCAAGGGTACTTTAAAGACTTGGGAGACCTGAGGGTAGATTTATAGCAATGGCGTTCTACTAAAGTATCATTTCAAGAAAACTCTTGTACAATGGTTCCTAGGTCAGGCATCTTCTTTGGACAACATGCTTCAAACAGCAAGGGATTTGGCTTGGAGTTCCTGGACTCCACTGAGAACTAAGTGCATTTTAGTGACACTATGATGAGACTCATCCTTACAGAGATGCTGTAAAAGTAATCGGGGTGATTTGACCTCTCTTATCTGCAACAGATGATGAGATGAGACTGTGCACTGAGCAGCAGGAGAAGAGAGTCCTCCATCTCATAGGGGAAAGTGTGGCACTGGTTGTCAAGATCTGCTTTGGGTCTGGGGCATGATCTGCAGGGCAAGAGCAGAATAGTTATTTTTTCATTTTTCTTTGTTTCAATTCTGTGCCCAATGGAAATTTCTCACAGTAATAAGGGAGGAAGATGTTTAACTTTGATTTGTTCTACAGTAGAATTAATGTGTGTGGAATATCCAGTCCTTGATTCTTTGCTTGTCTTTGGCAGGGAATGAATGTCTGTCATTGCGAACGTCTACAAAATTACTATTTTAATGACCTGTTTGCTTCAATTAAGGCCTGGCTATTTTCTTTCCAAGAGGCAGAGAGTTGGGGAGGGGGAGACTGAGCAGGGAAAAAAAAAAAAGCTGATCACTAGGACGTGTGAGTAGAACATTTAAGGGGCCAGCTGAAACTGAGAGTGGATTTGGAAAGGCTGTGTGATGAATCTGTGACATTGCAATATTTCAATCATCACATTTCAGATTCTGGTTCATGCATCATTTGCTATGAAAGTTTTGAGATTTTAATCAGTGTTTCAAGAGTAAATTGATACAGCCTAATCATTTAGAATCTCTGGCACGAGACCAAAGTGTATTATGTTAAGTGTATGTTATGTATTATAAAAGCTGCTTGCTGAAAATTAATTGAGTATTCCCGTGCTAGATGATGTTTCTCCATTCCCCAGAGCCCATCCCTTTGCGTGCGAGTGTTTTCCCAAGTGCATTGCAGATGCCAGAGAAAAGGTGAATATATAACATATGTAAAAGACTGGCTCGGTTAGACACAGCACAGTATCAAGCCTGCTAACCTCTCTGGATAGATTATGGGGCTGTTTATTTGTCTTCATGATGTGTAGGAGGAAAACTGCCGGGTACGAAATTAAAAGGAGAAAAAAAAGAAAAAAAAAAAAAAAGTATTTTCCATAGAAGCAAAATGTAAGAAAGCCTGTGCCGTGACTCTAATTCATGTAAAAAATTGGAAATGTGTTTGCATTTCTTCTGATGACTTATGTGGACTTGGCAGAACAAGCAACCCAAGTAAATGACATGGTGAGCAGCCAGTGAATCTAGGTAAGGAATGTGCCATCATACTGTGTATTTGAAGGCTCGGTGAATTCCCCCGTTATACTTGTCCTTCATTCTGTACCAGTGGCCAAGTGTTCAGAGATGAGGGACTGGGCACACATTTAATTTCCCAAAAGCCAACAGTGGGTGGCCCCCCAGCATTATTTATGCTCAGTGCTGACACTTCTGATGCAAACAACTTCCATCTGGAGGGGTTGGTTTCTCAGAGGGACTTGGGGCCCTTTTGCAAAGAGGGGTTGTTTTTGGAGCTTCCCCTAACTACCTGGGACAGAAGCAATCAGTTCAAACACTTTTCACCTGAGTTCAAATACTCCTGCTGCCTGATCCATGGCTCTGAGCAGGGCATCCCCAACTCAATCTCCCCACCATTAAGATGTTCTCCTCAGCATACTGGTTGAAGGTGCCCTGATTCATTTGTGTGTTTCTGTCATTCCCAATGAATGAATGGCACAAGGAGATGGGTGCTCACTGCCTGCAGCTGTGCAAGTCCTCCTCATCACACATTTACTTCCTCTTGCCACAACTGGTACTATTTTTATGAATTCGAACATCAACACTCTGAGCATATGTCCCTCCTTGTCCCTCCTCTGACCCACTCATAAGATGTCAAAGCATGTTCACCAGTCTGAATTGGGTATAGCAAAGGTTTCAAGCCCTTTTGTCCACATCCCACGCGAGAGCACCCACTCATCACTGCTTAAGACCTTCAGCCACAAAGTGGGAAGAAAGGCCACATTTCCTTTCAGTGGCTTTGGACTGGCCATCTAGCCTCCCCACCTGAGTCTTTCTTTGCCTCTTGGCTTTTTTAAAAGCACTGAGGCAGTGGAAGGAAAGCATTTGTTTGGGGTAATTTCAAATGCTTTGGTCAGCCAGAATTAATTGCTTCGTTCTGCTGAGTATTGGTAATCTTTTCTTTCTGTTTCAGTTCAATGCGTAGCCTCCTCCCCAACTGGAAAACCAATACTTATCAGTGGCCTTAATCAAAGCACGCTTACTGCCTGGCCTTTTAAGATAAGACTTGGTCCATAAGATAGAAGAGGGAGATATCTGGAAGGAGGACATCCTGCTGTCCTCTGGAGAGAACATCTCAAGGCACTCAATCAACTCCTTACTGGTCAGAAGGTTTGTAGTCCCTTGCCTCCATGCAAGGCCTGGTTTGATTAAGACCATCACCAAAGGGTCAGGAGAACATTTGCTGGGTGAACACGTATCATATCACATTTACTGAGGAGAGAAATCCCACATCTGGCTTCTCCCTCCAGGGCTGTCAGTCTGCAGTCAAATGCCTGCAGTTCCACTCTATAGTGCTCACTCTCTTCCAGAGGACAGGGAGCTGGCTTCATCAGTCAGCAGCCTACTCATCACCCTGTGGCCATGAAGCAGCTGAGGGGTGTCCTGTTACTAAGTCCCCTGTTCCCAAAGAAGTCCTCCTGCAGTCCAAGGCTGCAGCCTTTGCCAGGCTGCCTGACCATCTGACATGATGTCTTGGACCACTTGGAGAAGGTGTCCTGTGGGAGAGGCTTCATGCTCATGACCACAGGTAATTTAACATTGCAAGGAAATGCAGCTTAGCTGCTTACTCTTGTAATTAGCAGGAAAAAAATCCAAGCATTTAATCACTAATGCTCTTCCTGTTAGGAGAGTGAGCAGGCAATAGAAATGGGGTACCCAAGATGGTAAAATTCCCCAAGGTTCAAAACCAATGTCCCCCTTCAACTCTGGGGCTGAAAGTTCTTCTCTTTAGGAAGTGAATGATTTGGTGACTATGAAATCCTTGTCTTCTACCCTTGTGTAATTTGGACACAGGCAACATTCCTCCAAAGACAGGAGGCCAAAGTCTTTTTTTGTAGATCATGGAAGAGCTTGAAGAACTTCCTCAAAATTTCAAAGGTACTGTGAAATTTAGCATTGTATATCAGGAGACAAAAATGCTTCATTTATCACATATGTGAAGTAGCACAACCAGGCATAAAACCCACCAAAGAGCTTGAAGTGCTCAAAGACCTTAAAGTTCTGCACTGCTAGACCTGAACATCTCCTTCCTGAAATTCAGAGTCTCTTCCTTCCTGTTGCTGGCTGCTTATTCACCACACAGCTGTAGCCATCCAAGCACACCTGGTCCCATTTGCTGTTCTTTTTCAGAGGGAGCCTGTGAGGTTCAATAACACTGAGTAGCCATGCACAACCCAAACAAATGAGCAAATTCTCTGTGTTGGGCTAGTTGGGGCATCTCAGAAAGCTTCCTTCCAAACCCAGAATTCCTCCTCTGTCCCATTGGGCTGGTCCATAATGTGGCAATTGCTATGATCTGTTGTATTACTACTGACAGGTCTCTTGTTTCTCCATACCCATAAGATCCCATAAGCCCACCACAATTGCCATATTCCTCTTCTAGCTCATCTCTGCATCTCCCAGAATCATGAAGAGATTAGATGGTGTTGGGACTTTCCCTCTGTACCCCTATTCTCTGTATCCTTCACCTGGGCCAGATAAATGCCCTGTTTTTAAATGCCCAGGCCATGATTTCTGTATTATCTGTGAGCTGGGACACTACTGCTGGGACACAGAACTCTGGAAGTTGTGTGAATATGGTTAACACAACCAGCTAAAGCAGGCCATAACCACAGCTTAGCACTCACTTCGCTTGGTTTCCAGCAGAAGTGCACTCATGGAGATAGCACAGCATGAGTTAAAGCTCCTCAGCTCTTCAGGAGCCATGAGAACTTTTCTGTTCTTGTATTTCCCAGGGATGGGCCTGGGAGTGCTCATGGGACCTTTTCTATGGATGACTGAAGAGAAAAGAAGGGATTGTGGAGGATGAGAGCCCCAGCTTTCTCTTGTTCACATCCTGACCTTTGCTGAGTTATTTGGACTTTCTGTGTCTGCTTCCCCTTGGGCAAAATCAAATGGTGCTTCTGCAGCTCAGTGAGGCATCTGGTGCTCCAACAATGAAGGTGCTAAATTTTGTCAGGGAGTTACCAAGCTACCGTGAGCTGTTTATGGGGTCTGACTTGGGAAATGCTAGAGCAGAAAAGGCAGAAATCACAGGCAAAACATTCAGGCAGGTCTGTGCAGACATCAAGGCAGGACAGAGCCCATCACCAGGAGAATCAAGCAGGTGTCAGGGCCGGAAATCACAGCTTTACTCAATTCTGTAAATTTATGGTTTCCAACTTTTTTCCCCCCTGTTTGCAGACCTTAGAAATTTTTTTTAAGGGAAGGACACATCACTCTTTAGTGAATTGAAGTTCGCTAACAAGAGGCATTCCTGGTCTCCACAGGCCACAGAGACTCCTGGTTGAAAATATCTGCTCTGGCTGTAAGTAATAACTCTTAGGTACTTGCTGTTCCAGACCTTAGAGGATGACACAATCTCGGTTTTTAGCCAAAGTATTACATGGGCCGCCTACTACCGGATCTCTGGCTCCCCTTGCTTAACTCTGTGCTGCGCTTCACTTGTGAATGAAATCAAGCATGGGGAGCAAAAGTCCTTGGTCAATATTACCTCTGAATCTTCTGCATAGTGCAGGGGATTTGAATTATGGCTCCAGATCCAGCTTGTAGATACCTGCCCTCATCCTGTATGGTTTTTATTAATTATGGTCTCTCAGCAAATGTCTTATTAGCAAACCAAAGTTTTAGGGGCTCTTTCCTCTTTTAAAGGACACTCGCTGTGTCATGACATTATATGTCATCATCATCTTTATATTAGCAGCTAAAGAGCAAGGCTCTGGACTGTATTTGATTTTTTTTAAAAGCAAGTAATAAAACCATCTTTTTCATTTTGGGGCTTGATAGCAAAAGCACTGAACACTTCTGTTTACCTTTTTTACTACCCAGTATCATCATTCTTTAAGTCTGGGCTGAAAACTCACCATCTTTTCTCATTAAAGTGCTCAATATGAGGATTTCTGCAATTTATTGTTCCTTACTTTTCATGTATTAAGACAAAACACTAAGCCTAGGATGTCCTGTGCCATTGCTAAAGCTCTGCATCCTTGTCTGATTGGAAAGCCACTCTTCATTGTTCCCTTTTGTACACTCTCCGTGAAGCCAACTGGCTTCAGCTGCTGGCAGATAACAAGTGAGAACAAATAAGAGGTGTTAAAGAAGAAAAGCACCAGGAAAATCTCCAAACAGTCCTCAATGTGAACAGATCTTGCTTGTTAGCCATCCCAGGAGAGAACTCTGGCAAGGTTGAGAAGTACCTTTCTTTGATGCCTCTGCTGTCCCACGAGACTCAATTGTTCTCCCGGGCAGATCTGGTGTATTGCATTCACCTCTGTCTGACAGAGCTGCTGCTTTCTTCTGACTTCTTTTGTCATCAGCTCTATCACAAGTTCTCCAGGTCATGAAGCAAAATCAGCAAAGCCAAAAAACCTTAGAGCAAAAAGTGCTAGAAACTTGCTTATGGGAGAGAGTAAGATAGGTGAGGTAAAGCATATCCAGGCACAACAAATGGACATGAGGTGGTGTGAAGGAACATATCAGACCAAAGGAAAGGAGCACAAAGTCCTGAGAACAATCCTCTTCTGCTTCACAGCTGTCAGGCAGCAGACCAGAGGCGAGTGTGATGGGCTGAGGAAGCAACATTGTAGAAGCACAATGTCTGCATTCTTATATCTTTCTTCCTTGTAGCTGCACTGACTCATCTACCTTCATGAAGCCAATAGTAATTTTACAGTGCCCACAGGAGATTCCAAACTCTCCCCAAACACCCTCAAAAACTCACTGATGAAGGTGACTTGTGATATTGAAGTGAGGCCACTGCAGGGCAAATGGCCATATGAGACACAGGTGACTTGGCATCTGCAGGACAGGTTGACAAAACAGCTTAGGAGGTGATGACTTGTTCCACTCAGAGTAAATGATCCTCAGAGTAACTCATCATCAACCCATAAAAGTGTGAACTCTGCTGTGACCAGATCAGATTAGTACTGTATTTCATGGCACCAGTGTTCAGAGTGAATGAGGCCAAATCGGGTTATAAAATTACTTCAGTTTCTGTGAAAGGGTCCCACATAGTGCAAAATTTGAAATCTAGGTTTGTTGTGATAGGAACCTGGTAGTGATGCCCTCTAGCTATGGTTGAGATGAGCACTAACATAAATCCCTTTTGCCAAGTCCTGTTGCTGTCACACAGGCTGGTGCACAACCTCTATTGGCATTGACTATCACAAATCTTTGCCCTAGGAACAGCCAGGAACCAGGTGCAAACCCCAGTCAGCAAACAAAGCCACAGCTTCTGCCAGCAACATGCAGAAATAAATTGTTAGGGATGTAGGGAGAGCAGCAGCAAAGCCAAAGGGATAGATTTTAATGGGACTTTTTTGCCTTGCTATAGGACAATCAGGAAGAGTGGAGCTCATAAATGCTGTGGAAAAAAATAATCTGTCCCTTAGGCTGCTAATTGCCATAGGAACTAGATGAGGCATGACCTGGCTTTACTGGGCTCATCTGGATGATCCTCAGCCCACCTCCCTTTCTGTGAAATGAAGTGTCAGGACCATTTTAAAACGAGCCTTTGATGTACTCACTGCTGGCAGTTCTGCTTGTGGTGAGCAGCTGCTTGTCATCAATGCACTCCATAAGAGTGACCACCCTGCTGCCCAGGCTTCCACAGCATCCTCCTCCAGAAGCAGTTAGAGAAGGAGGAAGAAAGCAGATGTATCAATACCTATTGCACCAAGGAGCCTGGAAGCCAAGGACTCACAACAGGAGAGTGGGAGGGAAGGAAGGCTCTTGAGGATCAGGCTTTCTTGCATTTTATTGTCCTTTAACACGTGCAGGCTGGCTCGGATGCTCACATCCACACAAGGGTGTGTGTAGTTACCAAGCTGCTTTTGTGTGCGCAGCTATCACAGAGCTGTGGGGTTCCAAAAAAGGGATTAGACAAATTCAGAGAGGGTAAGTCTGTGCTGGCTGTTAAACTTGGTGGTCTGGACAGAACCCTGGGCCTAGAGAGCCTTAAAGTTGCTGGTATTTGGAAACCAGGAGAGGATGCCAAGCAGGGCCTCAGTCTCAGCACTTCCTATTCTTAAGGATCTGTCCAAAGGATTTTCTACTGGCCCCTGCTAGGATGCTAAGCTAGCCAGACCTTTGATCAGAATGTGTTCCTCCACCTTAATGTTGTTATTCCCCTATGTAATTTGGGCACAAAAATGGGAAATTATTTTAGCTGTGCTCTTCATCCCAGCACCAACCCCAGCATGCCCAGCACATGGAGGCTCTCCTAGCGTGTGCTGGCTAAAGGCTGACAGCTACATGCATCAAGGAGGAATTCATAAATCCGTTACTGTTTGCACACTCCTGAGATTCAAAATACTGTCTTTGCCAGAAACAATAGCCTCTTGGTCTCACTAGATGGGAAGTGGGATCCTGCTGACTCCTTTTCTGCCATGAATGCTCCTGCTCTGTCAGTATTTCATTCTTTCTCTATGGAGGGGTCCCATCCCTGCATGGAGTGATATATGAGCCAACAAACAGGCAAAGCTTTTGCATCTGGACTGAGGTTCATGAGCCACTTCATGGTTTGTCGCTGACATGGTTTCTTTTTTTTTACTTCAGGGCAGAAGAAAACATCCCATCCCAACCATGGGCATTTTCAGAGACAAGCAGCTGAGCACATGTTGCAGTGAAATCTCTTCCTCTCAAAGGCAGGGGAGAGTTAGTAGTAGATTTGATCTGGCTCCTGCTGGCAGAAGGTAGAGTGGTAGCTAGCCCAAGGAGAAACACCTTTCTGTGCAAATACAGGATGACACATGGGAAGGTGGGGCTAACCCATAGTCCATCTCCTGGGGCAGTTTTGTTTGGAAACAGGGGTCAAAATGAGCCATTTGAGTCATGTTTCTAAACCTAAATGAACCCTAAAATTTCCCTCAAATTTTCTACTTAAATAGTAATAGAATAGTAGAAGAATTGAAGTTTTCTATTTGTGTTTTCACCCCACTGCAGTGGGTTCCCTTGACCCTTAGTCTGTCCTCTGGTCTGCCCAGATCATTTCAAAACATGTTCCCCTATTCCTGCCTCTTGCTGGCTCTCCCTCCTTCCTTCCTTCCACTGTCACTCTCCAGAAATATTAAAGTAACTGAGACAAAGAAAACTTCAGCTCATATGGCATTTAATATCGAATTCATGGAGGTTTTGTGTTGTGTCATCCAGTTCCAAGTGCTTGGTTGCTATTTGTTTCAGGCCAGGACAGTGTTTTCCTGTTTTACACGTATGGTTTCCCAAGCATGGGGAGGTGTAGATCTAATTCTATGTCTACTGCTTACATTTTCCTCTCCACCTACTTTCAGAAGACATCCTGCTATCTCATTTTCATATCATTCAGTGAGCTGACATTCATCCTCTGACAGCTAACAGGGAAGGGGAAAAGAAGATACAACTGGGCATTATGATATAAGCCATATTTTATAAAGGATTTTCTTTGGGCTTTAAGTGAAGAATGGCTGTATTACTTGACACTTCAAAATAAACTGAGCTCCCTAACTTTTCCCAGAATACAGAACAATGTTGTTTTCTCAGGCTTATACTGGGCCAGCAGGCTCCCTATGCAAGCCTTCCTGCTGAGCCTGGCTGCAGCAGGGATTTGATTTCATCCTCAGCTACGTGCAGATCCTTCCTCAACACCCATGTGGCCCTTTTCCCTTTTCACTTCCACTTCAGTTTCTCTTCGTTCACCTATTTTGAAGTTTTGATTCTCTGCAGAGGAGAAAATGTGGCACATAGGGCAAGGAGGCCTTCAGCAACAAGGGGACCTAGAGCAATTGAAGGCAAAATTAAAAACCTGAAATAATAGTGCATCACCCCGAATGCTGGGTGTATTTTGATGGCTAGAACAATGTTACCCAAAATAATAACTTATCTTTTTGGGTGGGCTTGCCTGTGCTGTAATTTTTTCTGGGTGTAGACAGCTCCCTGTGTACTATGTCCTTTTATATTGCATTTTATAAAAACACCTAATAGTGTCAGTCCCAATACTTCAAGCAGTCAATATACCACAGGTTGCTGCTTTTGATGAAAATCTACCTGGACTAGAAGAGATATAAAAAGCTTATTCATTTTGAGAAAGAAAAGAATTTTTAAAAAGCTGGGTGAAGGATAGGGGGACTGGGCTACAGAGAAACCTTCTGTAATGGCAGATTTCATTTTAGCAACCAGATTTCACACACAAAACAAACAAAATAAAGAAACCGGGAAAAATGAGCCTGTAAAAAGTAAAGGGAATTACTAGGATTTTTTTTTTTCTAAGTGCCAGCTCTGCAACTATTCAGTCTCTGCTCTTTTCTGGCTCATGGATCATCACCAGAAATAAAAATTCCTGCAACTGGAACTCAACAATTCCACTGCGAGGCATGAATCAGAAAGCAATCCAGACTATTCTCCTACAGCTCCATCAGCTCTGCAGTGCTAATAAAAATTATTTGTTACTAGTGATTTTTTTAGGAAAGAGCTTTGTGAAACTTTTGGGAAAGGATTCTGCTCTGGGCATTTACAGCTTCATTTGCAGACTTCTCTTGCTGTTTGTTATTGCACTTTGCAGTATCTATTGATGGTATGAAACATGTGAAGGTGTTAAATGTAGAGCACAGCAAATGGCATTTCGTGACTCAATATTTAATGAGTATTTCTGCCTGGTTTTGTGGGAACATCAGTCACCAAAGCACATTACATTTTTCCTTCTTTACATAGCCACATGAAAAAGGTATTGATCTCACAAACTGGACACCATTTTTCCTGCAGATAAACCCAGAATTAATCTAGGCTGGATGTTATGAAGTGATGATCAAAGTGACTAGGAGGTAAGACAGCCAGCTAAGAACCTTGGGTTTACTTGAGCAGTAGAGAAGGCCACTTAAATCCACTGTGCCACAGCTGTGACAACTGCAAAACAGAGTTTAGACTTCTGAGGCAAAAGTCCCATTAACTCCAGCAGAAGTTTTGCCTTAGTATGGAATCCAGGGTAGGACCTCTGCATTTGTTCACTAGGGGAGGAAGTAATGCCACAGTAAGAAAGCCATTCTTGTTAGTTATTTATTGCTGAGTTTGGGGTTGGTTAGGACTTTTGCCAGGTACTAAATCACTGCAGGTCATGGAAATTTTATTTTTAAGCATTGCTCTTTCGGATGACCCCAAAAATTGCTTTAGCTGTGAATTATTCTGAAAGACCATGACCAATAAAAATCTGCAAACCATAAATCAGAGCCAGCATGACCCTGCTGGAGAACTTGAGTATACAATAGGAAGCCAGAATCAGAACTGGTAGGAAATAGGTTCCTTTTTCTTTTGCAGGTACAGGTAAGTGTAAATACTGAGCCTCAATTTTTGAAGGGGCTGCCTTGATTATTCCACAAAATCTATAGGTACCTACAGAAAAAGAAAAAAAAAAAAAAAGTTTCTGTGCCCATGTAACTTCTCTGCATCTTCTATACATTTTGCTTTTTCTCCCCTGTATTCTGTGCTCTCACTTTATTGTGTGTCCACAGAAAGCCTGGTTCCAGCTTTTCTGTCCCACATTGTTATGATGCAGCCCAACTCACAGAGTTCCTCTTGAGGTGCTCTAGAAAGGACACAACTGAGTTACTCATGGACTCTCTCGATCCTCTGCTGCTCAGCTTTCTTCAGGTAAAATCCTGAAAAGAAAGAGGAGGAGACCCTGCCAGCAAAAAAGTCCAAACACAGAAGGCAGTGGATGTTACACTCTTTCCAATTTATGACTTCACTCAGTACACCCTGCTGCTCTGAGAGGCCTTGAGCCCACGGAAAGCTCTCCAGGCAGGGAATCATGCTACTGCTGAGAGGTCTGGGTCTCTTTGCCAACAATTGACTCTTGTGTGAGCAAACCATTTGCTAGAATTTTTACAAGGTGGAGGTTAGGAGAATCTTGCTCCTCCATTTAAGCCCCTGGCTTTTAGGTGGTGAATGGAAACGTTAAGTAATGTGAAAATAGCTCTGTTCACATGATGTCTGTGGGTGGCAGTGTTCATACCTCCATTTACAATTTCCCCTGATGTCTCTCTTAGGATGGATTGTACCCCTGAAGCATCTACCTTTGTCCACTGACTCACATGTTGATCCTAGGGACACCTCCCATAGATTAAATTGCCAAAGTAGCCTGTTGTTTATACTATCAAAACTCCCTTATGGCCTAGCCAGGGCTTATGGGAAAGAAAATATTCAGGTTGGTTTGTACCATTTGTCACTTGTTTCTCTGCCTAAAAGTTACTAAGGTGAGGTGGATGCTCCTGGGAAGCCTCTGTCTGTGAAGCTGTGTCAACAGTGCCTCCAAGCAAGGGCTGCTTTGGCATTTTCTCATCAAAAACCCCATCCACCACTGGTCCAGAGTGGATTCCAGCTCTCACCATTTGGTATGAATCAAGGACATATGTTACATCCTATCAGCTTCTCATTGTCACTATCTAGAATATTTAGCAGTCCTTCCTGAACAAGTGTGCTATGGGCAACCTTAAACAAGCTGCTTCTCACCTCCCTTTCTAGAGACTAAATACCAGCTTACTCCTCTGCAGAAACCATACACTTAATTGCAGAAACAAGGCCTTGAGCTGACAACATTGTTTGGAAGAAAAAGAAGTGGATGATGAAGTGTAACAGTTTAGCTGCTTCCCTATCTTGTGACTGTCACACTGGTGGTGGCAATTGTCTTAAGGGAAGAAGTACATTTTCATTGTACCCATGGAAAACCCTACTTTGGACAGTCTGCACTGGGTAGTTCTCCTCATTTACACAGTATTCTAAATTTGTGTTCTATATATATGCAATTAATGTTATGCTTTGGTAACTAGCCAATAAAGAGTTTTAAAATTCTATATTTTCCACAAACAATTTAGCACACTCCCTTGCATAATACAAGCAACTAACAAGTGAAAACTGAAGCTTTGAGCAACCTATTCTATGATTCCAATGAAAAATAAATCATGAGTCTTTTATAATTTCATAGATAGCCCAGTGACAAATTTTTAGTTTGGGTTCTGGTTTTTTACATAGATGAGTAAAAAGGAATTTGAACATATCTCTAAATTCTTATCTCAATACATGGAAAAGAGCTAGAGAGTGTCACTTCACAAGAGCTGATGGCTGCAGTTCTGAAGGAATTCTGTCCACCAGATTTTCAGTCAGTTTCACTACCTATGAACACCACAAAAAAAAAAAAAAAAAAAAAAACCCAGCCAAACAAAGCACACTCACAAAACCAAACAGAAGTGAAAACAGTAACAGAAGCACTTTATAAACCCTGTGGACATTGTCTAATTAATCCAACTTGCAACCCATTGAATTTAATATGTTCACCATTTGGATGGCTTCACAGACAGCACAGGTATTTGTGAACGTCACATCACTGAGGAGTACTGCACAGGAACCAAATTCTCCAGAGGAAGAAGTCAGCTCTTAGATGTGCATCTGTTCATAAAGGCTTCTTTTCCTATTTGACCAAAAGTCAGTAACAGACTTCGACCAGATTTCTCTGATTTGCCAAAATCCTATTAGTTGGTTCAATAGCTGATGAAAAGCTCCCTGTAAGCATAGAAAAGATTCCCATCTTTCCCTGTTTGGTAGATAATGTGTGCCGTGGACACCTCACTTCCAAGTTTCTTTTGATTTCCAAGCCTGTTCTTCTGAGGCAGAACACAAATCCTTTCTATTTTGCACCTGTTCACAAAGCCATTTCTTAAGACAGGATTTTTCTGAGGTGCAAGAGCCCAGAGCCACAGAGAAGACCTCATGCTAAGCAACAGGATGGGACCAAAGGAAACTTCTCTCCTGAGCTGTGGAGGTGTGCTGCAGAGTCATGGACTGGCAAACTGAGGACCTGCTAACAAGTGTATCTCAGCTCTTCTCCCACTCTGTGATTTTTTTTTCTATGGAAAAGCACATTTTTTGCTATGGAAACAGCTAGATGGGGTGGGGAGCCCCACATGGGGAGATGGTGCATTGTGGAGTTGGGAAGAGTAAGGATACAGAGCTGCCCCCAGGAGTTTAGGGGCACTCTTGTGCCTCCTGGTGTAGCCGTAATCAGAGGATATCTCTGAGCCCCTATTTTCTGTGAGGAGTTAAAGGAGTGAGTTTGTAGGATACCAAACTCATGGTCACCATTTTGTGCAGTCAAGTTTTGAAGCTCAGAGCTCTAATACAAACAGACACATGTAAAGTGGGTGGCAAATCATGTGTGCTAAGGGAAGACACCTTTGGCTGGAGCAGCTAAAAACTTCTGCTTGGCAAGTGTTGGATGGGACTTTACTGAGTTGCAATATTCCAGATTGAAAACGAAGCAATACACAAGCCACAGATGCCCTCCTTTCCTGCTGTGAACTACTTTTACCTCTTGGTAACAGGGTTATCTTCTGAAAATCTTTGTACCAGTGGTACTCAGGCATGAATTTACAATGCAGCTTTCTCTGCTGGAGTTCCCAGGCAAGGCCTGGTCTTCTTGTGCAGCCATCTGTTCCCCATCATCATAGCTGTAAGGGTCCCTGATGATGCTTCTATGCTCTGGGTGTTGTAATTCATCATGAAGAGGAAAAGGATACCTTGCACTGTTACAAAGGGAGCTGCAAAGCTTAAAATGAGATTTACTAGAAAAACTATAAGCAGAGGAAAAGAAAGGAACATGCAGCAGTATCTGCATCCACCTTTTCACCTTCCTTAAATTGATGAATTAAACCAAAGTGTTTTGGCAACATGATATTCAACAAGTTCTCAGTCTTTTCTGCCTCCAGGTTCTTGGAAAAGATCCTGAGGTCTTCCTTTTTCCTCTCTAGCTGGTCAGAAAACTCTGGGTCTTTCAGGCTAAGGGTTGCTTGCCTTGTCAAGGCAAGTGTCAAGGAATTGCTCTCTGGTTACTCCAAGTTGCAGAGTGCATCACATGCTGCACGGACTCCATCCAGATTATCCATTCTTTAAATAAAACCAGAGGCCAATGACACTACCAATGCACCACCAATGCAATTTCTCCTTTACTCCTTCCCAACACGAGGATTAGTCTGTGATAGGAGCAACACAGTCTAGCAGTGCTGATTTTAAATGGTTTTTAGACTCATCTAGTAGGGATTGTCCCAACATACCAATACACTTGGGAAGGAAAGTTGCAAAAATAGGCTGGTACAATAATGGAGTAAAGCCTGCTACACAGAATGAGGTGCAAACATGGGTTCTTTTCATCACAATCCTCCACAGAAAGAGCTGTATCTTATTCATTGGCAACACTATGGTCTCTCCTTGTTTCCATGCCCTAGATGTAGACAATAAGCTACCCTATGACTTTGGCATCTAGCCACAGAATAGAAGATCATAACTAGCCATCTAGGACACCTACACACCAAAAAGTCTTGCTAGGAAACATATCCTGCCCTTGCTGCAACCCCTCATCTCCAGTTCCTGCCTTACGAGGCAAGAAATGAAGAACTTGTTTCATGGAGCAGAATCTTGGAAGGTTTTAAAGACATTTTAACAAACAACTGTCACCTTCATGAAGAAATGGATGAAGTGTTTCAAAAGAAACTGTAAGGAAGATGGATGGAGTCAACATTATTGTAATGATATATTAATGAAAAGATTTTACCTGCTCATTGGCAACTCATCTTTGTTTCCACTGAGGTCAGCACTAAAGCTCTTATTGAAAGCAACTATGACAATGCAAAGATAATCTGATCATACTAGAAAATAATATTTAGGATGTTGGGTGCTTGGGATAGGACGGTGCTAACAGGAAAAAGAAAAACAACTCCAGAAGAGCTGATATTCTGTATTACAATTCTTCATATTCACAAAAGCTTAAGATGATTAAATTTCAGTTGTTTACATCTTTCTTTCTCTTTCTTTCTTTCTTTCTCTTTCTTTCTTTCTTTCTTTCTTTCTTTCTTTCTTTCTTTCTTTCTTTCTTTCTTTCTTTCTTTCTTTCTTTCTTTCTTTCTTTCTTTCTTTCTTTCTTTCTTTCTTTCTTTCTTTTTCTTTCTTTCTTTTTCTTTCTTTCTTTCTTTCTTTCTTTCTTTCTTTCTTTCTTTCTTTCTTTCTTTCTTTCTTTCTTTCTTTCTTTCTTTCTTTCTTTCTTTCTTTCTTTCTTTCTTTCTTTCTTTCTTTCTTTCTTTCTTTCTTTCTTTCTTTCTTTCTTTCTTTCTTTCTTTCTTTCTTTCTTTCTTTCTTTCTTTCTTTCTTTCTTTCTTTCTTTTTCTTTCTTTCCTTCTTTCCTTCTTTCCTTCTTTCTTTCCTTCTTTCCTTCTTTCCTTCTTTCCTTCTTTTTCTTTTTTTTTTTTTTTTTTTCCCAATCTTCTCTTCTCCCTCCATTCATTCCACAAATACAGACGAGATATTTCTGAGCTTCAGCATGGACTGGTTTCTTCATGATTCAGTTTAATTTCTCCACAATTTAGATTAATTTTCTCCTTTTGCTTTGAGAACAAAAGCTGATGATACATTTTCTTCTGCCAAAAATGGAGAAGGTAACTGGTAGATGGATGACAACAAAATATTTATCTGAACAGGTCCCTGGATTCTGTATTCCTGATGTGAACTGCTGAATATTCATGTGTGCTCACTTAATCCACAGCTGAAGGAAGGGAGGAAAGTTATGAATAAAGATTTTTAAATCCCTCTTTCAGAAGGAATCTAAGATAATACCCAAATGTGTGTCTGCAGATGTGTGTGGATGGGTAAGACAAGGGAAGACTGATATCACAGTGAGAGAGGAAAATAAAAGGAATAAAAGACACATGGATGATGTGAGACCCTGTTACTTATTCTTCCTTTGGGAGAAGAGCCTGCTGCTGCTATTCTCTTCAAGAAAGATCTTGGGAAGCCAGTGTTTACATCAGCATGGTTGATGCCAGTTTAAGGCATTTAATGTAGAGGCACCATCACACTTAATGTAAGGACACTGTCACCCTAAGTTTCCTTTGTAGTCAAGGGATAAAGTCAGCTGCTCTCAGAGCTTGATGTGTGCTCTTAGCTCTGAACCTCTGAAGAGGTGTTCTGGAGACTTCCCTCTCCCCACTGGCTATAGGGGGGTCCTCAGCTGACCAAATTCTTCAGTTCTGTGCTTCAGTTTCTGACAGTTTTGTGACTCTGCAGATGCCAGACTTTCTCCTTCAGACACACCTCCTTCCCTTGGGAAACACTAATGATAAAGGACACAAACCCCCAGCATCCCAGTCCTGAAGTACAACTCATTTTGGCAATGCTGACTGAGATGGTTTTCATTTCCCAGGTGTATTAATGCAGACATCAAGTCAACAATGTGATGTTCCTCCATATCCAACATTAGATAAGAAAGAGTATGCAAAAAATAAAATAATAAAATAAACTTATCTATCCATCTGCATCAGTTTCAAGGCAGGCAGGGGAAATTTGTGCCAGGTAAGGAGCAAGTCCATAGACTGGAAAAAGATTTGGTTCCATGTTCAAACCAAGTACACTGCCTTAATGCTTCATCAAACACAGAGTGGGATGGAATCATGTGTCAGACAATCATGTGTCTTCAGACCAAAGCTTCTCTGGATAAACAGGCTCAAGAATAGGTTACAAGTTTTTTGTAAAACAACATAAGACAAAATAGAGACGCTAAGACCAAGAAGTTTTTGAGAGGCACAAGAGCTGCTGAAACAATCAAAAAAATTCTTGCTGAAGGTGTTGGATGGCTTTCTTCTCTTTGTACCTTCAGAAATAACCTTTTTCTACAATGAAAAGGTCTCACAACACTGGTCAATTAATTTTAAAATAACTGTTTTCTAGAAAACAAAATATCTCACCAAAATTGCTTTGTAGAAAAATATCAACTTTTTTATGGAAAATCTAGGAAAAAAAATTGTTTTCAGATTTTCAAAGGAATCTGAACTATTTGAGTGAACCTTCATTTTATTTTGCCTGCAGAGATGCTTTTGCTACACCTTTCATCAAAAGAATGAATTGAAAATGTGGCTGGCTGGTTTATTTGAGTAAGGAAAGAAGCATAAGCCAATGCACTAGTTTGAAATATTTCTTTGAAGCAGTATGAAAGTTAATTTTTTTGTTTGTTTCTTGTGACAGTGTACACATGCATCATCTTATTCTTGGTAAAAACAACCTTACCAAAGTAAAAGCAACACGTTTGTGCTGGTGTACCAAGGAAGAGCCATTAAGCATCATCTGCCTGCCTGCACCTGGTTACTGTCACATGCAAAATAGCAATAACCAAATTAATTTTAGTTTCCCAAAATAAGCCTAAAAGCAGAACACCAGAAAGCCTTAGTTATCATGTTGAAATTGCTGTTCAATGTGAAATTTCTGCCCACACCATGGTTTTATGGATACTATAATAAGTCCAGAAAGCAAGTTTTCTAAAATGTTGCCAGAAACCATGTTTAAAAAACAAATATGTTTTTAATTGCTATACAAAACCCTTTTGTACAGTGCTGGAGGCTACCTCAGTGACTTGTGAGATGAGGCTTTCTTCCTTACAAATATTTTCATGAGCAGGGAAGAAGAAATAGTGGCAGTTCATGTGGCTTGGTACAAATGGCAATAACTTGGCTGCCTCAGCCCATTGAAATTCTGTGGCTGACCGAAGTGCAGTTATTCTCTAACTGCCAGTGGAAGAGTCCAAAAAGATGCCAAAGACAGTCCCCTCAAAACCCCAGAACTGTAGCACATCTGGGAATGTATATAAATGATTATTATATATGAATTGTGTAATTTCATAGATCCATGACCCTTAAAGTTGAGATCCTGTCTTTAGCCAGTGTATGTAATAAAATATATATATATATATATATATATATATATATATATATATGTGTGTGTGTGTGGATGTGTGTTCATATATAAGCACTAGTAGTGGTAGTGCTATCCATCAGCAGTGCCTATCTGCTGCTAAGTTATCATCCTTATAAAGAATTAACTATTTCTTCTTCTTCATCATCCTTCTAAACATAAGCATCCCATCCAACACCAAATATCAATGATGTATTGCATTTTTTTTCACTTCATAGTCTTGTCTGCATAGCTGACTGAAAACAATTCTTGTCTCCTCTTCTGGTTGTATAAGGAACCACAGCAATTATATAACTGCTGAAAAAATGAACCTCTTTTCAGAACAAAATGTCCACAAAATAACTGGAAAAAAACAACAAAAGAATGTTCAGAATATGTATTTTTCCTGAGCAGGTAACCCCAGTGCTTCCCACCATACAAATAAAAGTCCCACTACAATCAGAAGCAAATAAACTCTCTGTACATCATGATCTGGCTGCATTTAGACAAGAAAACCTGTTCCCCCAAATCCAAAATCTGCAATTCTTGCATAAATCAGTGACATCATCTTTGGTGACTCACTGCCTATAATATTTATATCCAGCAGGCTGTCTCCCTTGTGGGAAGTGGCTGTACTGCAGAGACCCATAGCTCATTCTAATCCTTGTAGAGGAGGTAAAGATGATGTTCTCTCACCTTGCCTTAATTTCACACACTTTTCAGAATATCCCAGCAGGATTTCTTTTCTCAGTTTAATGGCAACATTGAGTTCTTTGTCTCGTGAGAAGCTTCATCTCGTGCTGTTAAGGGAATAGCATAGAGATGACCATATGTGAGTGTGCTCATATTCCTCTGCATGACATGAATCATCTTGGTAGACTGTTTTAACATGATACACTCAGATAATACAAAAGCTGAAAGATACACACTTACTAAACATGAGATGTCAGTGGTGCATGCAATATTCATTTTGCTTCAGTCTGTGAAAGAGTGATGATGCATTCTTTCATTACATGCTCATACACTCTTCCTCAAATACTCTCTTACACATTTTTGTTATGTTTTCCCATTATCTGATCTGGTCACCCCAGGCTCCCTTTATAGTCAATAAGAAAAAGCCATTTCTGTGGTGCAATTCATCTGAAAAGAGACATCTAAAATATGACAGCTGAATGACACTCAAGAAGTACCCTTCAGTCACTTACACCTATATAAAATACAGCCACTTGGCTTGATTTACCTCACAGACAATTGCTCTCTAAGAATGGAAAGACAAAGGACAATCCAAGTCATCCATCTCCGTTGCTCTTTAAACTTCAAGGCTGTAATGTGTGCTATGTCTAAAATATTTCTGGTAGATGGAAAAACCCTCCAAACTGGCAGAGAAAATTGTAAGCAATTTTCCTCATTTCTGTAAATCGTTGAATGTACCTTATTATCTTTATGAAAGGCTCCATTTTCTGCATTTGTGTCCATTCTTGTTTTCCTCTTTTGGGCTGTTAAACTTGTGCAGCACGAGCAATACTCTTTGCTTCTCTTCCCCATTACGCTCCTCTTCATGATTAAAAATTTCCATTTTCACTTCAGTGCTGAAGAGTTCTGGCAACAGACTTCAGGTTACCTGATTTAAATGCAGTCACAGCTTCATATTGTGGTTTAATGGTTTAGATAAATTATTCTACATCAAATCCTTCCTTTTTTATAGCTTATTGATGACACATCTTTTCTCTTTCTGGCTCAACTTGGATCTCTGCTGTTGGCTAACTCATCAACAGGACTATTTGACATAAAATATGCCAAATAAAGGACAATTATAAGCAGATTTAATGGTGATTTATGTTCCTGCAACTTTGTAAATCTCAGATAATTTTAGTGAAGGCATTATGATTCCAGGTTCACACCAGAACTGAATTCAACATCTGGTTCAGAATTTCATCCAGAGTAAGAATGGTTCAAACTGTGAAGCCTGCGTGTGCATGTGCTGGTGGGGAGGTGCAAGAAAACAAGTGCCTTTCTGAAATGGAAACACCAGGAAATTTTGTAATTATACTACTAAAAACTGGAAAAGCAAGTAGTGTCTCCCACACCCAACATAAAATTATAAACCCAGCCCCATGATGTTCATCTGACCCTTTAAATGCTATCTCTATCATTTTCTGTCTACGTTATTTATAGAGTATCTGTCACTGCAAACAGGCACCAGCTGCACTACCACAGCTATTTGAATATGATAAAGTTAAAGCCATAGGACTAAGAGTAACAGCCATTAATCTCTAACATGATTCTCACTGCCCACAGTGTGATGCTCACAGTAATACATACACACAAACAGAAAATAAATCTTCATCTTTAAATGAACAATCAGTGCTGACTCTTTGCAAGTGGATAGGTCTTAAGCACCAACCCAGATCTCAGATCTCTGGCAATTTTTAGCACAGATAATGCAAATCATGTGTTGAATGCACAGCACACAGGTATGGCTCACAAGTAGCTTAGGATTTTTCATACTACCTTTTCTAGGTTTGATTGCTCTGGTTAAGGGACTGCCATCTGCACCCTGCCCAAGAATCATGTCACCACCCTGCATACTGGTCATATCTGCCAGTTGTGGTGCTCCTGTAGCTGGTCATAGCCTGACATACAGAAACACACTGCCATTTCAGGTGGAAGGTGGTACTTCTGCCTTACCTGGCCTGACATGACAAACACCTGTCCTGAGAAAATAGCAGTGAAAAAACATTACTCTATTTGTCCTCCTTTCCACATGAAAAGATAGTGCATTTGTTTGAGAGCAGAACTTCATAGCATTGCCAAAGCCCCAAAGGCACTCAAAATGTCTTGGACAGATCAGCTGCTGGTGAAATCAACATATTACTTTATTAAAAGATATGCCTTGATCAAAGACAGAAAAATAACCTAACCTACTCGAATGAGACATCCCCTTTTATTTGCTTCTGGGAGTTTATTTCTTGATATTTTGAGATATTACTAATGAAAATGAAAGCTAGCTTGGGACAAGTCACACAGGAGTTCTGCCTGTCTCTTATGAACTTTGGTTGTCCACAGGGAGAGACACAGAGGGCTGTTGATCTTACTCAAGTATGAATTCAGAGAACAAGGCACTGCCTTTTCACATAGAGATGCTCTGCTTAAGAGGGTAGCCTGAGCAGTGGTATCCAATTCCCCATCTCTTTGTAGAGAGAACCTCCAGGAGGGGCTTGAAGGCGCCTGAACTGAGATTCTCCTGAGTGAAGGAACAGAGTTTGTGGAGTTATTTGGTTCCCAAAGGCAGATATATACACCTGGTCAGCTCATGTGCTCATGCTTTCCCTCATGAAAAGAGGGAAAGGGCTGGGACACAATCTGACATAAAGCAGAAACAGGTTATATATATTTATGCACTTTGCATGTCCTTTCACCAAAACCAAGTGAAAGGCCTTGTCATCTGCAGGACAAATCCTCACAGGGCTTACCCTGGGATGGGAAATCATTCCCTCTTGCCCTCAGACAGAGGCCACAAGCAAATCTGCCACAATCTGGCATCTTGGCAGACAGCAAGTTCTGTCAGGAGGCTCTGGGGTAGGTGGTAGGGTTCTTTAAGATAGAGAGAAGTAGCCAACTGTCTTCACTTAGCATGCCACAGGTTTCTCAGATCAATAACATCATCACAGACAGCATAGGTCATGAAGGTGGTTTTGGGTCCTGCCTGGGTTATGAAAAATACAAAGGACAACAGCGTCAGGTAATGTACAGGGAAAATCACCCAATCTAGTTCCCTCTGAAAATGATCCTGCCCGTGACAGGACTGGACACAGGAGAACCATAAAAGCAGGGCAGAGCATTCCCTAAACTTCTTGATTTTATAAAAGCTATTCCCAAGGAGCAGTAAAGAAATTGAGTCAATAACTGTCAAGAGGTTTTTGAAGCAGTGGGCTGAGAGGAATGCAGGCAGGGGTTCTTCTGTGCTTTCTCCAGGAGGTATGGTTAAACATAATCCTTAATCAGGAAAAGCAAGGGGAAAAAAAGACATGAGAGAAAAGAACATGTAGTCCTTTAGCCTTATCTCTTTAAAGAGCCTTATCTCCTTATGTCTGTTTATCCTAAGAATTTTCAACTCAGAGATCTCTCCTCCTTCCCTGCTGATAAGGAAGATCCAGAGATGCTTTAGATAAGAAAACTAGGCAGAAGATCTCAAACAATCCTTCCTCAGAGTATATGTCCTGCATCCCTCTGTATCTCTGCAATTTAGCAACTTCTAGAAGGCCCAAACAACACCCTGGTCCTGGTGTGTCAGATGCTACCTGCATGAGAAAGAGTCTGTGGGCCAGTGAGGGCAGGCAAAGGCTGAGAAGGGAAGAAGGTTTTAGCTTAGAGTAGTGGTTAGCTCAAACGTTTCAAAAGTATCTTTTGGGTACTCAGTTTGAGATACTCTGAAGCACCTGATCACCAAGTATTTTAAGTTGACTACCAAAAATCACTAAAAGTTTCAGAAAACCTTGAGCTACACCAGTGTGTCATGCTAAACAACATTTCCCTCTAGACAGGGAACATTCAAGACTCAATGCTCACCTCTTTGTGGCCTTCCCTACATTAAACATCACTCATGTCCACCTCGTGGATAGAGACAGGTCTTGACATGAGTGTTTTCTGGATCTGAGATACCAATGACATAAAGCAGCTTGTAGAAAATTCAAATATCTTCCAAGTGCAGCCACTGAGGTTGATTTAATTTCCAGCCCTTTTCTGATGGCCTGGTAAGCATCATGGAAACAACACAAAAGCTACAGAAGAAGGGACAGAGAAATACTCAGGCTACTCACAGTGTGTGTAAGTATATGATTCCTTTCCACTTCAAAACCTCAAAATTCAATTAGGTCTGGGCAGCAGGCAGGCTGAATGGCACATGGCTCCAAGATATGCAGGTTGCAGAGAAGAGATTTGCAATTTGTTTTGCTTAGTTTTGGCTTGCTAAAAGTCAGGCATGCAGTCAGAGCCAACTGTCTCAAGTTCTTTTACACAGTGTGAAAGATCTTTTCAGAAGATGATTCATGCCACCCATCCTGCTCCCTGAGATGAATAACCTGTATAATCTGAGCCTCTAGTTACTGCCCAGGGTTCTACAGGTTGCATCCAGAGTTCTGCAGGTTGAATGTCTGCCCATGTACCCTGTCCAGAAGAGTTCACTTGTCTGTATGCATTTCTTTACACCTAACAGAAAATGCTTCCCTCAGTCAGTCCTCTTCCTCTTGTATTTCGGCTACTCCTCTCATTACATTTTTCCTCTTCTTCTCCTGACATTAATGCAGTCAGACACCACCAGAGAAACACTGGGGTGAGGAGGAGGAGGAGAAAACCACAGTGTTCAGACCCATTTCAGACAGTGAGAACAGAAAATCAGAGCACAAGCAGAACAGCCTGAATGGTTCTGGCGTGATTGCAGGCACAACACAAGTAAACATCTGAAAGACAAAACTACTATCAGCTCAGCACAGAAAGCAAGCTGCCAGATCCAGACAAAAATGAGTGTGAGGCCCAACCTAAGCCTGTGTGCACACACTGAAGAGAGCCAGAAAATCTCTACTAATGTCACCATCCACTCCAGTTTGATATACAGGCCCCAGAGGCCAAGAACTTGACTCGCAGGGCTGGGGGTGGTGGTGGTTTGTGCAAACTGTGACATCTCAGGCTACATCAAGAGCTTTCTATATGTTTTGGCTCAATAACTGCTCCCAGTTACATGCTGGTGGAAGGAACTTCAGCTTCACACCAACCTAACAGAGTTTATTTTGCCATCTGTCTGTGTTTAGTCTTCATATTAATAATTAAAGC
Organism: Heliangelus exortis; assembly: GCF_036169615.1. Classification (NCBI taxonomy): domain Eukaryota; kingdom Metazoa; phylum Chordata; class Aves; order Apodiformes; family Trochilidae; genus Heliangelus; species Heliangelus exortis. The sequence goes on along the minus strand of NC_092422.1, from coordinate 26,773,647 downwards.
AAGCAATGCAGATTGAGATGGAAATTCTTTCCTGAGGAACAGAGCTGTGTGCCATGCAAACAGCCACTGAAACAGTTTTTTTCAAAAATTACTAGTGAGGAAGCTCACCACTCATTTTTCCATAAGTGTCAACATTTCTAAGATGTCCAGTGCCATGGGCCTGTTATTTAACATTGCTCCTGAACAAAAGCATGCCCCCAAAATAATGGGCTCAGTTATTAGCATGCTGTGACCTCCATGAGGTCTTTTTTTTTAATCTGTAGATGTACTTTCTGTAGTCTGTTAACAAAACCATCCTTCCTGTCAATGCAAAAGGAGTGGAGATGTGATCTGTGAGAGTTTCTCCTCTTCTGGGTGTTTTCCCAGACCAAGCCACAGCACGGACTTATTTGAACAGATGCCTCTTCCTTGGCACATGAAACCCTTCCAGTCCACAGCCACCTCCCCCAAAAGGGTCCTTTGCATTCAGTATGGCCTTGGCTTATGGGTTTCCTCCACCCAAGAGAGAGGTGGTGGATCTCCCCTAGCCAAGTGGGTCTCTGTGAGCCATTTGCCACTTTCTCACACAGGCTGTCCAAATGAAAAATTTCACAGACAAACATACCTTGTCACCACCAGTGGGGGATGTCTTTGCCTTTTTTGAGTTGTTCCATGTTTTGCACTAAACACAAGTGCTCAGCTTCTATGGGAATATGACCTGGCATTGACTTTTGGCACAGGCTGTTCAGAATTAATTCTAACAGTGAAGCACTGAGCTGTGGGGGCCCCAATTCTGTTGGTAATCCCTCTCACCACATAATCAGATTTTAACCCTCTCTAGCCCTATTATATAAGTCACGACCCAGGACCAGAACTTCTCTTCTGGAGGATAAAATACTTGAGTTTTTTCCCAGATCTCTTTACCAAAGTTCTCTATTATAAGATATTTCAGACAGGAATTGAAAACTCCATGCTAAAGGAAGGGAAAACATATTATGCCTCATGGAGTAACAGGGGAAAAACAGAGATCTTGAAATGCTAGTTAAAATGTAATGGCAAGCCTCTAAAGAAAACAAAAATGCTCTCATTTTGTGTGTACATTTGTTCTTTTAATAGCTCTGCTCATTTTGACCCCGGGTCCTAAATTCTTCTCATCAGAAATTCAAGTTTCCATAAAGACGACATAGTAAATTTTGAAGCCAGATTGTAATTAAAGACAGTTACAAGAAAATAATCTCTGGGTAATTTGAATCTTTTTAGAACCAATATGGCTAAACTATTGACAGAATAAAGAGGGGAAATTAATGGATCTCCTATCAGACTTGAGTGAAAGGCAACTGTTTTGTTTGGGAAAACCACACAGCAATTGGCATTTAAATCTGGCTTACAAAGCTTGCTATTGAATTTTTTTAAAGTGTTCTCTCATTGCATATTTTCATCTTAAACAGCGACACTGAAAGAAGTTTACCATGGTTTGGCTGTCTGCTTGCAGTTTCTGCAAGGCAGGTGCTCTCAGTGCTTTGCATCAACCAAGTTGCTCCTGCTTGTTGCTGTTCTTCTGGCACACCAGCTGTGAGTTTCTTTTCCTTTTCCCCCTCTTTTTTTTATTTTTATTTTTTTATTTTTTCTAAAATAGTTCATCAGTTTTGAATGTTCCAAGCCCATGGTCTGCAGGAGTGAGATCCACAGAGAAACATAAACCCCATCATTTGCCTGTCCATATATCCTTTCCCAGGAGAGTAGGGCATATTGCTCTGAAGCAAATGAAAAGTATTTTTGTTGGGCTGACTCTGAACTAAGTGTTTCAAAGTGAAACCATGAAGTTGCTCAGGAGATGCTGGGGTGGGGGTGGCATGTTTTTTCTAATACAGCAGCCTCAGCTTTGAAATCCTCAGATTCTGCAAGAGGGCTTCTGACTGCTCCACATGCTGTTCCCGTTCAGTCAGCTTATAAGTCTCAAGGTAGGTCTAGGCAGCCAAATGCAGTCCATCATGTGCCCAAACTCTCAGCTGACTGGTGCTCTCCACAGGTTGCATCCCAACTGCACCTGGCAAGTCCTGCTGATCTTTGTTGCTGTAAGGCAATACACCATTAAAAAAATTGAAAAAGCAAATGCTGTGTTTGAAAAGGAAATACTTGTACTGAATCTCTTCATCCTGAAGTATCTCTTACCTTACTTCATTTTTTCCTATCTCATTTCCCTTCAGCTCCCTACAGTCAACAGATGAGCTCCAGATCTACCATAATGAAAGAGATTAGACTCTAATCTTTCATATTCCACTTCAGGGTAGAGCAAGTCTGAAATCTTTTCCTGAGGAATGGCAAGTGGTGAGATGTTGCCATAACAGCTTGCGTATGGAAAATGCCACCTTGTCATGTGCAAGTATCTCCTGGCAGTGGGGTACATTTTCAAAAGCCCTTGGACATACTTTTATGAATAGAAGAACAGAAACAGTTCTCATATTCACACGACATTCATAGAAATTCTAGGTTTGTGAGTAATTGCACTTCAAGGCATATAATGAAGTAATCCTTAGGGCCCAAGTTACATGGGAACATCAGTAACAACCGTAGCCCTGCAGGAAGACAGCAGTAAACTTGACAAAGGTGTGGGAGAATTCTTTCTTTCCACCACTCAAAGGTGAAAAATAGAGGCTAATTCTGGACTTCTTGTGAGTCTAATTTAATTCCTAGAAGTTGAGCTGTGTCTCCTCAAGCTTGGCTCCAGACAGTCTTTTCCAAAAGCAGTGCAATTGTCAGAGTCACTTAACTCCCACTGAGCCTAGTTATGTGCCTTTTGAAAATCCCACTCAGGGTGACTGCAAATCTGGCCCTGACTATATTCACTTTAGTTTATTCAGCTGTGATTACCAATCAGATCTGCTCACACTGGAGTCCTTCCACTGAACTTTTCTCCACTCCTTCCACTTTTCTGGAAGAGTAAAGACTTAAAGCACTGAAGTGTGGGGTGCAAAAATTCATCCTGCATATTGAAAACTGAAAAGTGAAGCTATTGAAGGGTAAGAATGTGATTTATCAGGTCTCTGAAGCGAAGTGACACTAAAGCCAGCTCTGAGTAAGGAATAGCACAGAGTATTTTATTGCTGATCTATCCCCCTTCTCTCTTGCCTGTTCCTCAGACAGGTCTGGGGAGGTGACAGCACTGTGTTTGTCAGATAACAAGTACTCAGTGTCATACATCAAACCACAAGCAAGCCCAGGCTGAGAGCCTCGCATCTGAGCAGTCCCAGTGCTGATGTTATACCTGGGCTTCATTAATGCAGGGAGCCTCATTAATCTGAACACTTTGGGACCACAGAGCCATCTGAATTAATGAAAGCTCCTATTGCTGATGTGGAGTCCTAATCAATACAAAGACAGATTTCTTTTTTCTGGTTTTTTTCTTCTTTCTGTAAATGAGTATTTTGGCATAAAACAAAGTGAAACAACTCAAGAAGTTCAGCTTGCATGCACTAAATGTAAACATACTCCTGGAAGACACAGAAACACCTGGTGCAGGAGCAGGTTACCTTTTGACTGACTGAGCTTCTGAGATTAGTAAATTCTGGGATAACAGCATTACAGGCCCCAAGAAGCTGGAAACCTTATATATTGATTCTCCTGGGTCTTGGAAGGAACTTCTGAGTTGGGTCAGAAGTTCTTAGCTCAGGCCTATCTCAAGACTGAACTGAATCTTCAGATCCTCTGCTTATTATTTTTAATCCATCTCTGTATTTTCCGTGCAAAATAGTGTATTGTTTCTGGCAATGACATTACTTTATTCATTTGTTTCCAGACACAGTCAGAGGAAAGTGGTTGGCTTCTCAGACATGATTTACTGAGGTCTCAGTGTCTCCTATGATGTCATGGTTATTTATTATCTAAGGAAATCATCTCCCTGGAAGAGTAAGCTCATTTAAAGAACTAACGTTAATTGGAAACTGCAAAAAAAACCAAAAAACAAACCAAAACAGAACAAATAAGCAAAAAAAAATTAAAAATAATAATTAAAAAAAAAATATATATATAACAAAAAAAAAAGAAGCTTGTGAATTAAGGAGCCTAGAAGTGAATAACAGATACACACACTGACCATCTGTTGAGGACAAAACACTTCCCCTTCCCTTTAATCCCCGGTTCTCTTGCTGATCAGAGAAATAGGAGGGCTGCAGAATAGCTAGGAATGAACTGCCACCGTGTGGCCAAGGGGCAGCTTTAGCTGCCTTTCTAGAAAACTCCTAGAAATCTTTCTAGAAATCAAGAGCTGTTGCTCTAAGTGACAGTGCTGGCTGCTGTTGCTAATGCCAAGTCTTCTGCTTGATCACACGTTTCACTCGAGGGCACTTGCAATGCCTCCCTAGCAGGGACCATAGGCTTCTTGGAGAGGTCTTGCTCCCTTCTCAGTCTCACTTAATCTAAAGGATGGAACACTTAACTTTTAATTCCAGAAGATCTTTTTCTATTTTCTCTAATAAGGCACCTCATATTCTGAAAGGGATCACATAGGGTTTCATAATCACTCAGCCATTCAGGTGATGATGCCTGGTCCTGCCTTTAAAAAGATGGATATTTTTTTAATATGACAAGCTTGTTAGTAGAAAACTTTTTGCCATGCACTAAATTACTGCTAAACAACTATCAGACTGTCTACTCTCTCCTCCTCAGCTGATTTGCCTTCATTCTGATTTGCCTTTAAATTCTTTCAAAACAACATGTTTTTCTAGGCATTAAACTCAAGACAAGAGCCATTGCACTAACTTGGTTCTACTTTACCATGGCCATAACTCACAGCCATAAGCCCATAATGTGGCAAAAGCCCCTAAATGCATCCTGCTGAGACTGCCCAGCTTCAAGCTGCATTTGTTTCCTTGTGGACCTGATCCATCCCAAAAACAGCACAGGTGCTCTCCCAAATTTGCCCAAGTGGAGCTACAAACTGGCCCTACAGCTGTGAAAATTTGGAAGACATCTACTAGGTGCTAATCTGATATTTTTCCTACACCCCATTCAATCCAGCACAGGAGATAACGATGCAGCTTTGCTATGCTTTACCTTGGAGGGCTTCCTGCATTACTTGAGGTGGTGCTGACACCTCCTGCCTTCATTGTAACTTTATGGCACTGGGAGATCCAAACCAGAGTGCACATCTTGTCCAGCTTCCAGCTTTCCATTAGCTGCCTATATTTCTTCTGTTTCTTCCAGAGATACTTACAATTTCAGCTCACTTATGTGCATCATGCTTAAACCAAGTTGCTTAACACAAAAGGACAAAATTATTTTTAATGCCCCCAGGACAAGAGTTCTTCAACAGACTTCATCTCTCTTCAGTTACTGGATTCTTGTACACAATGTGTTGAGTTTCTTATGAACAGCTGTGGATGTGACAGCACAGAAATTGATAGCCAGAGCCCCATCGGAGCTGGTGTTCAGAAATGACATTTGATCAAGGAACTTGAAATACCCCAATACTTCAGCTGAGCTGGATTCAAAACAACAATAGAAGAGGTGCTCTCCTAAAGATCATGCCTTTTAAAGCCAGTGCACTCTGGGAAAAAGCTTCTGGGGATCAGTGCTGCAGGGAACACTTGCACACATCAGCCTTGATCGATCCAGCTCAGAGTTGATGCACTTCATTATCAGGGCCTGAGGCCATGACTGAAAGAGCTCACTAATAATCTCTGCAAGGAATCTAGGTCATACAGGGCTCTGCTGGTCATGAATAATTCTTCTGTACAAGTTGCATTGTCAGAGAATGTATAGTAATAGGTGCTTAATTTCAGCGTTGCAATGACTGAAATAGCTGCCTGTTGCTACCCATGGCAGACAGAGTCTTTTGAATGTCAGTGCCTCTGCACTCTGCCTACAAAGGCCCTGAGGGAATAAAACAGAGAAGCTGAGGATCAGCTTTGTAGGGAACTGAGTGCTCCTGGAAACTGTGTGGAAAGCTGCCTAGAGTGAGTCAGAATTAGGCAGGGGCATAGTTCTGTCTTGGGCAATACAGAGGGTGCTACCATCCACACTAAACCCTTCCCTGAGGAGGAAGTTAATCCCCCACATTTCAGCCATGGGGGATAGAAACACCTCCCTTTCCTCTCTCCTGCTCCCTTTCTGCTCAAATGCCCTATTCTAGCACAGGCAGCAAACCCTGAGCTTCTGGGCTTGAACCCTCTGCTCCTCCCTCCTCACAGAGTGCCCCAAGATGCTCGGGCCATGCTCTCGAGCTCTGTTGGAGCTGAGCCATGTCCAGCTTGCAAGGACTTGTATGTTAGGAGAAGGAAGATGCCTGTATTTATGGAATAGGAGGTAGAAAATATTCCCAGAGAAAAAGTTCTTTATTTTACTTGCTTAATTAAAATTTCTTAAGATGGTAACAGGCTTGAAGTGAGCTTTAAGAAAAGGGGAAAAAAAGTAATCACAGAATCCAAATCAAAATTGCAAATCTTTTCCCCCCTTCTATTTCTTACTGACAAAAGCAAACATATTTCACACTGGAGATGGTGTGCTGGACAGCAGAGAGACCCTTCCCCTGGGTCACAGCAGATAACCAGAGATATTTCCATTTTACAAGCACAGACAAGAAGTCACAGGGAAGGTCAAACACGTTGAAGCAGTGTGGTTTTGGGCATCACAGTGCATCCTTAAAACGACAGCATAAAGATCAGCTACTCCAATGAGTAAAACCTTGGCACTATGAACATTAAGCACAGCCCAGGACAGAACACTGTTGGAATCCTTCTCTTCCTCTTTCATCAGTATTTTCATTATGCACATGCCTAATTCTGTTAATAGTTACTTCAAAAAGATGAGGTTTTCTGTCAGCGTCCATTCACGTTGCATGTTCTAGTAGCAAAAAGGTGACCACACACTGAGTAAAAATCTTCTGCGGCAATTTCAGGGAGAGATTCTGCTTGGAAAGAGGTTTTAGGGTGGCATGGTTACCAAAAATGTTCAATTTGTTTTTGCCTTAAATGATCATCTGTCAAAGTCAGAACAGTTTTAAAGACAATTATGATGTTCAGTTCAGGGCAGCCAGAATAGGACTGGGGAGGTAAAAAGGCAGCGACACAGTAGAGAGAAAACAGCCTAATCTTGAGAAGCACAGGCAGCATCAGAGCAAAACCTAGATCTTAATTTAAACTCTCCATAAAGATGTATTAATGATGCTGGTTAAACTGATTATTTTGAAAAGGATACAGACTGGTAAAACAGAGGCAAAATCACCTCAGGAATTAAAGTGCTACAGAAACAATTCACTTCTCCCCTTCATGAACACCATTAGAAAAATAAACAAAATGTTTTCAGCAAACAGGAGATACCATCTCTGACTGGAGCAACACTTGGGGTTTTGGCACTCTCCTATCTCATGTCAGAAAGTGTCCTAGATACGTGAGATCTGAGAGAGGTCCTTCCACCTCGTGGCAGAAATGCTGCTTGTATAACTCAGTCCCAAAGACTAGGAACACAAATCAGCAAGAACTGTCACCTGCCAAATGTTCTGTGTAGTGAGGACAAGGTTTATGGAGGTTATGATACATCAGATGAGTTATACTGATGGCCAGTGCCCTAGGAAAGTTATCCAAGCCTGGGGACATAAAAACTGCTGAACACAGAAACAAGAAATCACCAGTGAATCACCAGCTGGTCACACCAGTGCTGCCATGATCCATCTCTCACAGTGAACCTCTGACTGAACACCAGGTGAAAAAATCAGAAAAAGTGAAGATGCTTGATCCCAAACACCTCAGCAGATTCTTAAGACAAAGCACTAGCAGGGGGATGTGGCTCAGACTGATGGCTGTGATATCAATAGCATTGCCCTACCTGAAGGGCCACAGGCACTAGATCCTTGTCCCTTTCTGAGCATTTTTACATTGCTGTACATCAGTAGAACTGGCAGAGTATGGGGCTTAACAGTTCCAAGTATCTAAAATGAAAGAGCCTGAAGAGGAACACTTTTACGCTGTGTTCTTCATATATGATCTCCAGTGATGAAGTAGCAGAATTCCAAATATTGGATATAATTGATTGCTGATGCATTGGATTTCTTTGCAGATTGGCTTCTACCCTTGAGAACAACATTTACTCCAGTTTATTCACAAAAGTTTTCTTCCCAAAGATATTGAGCTTTTCTGGTGTACACTGGGATGCCTTGATTCAGCAATTGGGCATTAAAATAGATGAAAACTAGCAGGTGGTATAACCATGTGAAAAAAATTGTATAAATTTGTGCATGTGGTGAGCCCCTTGATATTTTATGCCAGAACAGAACCATGAGCAATAGCAAACAGAGTAAAAGATGGCTTTTTTTTTTTTTTTCCAAAACACACTGAAGCAATCCCTAAAAACACAGGTTTCTAACACAGGTTCCTTCACTGCAGGTTTTTCTGCTTTTACCTCAGGCTGCTTGTACCCCAGTGCTGCTTTATATGCTTAGATCACAGAGTCAATGATGGCACATGCAAATTTTCACATGCAAAACAAGCAGAAAATTCTGCTTTGGTGCTCTGAAGTTGGAAACACTGGTGCAAAAGCTCCAACAGATTAGCTGAACTGCTCAAATTGCTTTGCAGTACTGGAAACAGATGAAAAATTACTGCAGCAGACAGTCTCTGAATCATTGCTTTCAATAACAGCACTGGAAAAAAAGGTTTGTCAAGCTGGAGTTCCCCTTAAGCTGAATGACAAAGCAGTGTTGTTAGGCACAATGAACTCAATTAGTTAAATCCTCATATGAGTCCAAAGTTGGAATAGCCACAGCTTAGAATATGTCCCACACAAAGGACCTCCAATGATTACATGAAACTTCTAGAGTGTAAAAGTTGGGTCAGAGGTAAAAAAAAACAAACAAGTCTTCCGTGTCCTATTTCATATATTCTCTCTTCATCTGAAGAGGGAACAGTGTTTCAATATTCTTTCTTACGTGTCTTGGGTTTAAATTTTAAAGTGCTATATGCTCCTTCCACAGCTTTGGGCAAGTACATGGGATGTCTTTCCAACCTCTTCCTAGAGCCAGTGGTTCTCCTCTGGCTGTTTCTTTGAGACTGATTCACAGCCTTGGATGCTTGGGCAGCATCTTGTGAGTATCTCCGGGGAGCACGAAGGATCCAGTTTGAATGTAAACTGTGTTCACTTGTGCTGGTAGCAACTGAAAGACAGAAGATAATCTTGTGTTAACAGTTTTCCACACGCATTGAGAGGACAAAGTGCCCGCTGGGTCCTCCCTGGAAGTAATGTTGAGAAACCAGCCTGATTTCACTAGAGGATGCTACTTGGGAAGAGATTCATATCAACTATTATTTCAATGTCTGCTCTCTAAATTGGTGTGACAGAGCTAGTTCCTTTATACACACCTTCAGAGCACAGCTAATCTGATCTGTTTCAGATCTCTACCTAAGACAAAGGAAAGAAATGTTTTTCTTTTCACTGATTATAGAGGATAGGTGATGACCCTGGATAGGCACATCTTCATTTAGTTGGGAAATGCCATCCTCTCTGATGCAAATGTACCATTATTTTAAATAATGTCTAAATTACTTCTTTTTTGTTTGTAGAAGAGAAAATTCCCAGCCATTTTTCAATGAGAAAAATCAAAACCATATGAAGGAAAAAACATCTTTATACTTTTTATAGCTCTCCTCCAAAAACAGCTTGGGGTTAAGATGCAAGGGTGGAATTCAGCTATGGGTAGAAGGCAAGAACCATACCAGCACTACATATGCTCCATTTTCTCATGCAATGGCCACACATGGAATAGTTACACCCTTTCAGCTGGGTACAAGCAATGCATTGCTGTCATTTCACATACTGCATGTAATGGTCCTAGATTTGAGAAGCAACACTTGGAGGGAAACTCTGCCTGTTAAATAAGCAGAGATGGTCCTACAATTCCACTCTTCCATCTACTCTTTGCACACTAAAAGTAATAGTATTTGGTCTGGTTTATACTGCACCATCAAAATCAACATCCACGTTTGGCAGATCCACATCAGGAACTCTCCGCCGTCTCTCTGAATCCAGGTCTGCTATAACTGAGTCAAAGAAAGCCATAGCTTCTTTTACATCTGAACTGGGCTGAGGGCCTTTTCTCTCCATGGATGCCTGTTGATCACGTAAAGGGAGGAAAGGAGTTAGCTATGGGTTGGGCACAATGACTTCTTAATGAGCAAACAGGATAAGGAAGAAACTGCAAAAATGGTATTTGATTTCAGACCTCAAGCTGTGAGAAAAGGGCACAGGTCCAGAATACTACACAGTCTGTAATCATCAAAGAAAAAGCACGACAGCAGTCTGACAAACATCCATCTTGTTACATACTCAGCACCAAACATCTTCCTCTCGGGCACTGCAAGGCAGGTGTTATAAAATCCCTCAGAACCCCCGTATCCAGCCATTTAATTAGGTGGGTAAGTGACAGCTGGGCTTTGTGGCCCAATTTATTCTCCCTAGCAGTAGGTACCTAATGAGACACACATTAGAAATGTAGTCAGGCAGGGTTCCTGCTGTAATTAATGCAGGGCTCAAGTGCCTTCAGAAGATGAGTCAGGCCTCAGGTAGGCTGAATTCCCCTCTGCAGGCAGCTCTTTCTCTAAGCTGCAGAGGGATTGTGGGGTAACTCGGTTACTAATTTAAGCATCTTATTAAAATGCCTAGGTTAGGTTAAATGAATCCAGATCTAAATTGCTCAAGTCTTTCTGAAATGGGAAAGGACTGTGTGTGCTAAAATATGAGTCATTCAACACTGTGATAATTCCCACAGGAAAGTCAAGGGGTTTAAAATTAGGAACCTGTCTTGATAAAAAAGCATATGCCTGTCTATACATGTTGAAGAAGTTATAAAGCCTCAGTGAGCAATTCAGTAGGTCCATATGGGATTAATACTTCCTGCTAAGCTCTGCCTAATGAAGGGCTGTATATTTTCCCTGTCAGTCCGAGGTAGCTGTGCTGCCAGAGAGAAATACAGAAAGTACAGCAAGTCAGACAAGTACTACCTTGGGTCTCAAGCGTGCAAGCAAAAGGTACATGTTGTGTGAAATCTCTGAAGGACCAGCTTGCTCTCCATTTTGTAGAGGCAGAGAGAGGAGCAAGCTTACTCCCCTCCTGACATTGTGGGCTGATTGACATCCTCACAAGTGCTGTACAGTAACTGTTACCACATCTGATGAAAATAGCGACTGTTATTATGGCTAATTCCTTAGTTAATTTTAAAGAAATCATAGAATCATAGAATCATAGAATAAAAGAATCGGCTGGGTTGGAAGGGACCTCTGATATCATCAAGTCCAACCCTTGATCCACTCCCGCTGCAGTTACCAGCCCATGGCACTGAGTGCCACATCCAGTCTCTTTTTAAATATCTCTAGGGATGGAGAATCCACTACTTCCTGGGGCAGCCCATTCCAAATGCCTGTGTATATCCAGCATTCACACACCTCTCGATTCTCTCTCTTCTCTCTATTCTCTCTTCTCTCTTCTTTCTCACTAGACTCAACTGTAAAATGTTGAATCCAGAGTCAGACTGTAGTCCAGCCCCTACGGTGTCTTTCAGTTAAAGCTTCCATGAGTACAGGATTGCCTATCAGGCACCACATAGAAAAAGAAATTAATTTCCACAAGCAAAGAATTCAATGCAAACAGGGAAAAAAACAGCCAAGCCTGTTGATAAGATGAACTTCGCAATCTGTGAACAGAAAATCTGTAGTTAGGAAGCAGAGTATTCTAGAAGCCTTCTTAACCTTTCCCTAGTTCTTGAAAAACAAGAGCTGTGCATCTGTGACCCTACCATTTGTGTCAACAAGAATGACTCAGATATGTAGCATATCCTGCTCATTTTCCTGCCTGTTCCTAAGGCAGGAACTCATGGAGATATCATGCCAGCCAGCACCAGAGCCATTCATACATATGAACTAGCTGGTCACACTTAGATGTCAGCACTCTCAGATTCATTCTGTGGGAGATTCACTAATTTGCCAAATCAAATTGAAGCTTTTGGTATTTTTCTGAAGTGGTATTTTCAGTGGTAAATCTCAGAAATTCACAAACCTGCATTAATCCTAGTTGTGTAGAACCTGCCTCCCACCCTCCTGGTCTATATGGTATTAGTACCCTTTTACACTAATTGTAAAACCTATTTTGTTTTGGTCAATGTGTTTCTCCACTCACATGAAGATACTCTTATCTGATGCCCCCCACCTGCTTCCCTCCGTGGTTTTGTGCTTCATTTCAAAATCACATGAATCTCTGTCTCAAAGTGGTGGCTGATAGTATTACCCCACACTTTGAGACTGAGACACTTGTATTAGGACACTTTTACACTGATTGTCCAACTCTGACAATTTTGTGATTCCAATACTACTTTTAGATTCTGAGAGTCACCCTTCAAAGCATTCAAAAGGTGACATAAAGCCAAATAAACCCAAAAAAATTCTCACTGACTGAATGGATGTTAGATAAAAGAATAAAAGAATGGGGTATCTAGCCTGAAACACACAAGCTTTGTCCTTTGATTAATACCTGCAACAGATCTCAGCTTCAGCCATTCTGACATCCTGCTGTGACAAAACTTTCAAACCATGGCAATAACTTTCTGGTAAAGTCTACCTGGCCTAATCAGTAAGTCATCCATATATCCCTCCTTCCTACCATCCCCATTAATATCCACTTTAAAGATTGCACTGGGTAACCTGTGAATCTGCTCTCAGACTCATGTTTGTGGTCATGTTACCTGAACACATCACTGCAATTGCTGCAATCCTTTGTCCTCAATCAAGTAAGAGTCAAGGTAATGACTGAAGTATCTAGAGATGAATGATCTGCAACCAGGAGGAAGTTTTGTAATACTTTTCTCTCCAGAATATATAGAAATAGTTTGCACCAAAGGTGATGTTTTAATTTTACTATTGTTGTATAATTACAGTGAAAGGGGAAGAATTATACCATCTCAAAATCAATGTCTGATCAGAAAAAGAATCCTATTTGTTTCAATGAATTTACAGTTATTTTGTGTAAGAAACTTTATGGCAATAAAAAAGATGCCAGAAAACCTAGGGATTACTGTGCTTGTCAGTCATTATGAACAACCATTGTGGAGAATTCTGAGGCACTTAAGTAGTCTTTCAGGGTACCAAGAGAAAAGCTCACTCTTTCAAAACTCATTTTCAGGTACTTCCCATACTTTCTCATATCTTTTTCCTTCTCCTATTTTCTCTCCCCTCACAAAAAGATGTAGACATACACATTTATTTTTGTGCTCATACTTAATTTCATCTTGCTCAAAAACACTAAGGTATTTAGCAGCATTTCAAATGATGTAACAGTAAAAAAACAACTGCCTGAGCAGAAAAGCAACATAGGTCATACAGCTAATTGGTTCATGACTTAAGACCAAGCACATGACAGAAGTTCTTTGTAATTACCTTAGAAGACTCTTCGGAAGGAAGTGGAAGAAATGATGTCTTTCCAGTTTTGGATGATTTTGTGGACGTTGGGGAATCTGCAGCCATATACATAGATTTCAAGTTGTTGATGTTATCAAGATATTTTTTCCTCAAGGCTAACAGATCCTGTAAGTACTTCAAGCAGTCCTGAGTCTTAGAGTACATCCAGTCTCTATCTTCCTCTTTTGGCTGGGAGCAAGACTCGATGCTGCTTGTACTTTTGCATTTTTTTAATGGCTCACTAACTTTTTCCTGCTCACCTCCAAGGACATACATGGAAGTGCTGCGGATCAGTCTTACTGCAGAACCTGTGCCATCACCATAAGGGATGTCATCTGTCACATTTCTTCGGTGGCAGTTGGGGTGAAATATCGAATGGATCTTTTTAAACATAGTGTGACACTTCTTCCCCTTTGTACCTTTTCTCTTCCAGCTCCTCAGTGTAACCCTAGATCTGGTAATCAACAGCTGTTCTCTTGCTCTCAGCAGATAGAAAATTTTATCACTTTAGGCAATGAGGAGAAAAAAACCCAAAACAAACAACCAAAAAAAACCCAACCCTTTTTCTGCACAAATTGCTCTCAGCCTAACACATTGGGAGGAGTAGAATGGTAAGGCAAAAGTGTGTTTTCTATTCCATTTGTGTCAGCCAAACAGCTTTATCCTTTCCTCGGTTTAAAACGAGGCCAAATACCATGCTTTGCCCTTTCATTTGGCTGCTGCTCCCCACCAAATCGATCAGCATGGAGACGGGTATCCTCTCCCTCCCTTTCCTTGGGTTCCGCTGTCACCCCCGCTCTGTCACCCCCGCGGTCCCTCGCCGGGCGCGGCCGCCGGGCTCCGGGCGCTGTCCGTGGTGCTGAAGCGCTGCCGCTCTCCGCCCAGCATCCCCCCGCCTCCTGGGACAGGACTCTGCCGGGGACCTTTTTTTGGAAGAGCTTCAGCCTCGATGGGGACAAAGGTGTGAGTGGGGAATAGTTTCTGTCCAAAGGAGTTCGGCCGCTGAAAGAAGTCGCTCTGGGTTTCACCCGACGGTAACCAAGAGATGGCTACAGCTACCTGATCCTTCAGCACTACCAGGAACAAACTGGATTCGGGTGTCAGGCTCTATTACACTCAATACAAAGGTGCCCGGTGTAAGGGATGCTGAAAAATAAAACACTTTCCCAAGTACTCAACTGTCAAAAATAGTGCAGACAGAAACAAATTAATTTGTGTCTTCCCACATTAGTCCTCCTAGCTTAATGCAAGAATGTTTAATACAATGGTTTGACGATAGGCTGAGAGAGTTGGGGTGGTTCAGCCTGGAGAACAAAAGACTCCAGGGAGACTTTATATCAGCCTTCAGATACCTGAAGAGGCCTGCTGGAAAGCTGGAGAAGGACTTTTTACAAGGGTATGTAGTGATAGGACAAGGGGTAAGAGTTTTAAGCTGAAAGAGGGTAGATCTAAGTTAGACATTAGGAAGAAATCATTTACTGAGAGGGTGGTGAGACACGGGAACAGGTTGCCCAGAGGAGCTGTCGCATTCCCCTCCCTGGAAGTGCTGATGGTCAGATTGCATGGGACTCTGAGCACTCTGGTTTAGTGGGAGGTGTCCTTTGCCCAAGGAACAGGGGTGGAACTAGATGATCCTTAAGGTCCCTTCCATCTCAAACCATTTGGTGGTTCTATGATTCTATGATAATTGTTTTCTGGATGACAGCTACTGAGTACATTGACTATTATTGACATATTTGAATGTTGCTAGTATGACTGTGAGAATATGATGTACCCTTTAAAGATAAGTAGATAAGAATTTGGGCAGTTCCTATGACTAACACAATTAAGAACTTTTTAAAAGCAAACAGGAATGTCCAGATTTACCATTTCCAAAAGTGTTTTCATCATTTATTCTGCTCAAACACTGAGTATGTGAACAAGTAATTACTTTGAAAACAAAATGGGTATCAACCTGCACACTCTTCTGGGCACATTTCAGCTAATGCCACTGGAAATGCCAACTGAAGGTTTAAGCATCCTTAGAGCTGTAGGATCTCAACAGGAAATAAAGGTTTTAGTATAAATTTGCACCCATCCCCTCAGGAACTCTGATTGACTGGATACTGAACATATACCACAACAACCTTAAAAACATGCACTTTGTTCCTTTACTGACAGCTAAAATTGGAATGTCCTCATAACTAAAAACTGAGGCAAACTAACGCTGTGCCACTTTTTCATCCTCCTACTACTAGCATAGACATGGGTTCCCTTGCAGCTGAGAGCAGTCTTCAGGGCAGTCTTTAGATAGTTCTGAAATACTTGCAGCTGCTCAACATTTAGCACTTGTATAGAAGTATTCCAAAGGTATTTGGATTTCCAAAGAGGTATTGATTATTTCCAAAGTTCTACTCAGCCCCACATCTATGTAGTGTATTAAGTTGACTTTATGCTAGCAATTATCATTATAACTATAAAAAGAAACCCGACACATCTAAAATGGAAAAAGTTTCTGGTCATCATGACCGGAATGAATAATAATTTTTTTTTCTACAGATTGATTTCATTTTCAGAGAAAAAGGCTGCAAGGAGATTTTAATTTAGTGTTCTGAATGAGTGAAGTAAAAAAATCTGTCATAGGCTTTCTAGACATTGTGCTAAGTTATAAATATGAGATTGTTCCAGAATAACCCTATTAAAAATTACTTAGATTCTCTACATGGGACACTGGTCATTGGTTATAGACATGATACAATACCAGTGAGCCTCAGAGAGGCACTCTAAGTGACCCCATAGTAAAAAAACTTGTGATTCCAGAAAATCAGTGGGAGCTTAAGGATTTATTGACTAAAAGTAAGGTCAATGGGAACTCCAACAAGCAACTGCTTATAGGATCACAGGTTGCCTTTCAAATTGATTTGTAAGGTCACCTGAATTTATGAAGAGCTACAGAGTAAACCAAAACAAAACCCCAAGATTTACTCATGAAACCATAGGAAAAGATAGATCCGTGAAGAGATGATCTGATTATTTATACTGTGATCTGAAAAGCATCTCATATGTGCCGTAGATTTTCCTATCCTGGTCCAGTTAAATACTTGAAACACAATCTGACATCACACTAATTAAAAAAAAAATCTTTGAGGTTCTGAGAAAGGTATTCAATTTCTGGCGTGTTCATTTCTAATTTTGAAAAAAGTTTGCTGGACCACATTTATTCTGTGACAATGTATGTGTGGTTCCCATTGCTCACAGTGGTGTTAAAATAAGGAAAAAATAATACATACATGAAGCAGCACAGTAGCTTCATTGTATAGCAGATTTTCATTTGGAGTAATAAGGGGTCATTTACAGTTATTTCAGACGTGAATATTTTGTTCTATGCATTGATTGTGGGAAGTGGGAATACACAACCTTCCTTTCTCATTGTCAAAATGAAGAGTAATTTTTCTTCAGAGTATATGCTGTCATTTAAATAGCTCCATGGACTTAGAATGTTAAAGGACAAAATAATTTTTATATTTAAAAGTTCACAAATTTCTCTATTGTGTTTTGTGAGAAGAAGAATGTCCTGTGTCATGTTAATTTATTTTTCTATTAGGCATTTGCATTGAAACATGTTTTCTGAGCAGTGTTTTATTTATTTATAGCCAACTCTGGTCCACACGTGCCTGTAAGAGTTCCTATTTAAGTAAATAGCAGGTTAATTATAATTCAGCCCCCACAGATCCCTGGTCTCTTCCCTGGTGTTACTTCTGGGAACAGAATATGCTACTGCTGGTAATTAAAAAACAGGATCTTATTCAGGAACTATTTCCTTCTGCACACTCTTTAAATGGTAAATATGGTTGAAGAAGATTTAATCTGTTAATTCAAAGTACCAAGTCACAGGCAGCTATTAAATCATAAATAAAGACCTCCCAAAGAAGGAGCTTGTGAGAAGCAGATCAAATAGACCACTCTAATCAAATAGACGACACTAAATATTTAATGGCATCTAAGATTACCAGCTTTGACAAGGCAATTCTCATACCTTGCTTGTTCATTTGGCTCCTTGTATCTGACTTCACTTACTTACTTACTCAATATTTATTTTAAGTGACTCTTTTTTCTGTTACTGATTTCAATGATTCTTTTTCTTTGTAGGTAGCAGAGTGATCTAAGTTCATCAAACCACCATCCAATGACTCCCCAGCCAGCTTTTGTTACCTGGCCCTGGCATTCTGACAGTTTCTGAGCCATCATGACAGGATACGAAAATCAAATTGGACAATCCAGTGAGTGTTTTTGTTTTTTTTTAACTAAAGTAACTCTACCATTGGACAAAACCCTATAAAATCAAATTTATGCATAAATACAATTAAAATAAAATCTCACAGCTTTTCAATTTGTCACAGTAACTTAATTGTCAAAATGCATTGTGATCTCCAGAATAACATCACATTGTGCATACAAATCTATCTACTTGGTAGGTACATTACACCCAAATGATACAAAAAAATGTCAAATCATCCTCAAAACAAAGTAAAGCTCTGATGCCAAAGGAAAAAAACATTTGAGAAACTGTAGATGACAAGGTATTCTTTCTCTATCATATGACTGTATCAAGCTGTTCTATCTTGCTTATGATTTTCATGATTTTAGTGTATTAAAAAAATAAGTGAGAACAATTTCTTTGCTTTAAAAAAAAAATATTCCACAGTTATCAAAACTGTGAATGGACAGTAACTTGATGACCTCAGAGGTCCTTTCCAACCTGGCTGATTCTGTGATTCTCTTACTGAACCTTGGTTTTTTTAGACACTTCAGAAAGTGCAGTTGTCAATCTCTGTTGAACTGTACTATGTCTATAAAGCTACATTAAAGAGTAGATTGTTTGGGGAGAGCAAACTGAACCAGTTCAAACCAGAGGAAAACAGAGCAAATAAACACTCTTCTCTGAGAGGAGATCATTAGCTGCCTGCTGCACCACTTAGATATACACAAGTCTATGGGTCTGGATGAGATTCACCAAAGGGTACAGAAGTAGCTGGTGGAAGTTCTCACCAAGCCACTCTGCACTATTTCCCAGTAGTCCTGGCTAACTGGGGAGATCCCAGTTGACTGGAGATATGCAAATGTGATGCCCATCTATATGAAGGACAAGAAGGAGAATCCAGGGAACTACAGACCTGTCAGTCTGACCTCGGTGCCAGGGAAGGTTGTGATCCTCTTGAGTGTCATTATGCAGCACGTGCAGGACAAACAGGTGATCAGGTGCAGTTCTCAGGGGTTCATGAAAGGTGGATCCTACCTGATGAACTTGATCTCTTTCTATGACCAGGTGAATCACTTACTGGTTAACGGAGAGGCTTTGCATTTTACCTGGACTTTAATAAAGCCTTTGACACTGCTTCCAACAGCATTCTCCTGGGAAATCTTGCTGCCTATGGATTGGACTCATGTATACATCATTGGATGAAATGCTGGATGGATGGTGGGACCCAAAGAGCTGTGGTAGTGATGTAAGGGTTAATATAAAATGCCTGCTAGTAATTGTCCAGGGGTCACATTGACCTGAGAGAAGCTAACATAAAATGCTTGGTTTTTACATGCTAAGAAATTGTTTAGGTAGTCATCACCTTACAAGGGAAATATATGTGCTAAACTGATAACTATAGCAGCCTTGAGATAAGAAACAGAAGATGTTGTCAGCTTGGCTGAAGACTGAAGAAATGTGCACACTTGGAGAAGAAGAGGTGGAAAGTTTATCTTTGCTTCATTTTTACTTCATCCCCACAACCCCCACGACCACCACCAGGAGATTATGCAAATGACCTCTTGGAACTAATTTTAATACAAAGTGGGAGTTGGTGATGCATATTGGGGTCAGTTCTGTTTAGTATCTTTATCAATGATTCAGATGGGGGGACTCAGTGCACCCTCTGTAAGTTTGAAGATGACACCAAGTTGGGCAGGAGTGTTGATATATTTGGGGGTAGAAAGGCTCTACAAGAGGGACAGGCTGGATAGATGGGCTGAGGCCAGTCATATGAGGTTCATCAAGGCCAAGTGCTGGGTCCTGCACTTCGGTCACAACAACCCCATGCAATGCCTTGGGGAAGAGTGGCTGGAAAGCTGCCCCGCAAAGAAAGACCTTGGTTGTTGATTGACATCCAGCTGAATATGAGCCAGAAGTGGGCCCACATGGCCAAAAAGGCCCACAGTATCTTAGCTTGTATCAGAAACAGTATGGCCAGCAGGACTAGGGGAGTGATTATTCCCTCTGTCCTCACCACTGTTGAGACTGCACCTTGAGTACTGTGCTCAGTTTTGGGCCCCCCACTACGAGAGAGACATTGACTGAAAAAAGGCTGCAATGAGGTGGGAGTCAGTCTCTTCCCCTAAGTAGCAAGTGATAGGATGAGAAAAAATGGCCTCAAGTTGCACCAGGGGAGGTTTATAATGGGAATGAGAAGAAACTTCTTCACTGAGTTATCAAACACTGTAACTGGCTTCCCAGAGAGGTGGTGAAACACCATCCCTGGAGATATTGAAAAGACTTGTACACAGGCTGCTTAGGGACATGGCTTAGCACCAGATTCAGTGGAGTTAGGTTAATGAGTGGACTTAATTATCTTGAAGAACTTTTCCAACCCAAATGCCTCTATGATTCTGTGATTCTATGATTCACAATAGGTACCTGCACTTTGCTCCCCAGTTCCTTACTATTTACTGCTACATACATTCCCGTGAAGTTCTGCAAAGACACAAAAGTTCTCTGGAGATTTAAAAGAAAATCCACAAATACAGGAATGCAGAGACTACAGCTCAACACTAAGGAAAAATCAAATCCCAAGCTTTGCTACCTGCATATGGTGGTTGTCATGGCACTTACTGTTTCAAAGATCACACAGACTTGAAAAGATTAACTGGGGGGACATTCACAAATGATCATTCAGATCAGGTGCTGAAGGTCAGTACTTTTGGTAGGTGGCAAGAAAAAATCCACTGCTAGAGGTGCAATACCACAGAACTCCAGCCTTTAATTGACTAAAAGGGAAGATGGAAAAAAAATAGGCTTTTTTATATATATAAAAAGAGAATCCTCAAGATCCTCCATGAACCCATGAAGGTAACAGTCTGCCTCCCAAGCACTGCTATCAGCAACATGGCAACAGCTTAATATTATTCCTCTTTCAGGAAGCTCTCAAAGTATGGGAGAGGAGTGCAATTTGGATACCATGCATTTGACATAACTACAATTGCTTCTTTGAGGGATGAAACTGGAGAGACCAGTTTCTCAAGACTGAAGATAAAGATTTTTCTTTGCGATGATTTAGATGGAAATGCAGTAAATCCTAGCTGTGTTGCCATGTCAGATTTAATTTTTTTAAAGGGTACATTCCTGAGCCATGCTGTCACCCAGGCAACACTGACCTGCAAAACTGGCTGAGTCAGAAAATCAATGCTACTGTTAGAACATGAATAGAATTTTTTTTGTAAATCTGGAGCATCATCTTTCCTTCTAATCTGCATTTGAACATGTTTCCATTTGACTCAGACCCTGCATATTCTCCATGAACTTTCATTGCATGCAAATTACATTTATTGGATAGGTTTTGTTGCAACGTTAGCACTGACTGCAAACAATCAAAGCAGTGACTGTATCTCTATCAGGCATGAGCAGATAAAGAAATGCCATTCATGTATAGAGAAATACTTAGGAAATTATTACACAAACAAGATATCACTCGATTTTTATTACTTTTTCTTTCTTTCTTTTTTTCTTTCCAATTTGTTATCCTGGCATCACTGCTGAGAGCAGTTTTGTGTGAATACTATGGCAAAGCAATAATGTGCACTCTAGTGGAACAGCCCCTGCTTTAGAGCCATCTCTATAGCTGTTGCCTGGCAGTTTTTTTCAGAAGGTGAGAGGTTACCACACTTGTCCCCTGCTGTATCTAGCCTCCTCTTTCCCTTTGTTTCCTTGAACAACCCTGCTGTCATTAAAAACTCCCTCTTTGTGACAAGCTTGACAAGGGAACTTTGTCTTGTCTTCTGTCACATGGGGTCAAGGGACAACCAGTTGGCCTTGCTTATTTCACTGGAAGAATTCATGTCTGTTTAGTAGAAACACTGTTAGGACCTTTCAAAGCTTTGTTAGTCTTTGTTGAATTAGTTATTGTCTTGCCTCTTGAGTCTTTTGTTCAAAAGATGGCTGAAGAATTATTGTGATGTCTAGCTTGTTGCCTGTCACATCCATCACCCCTTGATAAAGTCTTTGCCAGGAGAATGTGATAAATAGCTAAGATTCCTTACTGATAGCTCAATGAGGAATGGATGTTGTAAGCAGCAGTTCTTCAAATTAGTTTATAGAAGACAAACATTTAAATTACCTGCCTGGCTTGATCTTTAACTGGGTCATCTGTTTCTCATTCCAATTAAATTATAATACACTATTTATCCTTCCTTAGTAAGTCACAGAGCTACCAGACCGTACCAGCCATCCCCATTCATGACACCTTCAGACATTTTCATAGGCACCCTTGGGTTCTTGCTTCCTGTTTCTATCCCATTCCTGCTCTGCTAACCCAGCGAAACAGGGCAAGGACTACTTTAGTTGCAGAGGTAAAGAAGGAGCAGCTTGGCTGGGATTTCTGAGAAAGAGAGAATCAGTACAAGTGAGATAGGCTATGAGCACTGGAGAGGATGGAAAGAAAGAGAAGAATTACATCTTGAACACCTTGAACACTTTTCTGAGTATATTAACTATTTTCTTTGTCCTGTAACAATGTCCCTGGGGAAAAATATATCTTTATACAGCCTAACACACAGTGGTCCTGCCCTACCCCTGCCTCTGCTGCCACGTCATAACTAATAAAAAGAATTTATAATCTTTCCTATGTTTCTTTAACGTATCCTAGTAGGTCTTCTTCAGCATTTGGAAAAGCAGTTTCCTATTAGCACAATTCCAATCATGCTAAGGAATTCAAGGAGCCAGTCAGGACTTTGGTGTAGGATACACCAGCTATGCCCACAGAGACACCTTGCAAGGGCTGAGTCCTACCAAACCATCACTACAATGAGAGCACACCTCCATCTTTCTGCTCCAACAGCTGCTGCTAGCACTCCGTGTCCTTTCAAAATGGAAAATGAGTTGACAAAGCTTTACATGATCCCTGAAAGAGAGCAACCAAAATCTGCAGGAGGATTATTTGCAAAGATTGGCAGGAGCAGTTTTTGCTGCCCGTCTCAAAGTGGTCAGTAAAGAAGAGGGAGAATTCAGATCCCATGTTGCTCTTGCTCATTTGCTGGTTTTAATAAGAAATACTGCTGCTGGTAAACACGATTTTTTCCTCCCTGACTAGTTTGATCTTCTGTCTCTACTCACCCCCAACATACCCTTCCACTGCTCTTGTAACTGAGCCCTGCCAGTCTGTATTCAATGAGACAAACTGAAAAGGTAAAGGAAGGAGAGGAAGAAGTGGCCATCCAGCCTCACCTACCACTTTCGAGCTAAACTTCAAAAAGTATTTCCCTTATACTCACTGTCAACAGTCAATTCATCCACTCTTTAGAGCTATAACTACTTGCCAGAACCAAGAGAGCTCATTCACACCCTCCCAGGAATTTTCAATCGATTAACATCATATTCCATCATAGCCAACGGACTATGTGGGTTCTAAACATGAGGAGAAAAAAATATCCTTCTAAAGCAGAGGCTGCACAGAAGTCCTAAGGAGACCTGTCACTAGCTGTCTGGGCACAGTGTAGCTGCTGCCCAAATGTCTGGATTCAAAAAGGCAAGCACGAAGCCCCTTGGCAACTTGCAGAAGTGGATTCAGAAGTTGCAACTTCTTGCAGTGGGTTCAGAAGTTTTCTGAAATTTTGGGATGGCTCACTAACACTACTGAAGGAAGTAAGACAAAAATAACCTTTATCTACTCATGTTCTTAAAGCAACCTGAGAAGTCTAAGGAAAGGTTGAGAAGTCTAAGGGAAGGTAAGTGTTTTCAGCCAGAAAACACAGGTGCAGGTGGGTATGTATGCTGAACTGGGTTTGCAGCTTAGTGAGATGTTTGCAGTAATCCTGAAAGTCAAATGACACTTTTCAGGCTAAGCTTGAATTTTAATTCACAAAGCTTGCAAGTCACCTTTGGCTGTGTTCAAAGGATCAGGGAGATTTACACCTGTGCCCTGAAATGGGGCAGAACATGTGCCTTTGACCCAAGGTGGGCAAAATGCAGTGGTGCTAAATATGCTTTTTTCCAAGATCTCTATATTAGGCAGAAGGGAAGTGAAGTTAGGTCAATTGAAATGGAAGGAAATAACTATCTGAATTCTGGTGAAGTGAAACAGGTGAGTCTTACAGGCCTGGGCATCAGCAGATACTGAAAAGGATGATAAACATGGAAAGGATTGAGGCAGGCAACATTCCTCTTGTGATTTTCTTTCCTTAAACCATTTTAAAGAAAAAGCATCTCCAGAAACTAGCAGTTACAGAAGTGCACAGGACAAAAATAAGAGATCAAACTCTGGCCAGATCTGGCAGCAAGCAGAAGTCCCTGCATTTCTGAGGCATCATGTAGTCAGCAAGGACTTTATGAAGGACCATTATGCATCCACTGGAGCTAAACAGATACAACAGGAACATCCAGAAGAATTTGCTGCAGTGGAAATTAACTGCAATCTATCATCCATAATTTTTCCTGTTCAAAGAGAAATCAAACTGTCTGAAAATATGAGGCAGCAGATACTGAGTTAATATTTCAACTTAACTCACTTCTGATCACCTTATTGACTTCAGCATATGCATAAAACCATCTTTTATCACTCAAGTGTCACTGTTCTTCATTTTTTGCATAGTTAATATGGCTATGGCTATTGATGTACTTATGAAATATGCACTTATATTCTCCACAGGGTGTCTGGATCTGCTCCTGTGGATATCAAGAATTGTTCTGTGATGGCTGTATGCTTGGTTTGCAGATTTGGGTTTTTGTTTTGTTTTTTTTTGAGAGGGGGGGTGACAGGGGAAAAGAGGTAGACAAATTTTGCAAAAGCAATCTCTTCAAACTCAGAGACCTCTTTCTTCACAGAACTCACTGTTACTGCAGAGACTTTAATGTCATTACAGTTTCCAAGAAGGGCTCTGTTTGTTCCACCACTTTGGCATATCCTTGCAGAAGTGATTATGAGCCACATTACAGTCCTAAGCCATGTGAGAGAAAAAAGACTATCAAGAGGTCTTGACAGAATTACTGCAACCTGGAAAATGTCATTCTCTTCACCCTTCATGACACACACTCCTTTTTTTTTTTTTTTTTTTTTTTTCCTGAAAAAAAAAAAAAGATTACTGTGCAGAGACCAGGCTTTGCTTTCTGCCATGCCTGATGCTAGGGGTTGGGCTCAGAAGCTCATGCAGTACATTTGACAGCTGCCAATACATCTGCAGAATGTTGTGCCTGGCTTTAAGTAAAATACGACAGTGGACAGTACTCCTAAACCTCGGAGATGTTGCAGTTTTCTTGGGGTTTCTTCATCCTTTTATTATTATTGCTTTTCTACTCATTTTACAGTTCGAAGCAAGGAGGAGGATGCTCGTAAGGACCTCAGCCATCCTCATCCCCACAAAGGTGATTGCTCCTTTTGCACCTTTCAATTTTACCACTAGATGGAAGCCTTGACCTCCAGAGTTACTCCGGTAGATTCCTGACAACTGAATCTTTCACTCGAGCTTCTTGGCGAGCTGTTTGTCTACACCGAGTCAGAAATTAAAGCAACAATTCGCTGGGTTCGAGCATTTCTGTAGCTCACTGACTTGTACTCGCAAGGAATAAAACCCCAGGTGTGGTGGCATTCTCAGATATAAAACTGTAGAGATTACAAAGGCCGTGTAACTCTTTCTTAACGCCAGCTTGGGTCGGTTCTGCATAAGCAAAAGGAAGAGTAAGGGATCGCTGCTTCCCTCCAGCCTCAGCACCGGGCTGGGGGTACAAAGCTGGGCTTGCAGTACCTGCTGCAGGCCATTCCTTTTGGCAGTGCTGAGATGCCCCTGAATGTCACAGAAGCAGAAGTTCTGTGCTCAGTTTCCTACAACATTTCTGGTTCCAAGCACCCCACGAATGAAGAGTGAGATTTCAGCTGTACCCATAAGAAATTTCTCACCAAAGACTTCCTATGAATGAGTCTATTTTTTACATCTCATTTCAGAGTAGTTCACTGTGAATTTTTATGTGCAGCACTCAAAGTGTTTAGGACGTACAGCTCTCATGGGATCATTCTTTGACTGGGGAAGTGGCTCTTAGCAATGGGATCTGAACACTCATGATCATGAACTCACAATTTCCTTTTGAAGAAAAGTCATGCTGGCTGTTACCCAGCACCAATGAGATCAATGGGAGATATTTCTGCTCCCAAGCACCAAGTCGGATGTTAAGAACTCTGCTTTAGCAAAGAGCAAATTCATTTCAATAATTAGACAAAGAAAAAAAAACACAGTTGACAAAAAATTGCTTAGAAACTCATGAGTCTAATCCTGAAAGGAATTTCTGATGCTCCTGTGCCTGTCATCCTTACTTTTATAAGCTAGGGGCAAAGGAATGAAATTCCCTCTTTCCTGCTCTTCAAGTATTTTTTTTGAATAAAATTAAAAACAATTGTAAAAATCTCATGTAATCTTCCTGTTTATCCCTATGCTTTTTCTCACACACAGCACTGCAACTCTTACATCTGTAGTGCAGCCAAAGCAGAGAACAGCACAGATTAGATACTGTGCATGTCAACCAGTGTCAGGTGAGGCTACATCTGTGCAGGTACATCAGATAGTGAAAGGTCAGAACGCTGTCTCTGAGGCTAACAGACATAGCATAGATTATGTCTACCTAAATAAATTCTCTTTTTCCCCGGAGTATCTGGCTTTGTCTTCAATGGCAAGCACGGAGCTCTCTGATCTGTGCTGTTGCCCAAATTGTGATGGGAGCTGTTTGATGGAGTGCTAGCTAAAACTGCTGAAAAGCAGCATGTACAGTCACAGGCAAGCCATGATTCCATGATGCCATAATCCTGTTTCACCTACCAGTAAAGGCATAGCTCTTAAAGTTAGAGCCTGAGCTGATACAGATAAATTAATTCCAAGTATTTACACACATTCAGTGTAGTCTAAGGTTTGGTACACAGTAGCACAGATCAGTACAGGTTAGGGGAAAAAACCCTCAATAGATTTTCTTTTCATCATAATGTAACTGGGAATTTCACATCGCCATTAGCAAATGATTTGTTTGTAGCAAGGCAGACAGCAAAACCAACCCTCTCCTGGGCTTCACAGGCAGCTCGTTTCTCTTGGGCTCTCTTTGAGGTTAGGATTGTGCTGTTGTTACTCCAGATCTCATTAACCCTTTCTGTTCATTCAAGTCAATGTCTTTTGCAGTCATGTTTGATTTCATTTGGTGTTCACTTTGTGGACTGGGGAAGGAAGGGGAAGATGTACCACCTCAATTGCCTTGTAGCAATTGATACTACCCCTTACTTAGTCCTGGAAGTGTTCAAGACCAGGTTGAATGGGGTCTTGACCAGCCTGATCTAGAAGGAGGTGTCTCTGCCCAGGTAGGGGGGTTGGAACTAGATGATCTTTAAGGTCCCTTCCAGCCCAAGCCATTCTATTATTCTATGATTATTTCAAGAAGGAGAATGTCTTATGTGTATGAGCTTGTCCACACCACATACGTGTTATCTCATACGTGTTATCTCAGTGGGAGAAACTAATTGAAGTCTAAATGTAGTACGTCTGAACTTCCAAAAGACACTGCAAAAAATTACTTTTCCTGGAAAATTGCTTGTTTGGTGTTGCCACAAGAAACACTGGAGATTATTGTAATTAAAAGGAGCAGAATATCTTGGGGTTTGGCATGGTTTCTTTGTGTACACATTCCCATTCATTGCTTCTGGAGCATACTACATGTGTTAGGGCATGGTCCTGCCCCGATGAAGTTCCTAGCTAAGCTTGCCTCAACTTCACCACTACAGAGTGATAGCTTGATCTAACAATATGCTGTCTGTATACATCTCATATAGTAATGAAGAAAGGAAGAAGCTGTAGTTGAATGAAAAAAGAAAAAAAAAAGCAAACAAAAAACCCCACAAACCCCAAACCATTAGAAGAACCAATTGGCAGGAATCATGAGTGGATGTACTGTCTGCAAATACTTT
The DNA here is from genome assembly GCF_036169615.1 of Heliangelus exortis. Lineage (NCBI taxonomy): Eukaryota > Metazoa > Chordata > Aves > Apodiformes > Trochilidae > Heliangelus > Heliangelus exortis. The sequence continues at coordinate 26,746,064 of NC_092422.1, read as the reverse complement.
GACTTAATGTCTGAAAGCAAATGCATTTCAAGTTGCCAGTGTCCTTTTAATGAGTACCATTTAATGTGAAAGCCATTTGGAGAAACAAAGTAAAAGCCTCATTGATAATGCTTTCAGCATGGAATGAAGGAAGATGTGACTGCATTTCATCACTGCCTTCTGTGGTAAGATTTGTGTTTACTGAATAGAAAACTGTAAATAATAAATAAGTGGTAAGCCTCTATAAATAGCACTTTTTTTGCACCAACCATTTTCAGTTGTCTGTGATGTGCAGATGCCTCAGCTTTTGCAAGCAGAAAATGTGCATACGCAGTGTGGAGCCTGGTGTGTGGGAAGAAGTTAGAATGCCAGTTTGATGGCTAAAGTTTGATTTAATATTTGATTTGAATTTTATTTTAACCTATAGTTATAACACAGTCATGTAAACACTCATTTTATAGGTCAAACTGCTGAATTATTTTCTTCCATTAATGAGCCAGCTGCTGCCAAGACATTCACCAAATTCAGTAGATTCACAGTCAGTTCCATAATCTAATTACTAATAAAGATTCCCACAGAAAACTTTTTTTTTTTTTTTTTTTTTTTTTTGATTGCTCAATTTCACAAAGTTTAATGTATTTTTACCAGACAGAGATATAAGTCACAGGCTGCACTGGTTCCAGTGTCTGACACAATTAGGTTAATTGCATGAAGTTAGTGGAGTGTGGAGATGCAAGCAGACTGCTCTGTGCCCAGGAGTCAGAGCCGTGGTCATATTTACCCCTGCTGTCAAAAAGAAGAGAATAGCAGTGACAACACTGGCTAGAAAGTTCTTTCTAGAAATAAAACCTGTCAGGCTTTCCTTGCATTCTCACGCCTACAGGCAGCTGTCCTACAAAATGCTCCCAATTCTAGAAATCCCAGTAGGTTTTTCAGGGCATGGACAGTGAGGTGTTCACAAAAAATACCCAAACAGCTTGGTCTAATGGAAGACACGAAGGGCTGTATTCCTCAGATCTGAGTCTTTCCTTAACATAGGCACGAGGATGAGAACATGCTTCCTACCATTTCCCTGAGTCCTGTCTTTGGTCATAGGAATGGTGCTGATTTCTTCACACCTCATTGCAGTCTACAGGTGCCTCACAGTGGGAAGAGATGGGGCAGGTTCTGATTTCTTCACTCCTGTGACCAAAGACAGGACTCAGGGAAATGGCAGAAAGCTGAATCAGGGAGGTGCAGATTAGGTATCAGGAAAAGGTTTTTCACCCAGAGGGCAGTCAAGCACTGGAACAGGCTCCTAAGGGAAGTGGTCACAGCACCAAGCCTGCCTGAGTTCAAGAAGTGTTTGGACGATGCTCTTAGGCACATGGTGTGATTCTGGGGGTGCCCTACACAGGGGCAGGAGTTGGACTTGATGATCCTGATGGGTCCCTTCCAACTCAGCAGATTCTATGTTTGATTCTACATAAGGAGAGATCAGGATGCAGTCTCCCTGAAAGTAAAATAACTTGAATATCTCCAGAAAAGCCCATAATGTGTTAAACCTTTTGCAGCAACCTTTCTAAATATAAGAGTTTATTCCCCTTTTTCTTCCTGCTCCTTGCCTCTATTTTTGTGTTCTGTTTTTTGGTTTTTGTTGGGTTTTTTTTGTTTGGTTTTTTTTTTTTTTTTTTTGGTGGGTTGGTTGGGTTTTTTTGTTTTGTTCTCTAGTTTCTATCATCCTGCTTCCAAGCTGTGTTTCAGTTCAGCTGTAACAAACTCAGTGCTGGAATGATCAGCTTGCTGTCTTCCTTGGCCATTTCTCTGGCTGTTTAATGGCTTACCTCACTCATCCTTCAAGACTACCATCAAGATCAAAGATGGCAAGTTTGATGTCACATCTGTGTGTTCCTCATTCTCGTCTGCAGAGGTGTAGATACAGGCAATTTCCACCTTGAACACTATCCTCTGTCACACAGACTTGCCTGTGTATTACATCAAAATCATTACTAAGTACTACTGAGAAAAAGCCTAGTTTAAATAGGCGTGAAACCTGCTTTCATTAAGGCAGTCAGATTTCAGTTATATATAGATGGCTTGTAGCCTTTTATTTTCTCCTAAGGAAAAAAAAATAAAAGAGATAAATTACCCTTGGTCATTATTCTGTTCTTGTTTCATGTGGAAGGGAGGTAACTAGGAGGAACAAGAAAATACACAGAGTATATTGGGTAAAACATTCTCATGAGTGAGAAGAATGACCACCATGCAGACATCCAAACAAGGGTCAAACCATGATTACTCTCTGGCCCTGAGGACCAGACTATTGGGTCTGTTAGGGATGTGCTATGCTGCACAAGCATGATAAGATCTCTGTCAGAGCCTTAAAAAGAGCTACGGACACTTGGAGAGAACCCTTAATACAAACCAGAAGTGCTGGGGAGGTGAAAGGAATCTGTGTATGACACTGCTCAGGTCCAAAAGCAGCCTGTGTTCCATTTTCAAAACCCTTGTTCCTAGTGCAACTTTATGTGGATTCAGTCAGCATGGCTTTAAACTTGGCCAGGCAAGACTACCTGTCCTCAGAATGTGAACATCAGCTGGGGAGCCTCAGTACTGTGCTCCATTCCCAGGTCCCTTCTGACATCTTCCCTCTACAGAGGTGAGCAGGAAGAGATCAAACAAGGATCTCTGACACCACCGCAGGAGTGGAGGTTACACTGTGGACATTTGGTTGTGAAGAGGGAAAGGAAGCTCATAAACCTAGGGTCCCACTATGGGACAAAAGCTAGAGTGGATTTCTAATGCTCTATAAGCAATCCCTTTCTTCTCTAACCCATGTGTAGCACTGGAAAAAAGAAGTTGATCGTTTATAGAGAGATATTCTTACAAAAGAGTTCTTGAGCTGCTGGAGATTTTAACTGTAACTTGAGTGCCTCCAGGAATCCTGAGGCATACAACTTCCAGAGATTTTATTGTACAATGGAGTTTAGATGAATCTTCCTTGTGGCTTCTTTCTGTCTGTCCTGGCCTGACAGGTGACCCATGCAGATCAATGAGAGATCACAGACTAACAGCACACACACAGCTGCCTGTTTGTCATTGTCATCCACATGTTAATGTGAATTTTAAGGTTCTAGACATGAACTCTATCTTTTGAAGAACATACAGGGGCTACTGAATTCACTAACTAGAAGCAGTGAAATTAGGTGTTGAAGATACTGACCACTTGCAACAAGTGTCCTGTCTAGTACTTTGTGAGAGAACAAATTCTTTTGGAAGTGACTCAGGGGACCTATTTCTCTTCACTGGCTTTCAGGGGAGTCCAGAGAAGTTTCCAGGTGTCTAAACTTCACCAGTCTAATAATTTGCCCATGAATCTTCTCAAAGAACTTTTGAAATGTGGGAGTGAGGGAGATCTCCTGGAGCACAGCCACACACCCCCAGTGCTGTGCAGGGCAGCAGACAGGCAACACCCCATCCCCTGTTCCCTAGGCAGGGTCCTCAAAATCAGGGAAGATGCTTTCTGTGCAAGGGCTTTTTTGCTAACCTGCCATGCAGAGGAGTGAGGCTGCTCCTGGTACATTTCTTAGCAGCATGCATAAAGAAAAGAAAGACAGTTTGTAAGTGAGAAGCAGCCCTAAAATTAGCTTGAGAAAGCAATGTGATTAATATCATGAGGTTTCATCTTATAACCAGATCTGTACAAATTGTGATAAAAGCAGATAGCAGCATCTCTCTGTTGCATACTAAATAAATATTCTGCTACTGAGGATGGTGTTGAAATCAGGGCTTGCGCTTGCCAAACAGAGATCAGATCAGCAGCAGGATTCACAGCCTTTTAGATTTACTAGCACAGGCACAATAACAAAGACAACTCTCTTACAGCACTTCAGATCTTCAAAGCACTGTGCAGATATCACTGAGCCATACACCTCACCTAAAGGCTGTATCTTCTCCAGGCCCCAGAGAGACCCAGCTTTAACCACACACCTGCTCTGTGGGAAGTTGGGCTTCCCTGTCTGTCCAGCCTCTTGCCTCCCCTATGAGGTTTCTCTAGAGGGCTCTGGTCTTCTGTTACTCACACTGAAAGAGAAACCTACAGCAGATAAATCACTATATAGTTACTGGACTGTAAACCATTGCTATTTTTGTTGGCTTGTGAAATGATCCAAACCCACACTCAATTCACTGAGCCATCTAATCCCCTTCCCACAGCCATAGCAAAAGTAGTCACAAGCTATACCATAAGCTTCCACTATTATCACCCATTAAAATTCCTCCCTACTTACAGAATGTTTAGACATACGTTATTGTATCATGTTACATAGGTTATTATATCATGTTTGATATAATCATGGCTAACAATGTGGGTGGGGAGGTGAATAAGACTTTTTTGGTCCATTTACTTCTTCCAGTGCCCAACAGCTTTGCCAAAAATGCAAGAAAGGAAGCAATCACTCAAACAATCCAATAAACATTTTCTTCATGTGGGTGATCTCACGATACAGCAACCACAGTAACTATAATAATACTTACTAATAGAAACTTTTCCTCCACAGATAAATTACCTTATCCCACAAGAAATGTTTTTCTAGCAGAAACAGGCAGTATACTAAGACAGTTACATTAACTGCAGTTTATTGGACAGCATTGTACAGCTTCTTCAAAAAAAAAAAAGGAATTTGGAGGCATCTATCTATACAGGAGAACAATACCATGAGCCTGGACTCTGTTTCCCTACCACTCACATGTAGGTTTCTTCTCTAGCAATGAAGAGAGACCTCATAGAGTTTGCATCACTCTGAGGGTGTCTGTCTTCTCCACCAGCTAAGGCAGGGAGATGACTTGGTCAGATAAACTTCTCACCTAGCAGTCCTCAGAAGAGTTCCCAATATTAAGCAAATTAATTCTGTCTGATACCTATTTTCAGTGGTCATTTTTCCCCTGGAAAAAGAAATAGAGCTGCACACAGGTCTCATTCAATGAACTTCTCCCTGCTTTCATGCACAGACAAACTCTGTTTTTTCCGTCATATCTTTTTTCAGGCAAATCACTTCCTCACAAGTTTTCCCCAAGTGGAGACTTCTTCTCTATCCGTGTGTGTTGGGCTGATGACTGATGAATCTGACTTTGTTTACTCATTAGTTAACACTAAATTCTCTGGACAAAGATCTGTTTCTCTCATATGTTCATCACAGACTTCTGAAAAGTGAGAATGGAAGGAGAAGTCATGGTCACTTTTTGTACCACCTTATACTAAATATTCTCCAAAGTTCATCTGGCTCTCTGAGGACAATTGGAAGATGCTGAGACTCATAACAAGAAATATTTTTTGTTGTGGTTCCCTGAGAGCACTAGGAAAAAAAGTGGGCTTTTGAGGAAAATAAGAAAATCTGGTAGTGAACCTAAAGGAAATTGAACTCTGGCAGTTAAAAAAAAGATACCTCTAAAAAAGTAATATCCTCAGGTGTATGAATGAAAAGAAAGGTCAGGAGATGTCAATTTATATGAAAATTGGAGGAAAATAAAGAGATGGTATAACCTTGAATGGGATAGGAGGATCCTCTCCTTTCCAATTAATCACTCCATCCCTTCCTTTCACGCTTGAGAGCTTCCTTATCCTCTGAAAAACATTTGAATGAATGGTTTATATTCTGAGCAATAATAGAGATGTAGATTTTGAAGAGTGCTGAGCATCTGCTTTACCCGTGAACAGTAAGCTCTGAAAATCTTGTTGGTTTTATGTGGGAATCTTAATACAGATGTAGATACCTAACTTTAAATGAATCGGCGTGAAAGTGGTTGTTTACATGTAGGATGAGATTTGATTTGATAAACATCAGGTGAATCAATTTGGCATCTGAATCACTACTCTATACATAGAATTTCTGGGGACCAGCTATGGGAGCAACTTCTAGGCAAGCAGAAGTAACTTGTAAAACTTGTTTTCACATTCTTTAAGGAAAAGCAACTGCTTGAAATAACGTATTTTTATTCGTCCTTTGACAGCCTTGGAATAAAATTTTTGCATGTTTGTAGACCCTTTTTTTTCTTATTTTTCTCTTAAGTGTTTGGGGTTTTGGGGGGGGTTTTTTTTGTTTGTTGTGGTTTTTTGTTTTGGTTTTTGGGTTTTTTTGTGGTTCTAATAGTTATAGCATTATTATGGAAAATAGCTGAAAAGGATCTGAGACCAGTTCTGCAAATAAAAGATATTGCCCATAGTGCATATTTAAATAATACTGTGCAGATCGATAACATACTAAGCAGTAAGAGGCCTTCATAAGCAATCCCAGAAATGCCATCATGCACACACACAAAAGGGTCTAACTAAAGGATATATGTATTCAAAATTAAATTCAACATTTTTTATAGTCATGTCCCTGCTGAACAAAGAAAAATAATGAATGGTGTTGCCTTAGAGTTAACAGTGTATTTCCAAACAATGAACATAGCTTTTTCATTGGTTTCATGCATTTCTATTTGTCCCAGAATCAGTATCTAAACCACTTCATGAAAGTCACATACCATTTCTTTAAGCATAAACAACATTCCTCACTCACAGTCTGATCACTCACATGCTGATCAGCTTCCTTGAATCGTTAGTTACAGGACAGATGATGAATTTATTCCCCATCCTCTGTGGAGTGACATTTTTTGCACACTAACATATTGTGATGAGCACTTCATGATGCAGAGCTGCCTGGCTGTAACACCACTTGATCCTTTTTAAATTAAGAGGCAAGAGGCTGCAGCCTATTGTGTAACTCCATTACTGGGATTTGGATTAAGATTCTCTTGCAGATGTTATTGTCTTTATTTTAGCAGCTACATTTTAGGTGCCTCATGAATAGCTTTTGGAAACCTTTTTCTCAAGTCATCCTTTTACTGTCCATCTGGGCTCTCTGAAAGGATCTGTTTGCCAGTGAGCTGCATGGGCCCAAGCCTGGGAAAAAGAGTAAGTTTAGAAAGAAATATTTCCATTTTATTTCCATCTGCATTGCAAAGCCTGATCCTGTCTATTAGAATAAATACTTTTATTTGCATGATTATACATATGTACATCCTTTGATAGGGCAAAGGATAATGGTTTTTAACTGAAAGAGCATAGATTTAGACTACATATTGATATAAGAAAAAAATTTTTTTACAGTGAGGGTGGTGAAACTCTGGTTGCTCAGAGAGGTGGGAGAAGCCCCATCCCTGGAAACATCAGATTGGATGGGGCACTGAGTGACCTGATCTAGCTGAAAATGTCCCTGGTCCAGGGGTGTTGGACTAGATGATCTTGAAAGGTCCCTTCCGACCCAAACCAGTCTATCTCTCTAAAATCCTAAAAGATTTTACCTGTTATACTGTAGCAGTGGCTGTTTTCCCAAGGGATCTATTACAGTAGGTATAAAAGGGGTAAAATAGCAATTAGACCTTTTCCTTTCACCTTTCAGAGTTGGTGGGGTTTTAATGCCTGAAGACTGCTTGCTTGGACCTGCATTTCCCTGGCATATGGGGCTTCCTGCTGGGGTACACCCCACCTGCCCCAAGTCACACTGCCCATGTACACCCAGTAGACCAGCCCCAAGAAATTTTGTGGCACAAAGTAAAAATAATAGGAAGGAGAAAATTTATATTTTAGACCCCTTCCTCCCCTCTGACACAACAGGGAAGTCAGACTGATGCTGTCATTCCAGCTGTGGCCTAAGGGAAACAAGGCAGAGGGCCAGTGGGGCTAGACCAAATCCTGTAGCATGATGAAGAGAAAATATGTTTCAGTTTCATTGTCATGAACAGGAGCTGCTTTTTCCTGAAAGACAGAATGTTTAAATCCAGCTGCATTTCTTTGCACTTGTGAGGATGGGGGGCTGTGGTTTGTGCATCAAATAGCTTGGAGCTAAACAGTGTAATTAGCAACTTTGGTAGTTGGACATTGTCTCTGAATGTGCCTTCCATAATGATTGATGTGGTTAGCTTTATTTTTCCAGATAATTCTTTTCCTCTGTATTGGGGTTGTGTGCCATGCAAACCCAACCAATCCCTCATCAAATCAAATCAAATTAAATCAAATCAAATCAAACCCACATGCTCAGTGGGGCTACACCCACCCAGCTGCATGCAGGTTGAGATCTATACATGGTAAGAGGAAGCTCCAGGCAGTATCACTGCCAGCCACTGGTGTGGAGGTCCTGGCAGATTCACCAAGAAGCTTTTGCTACGTTGCAAAACTCTGACTGGGGCATATCAGAGCTGAGGACAACCATCATCAGATGCTCTGTTACCTACACAGCACAGCTTTCCAGGGAGAATGACACGAGAGAGTAAAGGCTGCCAAGAAAACTTTCCTGTTTTGTTAAGAGTTTTTTCACATCACCAGCTATGTGCTGTTACTAGAATGCTACTAGAATGTGTAGCATCCACAAAATCAGACACGTATTCTCACAGTCAAGCTGTAACCACAGTGTCCTGTTTGGGCCAGGATAAAGGTGATTTTCTGTCTTGTACTTCGCTTTCAGCTAAGTCTCTTATAAGTAGTTGCACTTGCTGAAATTAACAGCAAGTTTCTCAGACAGAGTCTGCTTCTGGGACTGATAACACTCGATGTTTATAGTTACTGCTAGAGACTGGTGTGCAGAGCCAAGGACACTGTCCAGCTCTGAGAAGCATTTTACCCTCCAGAAGGAATAAAGAGGTCCCACCTGCAGCCCTCCTTTGGGGAGGAACAGACAAGATAGATGCCAGAACTGACCAAACAGAGTATTCCATCCCATACACGTCACACTCAGTATAAATTTGAGGGATCACGAGGGTCAAGCTGATTTCCAGTTTCCTGCCCTTCCTGCCTTTCCTGCTTCCCTTTCTTCACCTGTTCCCTGTTTCATTTGGCATCCTGGGAGGATTCCATCCATTCGTCTGCCTGTGGTCCTGATCCATGACAGCCTGAATCTGTGTGTTCCTGCCTCCTGATTGCTGCTGACTCCAGGAGTCCAGCCTGGACTTTCCCAGGGCTGCCCCGCAGCCTCAGTGGTGACGTGAGAGTTATTGGGGGAAAAGGGGGAAGGAACGTGGTATCAATTTTCCTGTATATTTGTATATTTGAATGTATTTAGTAATTTTTCCTATTTATCATTACTGTTTCATTAAAGTTGTGTAGTTTAGTTTCCAACTCATAAGTCTCTCTCCCTTATTCTCTCTCCTTTCTTTATCAGGGAGGAGAGAGAGATTAATAGAGAGCATCTGTCACTCGGTTTAATTGCCAGGACAGTGTTAAACTGTGACACACAGCCAGACAGTGTGTACACTCTTATGATCCCTGGTTTTCTTAAAGTTGCACCTTGAAATAAATCAGGGAAGTATCATTAGAAGCTTGCCCTGACCTTATGCTTTTCTTAAACGGCTGCTTTTGGCCACTGAATGAGACAGATACTGGGCTAGATGGATCTTGGATATGACACAGTGCAATCATTCTTACAGTCTCTAATAAAAGAAAACTGCAGAGGAGCCAGGGATTCCATGAGGCACTGATGTTTGAAGGGAAGGCACTCACATGCACCAGTGATGGGCAGCCACCCAAAATGCAAAGGTAGATGGATGGCAATAAACTCCAGAGATAAGCAGATGGCTCCCAAGCTAGAGAACTTGTTCACAGCAACAAGTACAAGTGGTCTTAAGCCATTTTATGAACTTCTCACAAAATGCCAGAGCCAGCTATTGCATGTCTGAGCTTCTTAAACATCAAAGCTGTTTTCTTAAAGTTGATTTATACAAGCCAAAAGAAGTTACATAATTTTCAGATAAAACTCACAGACCACAGAAATAGCATTCAAATTTTTTTCTCTAATAATCCTTTCTGGCTAATGGATTTTTGGGACACGTTCCTGCCCTTCATACTTTTATATAGTCCAGTTATAGTTCTGAAACTATTTCAGTGCAGTTTAAAAACAGCAGCTGAAGTGAAATTGGATCTGGGCTGCTGTGGTCCTGTCCTCTGCCCTGGAGGAGCTCTGTACTGCCAAGCCATCCTCTTCTGTCTCTTGCTCTTGTCTTGCTGCTGACATTTGCATAAGCAGAAGGTGAGTTTCTCCAGGAAAATAATTTGGATGAAGACTAATCATTTATTTCTTTTGCTGGGCTGGTTTTCAGACAGATCAACTTTTCCAAATTCTCCAGGTAGTGTGGAGATGAGGACATGTATGGTCCAGGAGAAAAGGGCCAAATTTGCAGCCTGACTTTATTTGAGGAGCTGCTGAGGAGCATTGCTGCTGGCAACAGTATGAGACACCTTAGTTCTGCAAGACATTGGATGATACAGTTTGCAGGTTTAGTTGAGACCTTTATTTGATCCATAAACTTTCAGAAAAGGATACCCTGGTACAAATTAATCAACCAGAAAAACAGGATAGTTTGCACTCTTTCAGTGATTTGCCTGCTGTGAGATGACATTAAAGAGCTGCCTGGCCCATATGTTGTAAAAGAGTATTTCTCCTCTTTTAAAGTTCCAGTGATGTTCTTTCAACAGTTTCTGTACAAGAGTCTGCTTTTATTCCTTGCCATTTTTAAATAGAATGTATATCAAGTACAATTTGTCTCTTGCACCTGCTTCTCCTCATGCTGATCACCAGCAATGATGCCCCTGATGCAAAATGCTCTTGACTCAGAATCCACTGAAAATCATTTCCTCCTAATATTCCCAGCACAGGTAGAGGTATATTCACTAAGACAAGGTTGCTCCCAGCATAAGGTAAGGGATATTTTAACATTTCTACTCTCACCATATCAGTAAAAGTAGTAGTTATAACCTCAGTCTAATGAGGGAGAGGAAAGGAAGGATGGGCAAAGCCACTGGACACAGGACTTCCTACACCAGCCAGGGCAAATGGGACTTTAACATCTTGCTCTACACGAGTAAATCTGCTTTTGTTTATATATATCAGAAGTTGAAACAGGATCAAATATCTTCTATAAAATATTTATTTAAGCTCTATTTCTGTGATCTACTTTAGTGTGTTTACCATGCCTTACATTATGTATAAAACAGTCATTTCTGTTTGTTTGACAAATCAGTTGCTAAAACCTTAAAACTACTGGATGAAGAGTTCTAGCAAAAACATTTAAACCTAATGAGACCATCTCATTGTCAATCTTATGATTAAAAATTTATATCAAAGGTAATTCAAAACTGAACTTTAAAAAATGTGGTAGAACAATTAAGAAATAAAATCTCCCTTGGAGATCCAAGAGTGTTTCGAGTATAGCAGCTTTCCAGGGAAAAATGTTTTACTGTCATATCAAGGAAAAAAGCCTGAAGACCTTTTTCCCCTTCAGAAGAGTCTATATGTAAAACTTGCTATAATGTTTACTGCTGCTACCATCAGGATTTAATACTTCATCTCTGAACACTGGTGAGTACAGGATTAGTCCTTGAAAATAAACGTTTTTTCTACCTTGTAAAGCACACTACTTATTGAAAAACTTAATTTAATAGGAGTTGCCATGGTTACCATCATAGCAGTGCTTCTGTAAATATGATGATCATCCACTGAGTATATATGAAGGGTTCAGGATGCTCAGTAGAAGTCAGAGCTTTCTCACTGACCTCATAAAAGTGACACCAAGCCTGCTGCCTGCTTTTCTGGTAAACTTTTCTCACACATGGCACCACATGACACTTGCTAGCACTCCTAAAGTGACAACAGGAACATTTCCACTGCAATGCATGTGTGCCATTACACTCTGAACACTTTCATCATGGGAGAAGCCAAGCAAACACTTGAGTATCCCTTAACACCCACTCTGTCTCAAGCCTTTCCTCCCTAACTCCCTAACAAGTCCACAGAGGACAACCACATTCTCCATCCAGCAGCTAGTACTGATCAGGCCAGCCTCTAGCCAAGTGGGCTAAGACTACCTGGAAATTTGTGCAAATTTGTAGGTCTACACAAGTCCATGAGATCTTGAATACACCTCCCCAGTCTCAGTGGAGTCCCAAGTGACCCTGTTTGGATGGTGCTGGTGCACTTTCTCTTGCAGGGCACCAGCAGCTGGTGACAAGAATAAGTAGATTTTACCTCCATGACCTCCACATCCCTTAACATGACTGTGACATGTAGTCCTTGTACATCAGGTTTTCCACATTCAGGGCTGTCCAAATGAGTGCTAAGCTCTTCCAGGTTCCCTCATGCCATTGAGGGCTAGGTCAAGGTTTGGAGAAAAAGCTCACCTCTCATACTTTATCTGGGATGTCAGTAGCAGCCAGGCCACTCACAGAACCCAGAGACTGATTTGTTATTGCTTGGAACAGAGCCACTGCTCCAAAATCCAAGCCTGGGAGCTGATCCTGGCACCTACACTCAGCAAACCCACTGACTACAATCACTGAAATATCTGTTTCAATGGCATCATTGATAATGTGGGGGTAACAGGAATTCCTTGAAGCTTCATCTTGACTTTACATCCCCTGAGAAGGTCCTTCCATCACCCAACTTAGTCAACCAGATGGTTTAACAGAGCTGGGGTGTAGCTCTGCTCCCCTTTGTACAGCCACTGAGTTCTGGGCTTCAGGATGATACAGGAACAGACTCCAAATTCTCAAGTTTTTTATAGCCATTGTTACTGAGTGCTAGAAGTTTTCAATAAAAAATTTAATATACTAGAACTCAAGTAAAAACAGAGTAATTTGCTTATAAAATACATATTTGCTGCACTGTACCGTGACCTTTGGTAGGAGTGTGCATATGAGGGTTTTCAAATTAAACTCAAAAAAGTGAAACCTGGGAACCAAGCTCCCTGAAACTCCACTGAAAATCCCTTGCCCTGGTGCTTTGAAGAAACAGCTTTTTGGTGCATAGTTGTATTTACCTCAAAATTGTAGAATTCTAGGAGGTTGGGTGTCTGGCTTGAGACCTACCACAAATGAAACTGACCTCATTATAACCCTTGAAAAAAACCAGCAACCCAACAGTCTATGTGAGAAATGGCCACAAATATTTTGGCAACATTTACCAGTCTGAAAGTCAGCCCTTTAGGGCTGACCTAGCATGAAGACTGAACTAGATGCCAAGCCATAACTCCCTTCCTTCTTCCAAAACTGAAATTGTCTCAATTTTTTTTTAATCCACAGCTCAGTGTATTAAGTCCAGTAGTGAATGTTAACAAAGTCTTGACCTGCAGAATGCTGATTTCCTCTGGGACCACTAAAGGAGAAAATCTTTTCTATAAATGCCAGATCCTGTAAACTGAGAAGTTCATCACTGCAACACCTAGAGTGGGTGGAAAAGTGCCAGGAATGGAATCCAGAACCCTTTACTATGGGTGAGATTCTGCCTCCAGAGTTAGGTGGAGGATGGAGACATCCATCCAGAGGATGGAGATGGAATACCTATAGTCCATTTTGAAAAGTTTTTGTTGGGAATGAAAAATTCTATCCTTTAGCATCTTTGCCTTTTCTTCATCTACAGTCCTGAATGCTCTGCTAATCCAGGTCTGTGTTCTGCCTCTCAAAAGCTGGAAGAACTGTTTAATTTATAGTATAATGCCAGAAGGGACTGCAGTGGCATCTATTCCCAAAAAATTGCACAGAGAAAGCAAGAGATCCAAAATGTTACATAAGAAGACTTCAATTGACTAATTTTTTTTCCCAGCAGCACAATCTTACCACCAGAATTTCAGAATGTCAGGAAAGGGATTCATTTTTCTCCTCTTTCCTTACCCTACAATGAAGCTCTGCCACTGTGTAGAAAGAAATATGTGGGACAAGCTAGAAATATCCCTTAAATAATACCATAGTAGGTAACACATCCATATGGGATATAGATCAAAACAGTGACTTCTTTTCACTCGCTCCTCTTTGGTCTGGAGAGCTAAACTCACACTCTTTTGCTTATACTCCATCCTCATGGCTGGTGCAGGAAAGATGATAGCCCAGCATGCAGAACTCAGGGAGCAGAAAGGAGATTGCAATTTGAATCCAGGTGTGGATTCATCAGGGAAATTGATGCTTTTGCTTCCTCTTCTAACACCCGTATGATGTGAGGCAGTTCATCTTTCAGCTTCCCACTCTGCCTTTCTTCAGGTCCAGGCTGCAGCTATCAGTCTCCCTCACCATGTTCTTGGTTACTATTTGTCAGGGAGGAGGAGGAGGTTCTGCTCCCAGCATTTTGTCCTGTGAGGACTGCAAGCTGCAGTCAGGTGGTGCTTAACCTTGTTGGTATGAGCTAAGACAGTGAATTTTGTACAACATGGGCACAGAGCAACAGGCATAGGTAAAGTTTCCTTTGGAAGGTGGATAGCACCTAATTAGCCACTCTAGGACTTACCAGGCTAACCAGGCTGAAAGATTTTAATACACCCTTAAGAAATTCACTCCATATCCTTTTATAAGTTCCTTAAGTCCTGTTTTAGATTGGGCCCTATGCTACTAGAAACAAGAGAACTTTCTGAGGAACTTTTCATATAATAATTTCATATTCTGTGTTAGTTTGGTTTCAAAAACAGGGTGGTTTACTAGTTTAGTTTCTCTGAAGATGCCTCCTGATACTTTTGTGTCTGTCAGCCTTTGTGACCACTGCTATTAAATGCTATTTAGTTAAAGTTTGAAATTTGGGGAAATTTAACATAAGAATATTTTTGCTATATCCTTATCTTTAAAACAGTATCATGGCTTCATATGTATGAAAGAGTAATTAGAAGTTAACTTCTCTTTTCAACACACCCTACAGAGGAGATAAAGTGAAGCACAGGTAACAGAGAAAATCTAAGTAGAGGCTGAGACTTAACACCTCGTTCATTAAAACCTCTGAAATGCCTGGAATTTAATACAGAGAAGTGTCCTTTTCACCATAATTAAAAGACCAGAATGAAACAGAGTTAAATGAGGCAAATATATAAATAAGAGAGCCTAGAGTTTGTGGTAGCTTTACTTACTATCTTAATTATATATTTCCTTCAAATGTTTCTTTTTTCCCTCCCTGGGACAGATGGAATAAATTAATCTTAAATGCAGCATAAAATCTGTTCCAGATCCTCTCATATGCCAGTGCTTAAACATAACTAACTAGAATAATAAAAGTCAGAGATGGAAAAGATCTATTAGCTGACCACCTAAAATTTTACATACAGAAATGTATCAATTTAACTAAACCTATTTCTAAATATTTAAGGAGGTTTGGTTACATCTTAAATCAGTTCCACAGTGGTTAGAGTCAATTTATTTCACTTTGAAATCTTGTTTAAAAGCAAATGGAAATGACCTGCTTTTAAGCATGGTTGCACTAACTAAATAAATGAATGTGCATAGACTAAGAATCAGAGACACATCAAGTTCTGTCCAGTCCTTGTAACACAGACCACTGATCCCTCCCTTGAGGGGCTCAGGGTCCTCCCCTGACATTGCAGTTGATGAAGAATGTATATGTATTCATTTCCAAAAAGAGAGGCCCAAGCTGAGAATCAAGATATACAGAACTTATGTCTCCTAACATCACATTTTGTCTGAAAACATGTCAATGCCTCTTACCTGAATATGATGATTCAAACACAAGGAAGCTGAGAACCTGCTCATGCCATGGTTACTTTCATAGATAGGCACAGGATTATGGTCCTAGTCTTAAAATAAATGGTATGCTTTTAATTTTGTGAGTAAATGGCTTTAGATGGCAGTTCACCACCCACAAAGTACAGAAGAGTTATTTCATATTTTCTGAACTCCTACACAGGTGCCTCTACAGGACTGTTCTGTATGAGCACTTTTTATGACATTTTGTCCAAACTAACTTTTACCAACATACTGGGGGAAAGACAAAAGAGGGGCTGTAGTCAAAGTGGCTTATTCCACCTAATAATTTTATGGTAAGGTTCATATGAAGTCATCCATGTAAACTGAAGAATCATTTGTACTGCTTTCAGATGACATGCAAGCTTACCTAGCCAGATATTCAAACCAGATTAAATGCCAGCTTTCCTATATAATGATTTTTTTTCTAATTCTTGATAAATACTACAGACTGTAGAGGCTTAAAGTTCTCTAAAAATCACCAAACATACACAATGGACAGACTTCCTGTGATGCCCTACCCCTGGAAGTGTTTGAGGCCAGATTGCATGGGCCTTTGAGCAATGTGTTCTAGTTGAAGATTTCCATAGCTAGAAAAGTACTAATGGAAAACTAGACCAGTTTAGCACTTCTTTTGCCAGTGTAAGATTGGAAGTATATTTTTACATCCTGGTCCATCTTATGTCTCAAATATTGAGATTTTCACTATTTTTCTTCTTTCTTGTAAGGCACAATGAATAAAAAGAAGGGAAAAAATTACTTTTTAAAAACTTTTCAAACTTCTGATTACTTTCTGCAAGCGGCCATTTCCTGCAGCTGATCGTAATTTGCTAGTTGGAGAACTGTGAAGAGAAAACTTCAAGTAATCAAACCTGATCTGTTCCACAGACATTAATAGAAGGAGTTTCTCAGTTCTGGGGTAGATTTATTTTTTCAGTTGTCCCACAATATCTAGATTGTGGGGAAAACAGAACACCACCTCCTAGCTTTGTGCTTGAACCTGATTCGGAAGACACACAGGTGCTGATCTCCCAGCTAACGAGTCAGTTCTGTCCCCTTCTTTTGTCATCTTCTACAGTTGCAATGACCAAGTGGATCAAATAATTCTTTTTTTTTTTTTTTTTTTTTTTTTTTTGTCTGTGTGAGAGATTGGTTCACATCTATGAGGGTGAATATTTGTATCTATGTAAATGATGGAAAAACAGAAAGGTGTTCACCTCCAAATACAAAACTGATGGGCATGTGTGACATGCACAGAATACAGGAGCTCACCCACAACTTTTTCACTGCACTCTCATGTTGTTGAATACGACTGCCCCACTACTGGTGGGCTTTCCTACATCAGGATTTCTCCACAGGAATGATTCAAAATGCTCCTTTTGCATCACGTCGTTTTTTTTGGTCATCACTACAGAAATTCACACTGGGCTGGAAAACCATCCCCTGCCCACTTCCGTGTCTTAATTTCAAAATCACAATATTTGATGATAAAGCACAAGTGCCAGGTAGCACCCGGGAGACTGCAGAAGGTTCAGCACAGGGAAAAACTTCGAATAAAAGGCGGAAACTCCAAAAACCAGTGAGGACGCCCATCCAATATCCATCTTAACTCTCGCTGGACAGAGCCGCACCGCTCAGCCCTTCTCGTAAGCTGGAGAAAAGCAGCAGTGGTACAGCGAAGGTGCTGAAGTAGTTCCTAAACTCAAGCCACCTCAGCGCGGTGGCGTGTCGAGAGGCGCGGGTGGGAGGCTTCCCCTGCGGGACAGGGGTGTTTTAAGGGGACCAAGGGGGCAGGCGCCCCCCACCCCCTCGGAGCGGGCTCCCCCGCGGCAGGCAGGAGAGGGGAGGGGGGGGCTCGGTGCCCTCCACAGGCGGGGGGAGCGAGGGGAGGCCGGACCGGCGGAGCGGCTCCGACCCCCGGGCAGGCGGGCCGGGGCGGGCCGGGCGGCGGCAGCGGGTACCTCGCAGACGACAGAACAGCGGTAGAGGCGGAGGCAGAGGACGCAGAGGCAGAGGAGGCAGTGACAGAGGAGGCAGAGGCAGGGACAGAGGAGGCAGAGGCAGGGGCAGGTCGCGGCAGCCACCGCTTCCCGGCGGGAGGGCGGGCGTGGACTCCCCCCCCCCGCCACCCGCGCCGCCCTCGCCGCTGCCGCCATGGAGAAGGAGCCCGGCGGCGAGGACGACTGCGTGGACTCGGGAGC